>NC_085880.1:34010265-34083050 GCF_034702125.1 Engraulis encrasicolus
TAGAAATAAATTGTCATGAATTATCTACCATTTCTACCATTTCTGTTCATGCCACACTATGCTACGGCATTGTGTAGTCACTGACGGCTCAAACTAACAGAGGTGGCAGACCTTTAACTCTGCTGTCACATGCTGGCTTGTAAGGCCGTTGTACATCCCTGTCAAACAGTATTTCTCACCCTAAAAAACTGTTCAGTCATAGACAAAACTGTAGTTATATTTCAAGCTGAAATTCACTGGAAGTGTTTTTTTTAAAAAGTGTATTTAGTAACAAAATGTTTGTGGCAGACGACAAATAAGCAGTGTTTTCCCCATGGTCTTCCTCAAGCCACATGAGGAAACAGATGTTTATTACTTTCACAGAAAAAAACAATTAGCACCCAAACAAAGTTCCACAACGACACAGTGATGTAACCTTTAACCCTTGACCTTGTGTGTGTGTGCTTGAGATAGAGAGAGAGAGAGAGAGAGAGAGAGAGAGAGAGAGAGAGAGAGAGAGAGAGAGAGAGAATCTGCACTCGCCCCTGTAAACATCTGCCATATTTATTTTTAAATACCATGATGGAAATAACAATGGCTTAAAAGTTTCCAAAGCTGTCGGAAAATGCGTCCTTTAAAGTGTTATTAATAAATGTTATTTAACCTTTAACTTCTTGATCCTGATGTCTCACCCCTCACAGACACTTTCCTCCTACTCACTGCCAGTCATTACGAAGTTTTAGAAAATACAGTATTGCAATGTGTGTGTGTGTGTGTGTGTGTGTGTGTGTGTGTGTGTGTGTGTGTGTGTGTGTGTGTGTGTGTGTGTGTGTGTGTGTGTGTGTGTGTGTGCGTGTGCGTGTGGTGCGTGTGTGTTTGTGTGTATACCGGTATGCTTGCCGTGTGTGTTGGTGAGTGTGTGCGAGTGATACTGTATGACTTCAAGCCTTGACCTTTGGTGTGTGTTGTGTGTGTGTGTGCGTGTCTGTGTGTGTGTGTGCACGTGCATGTGTGTGTGTATATGTGTCCGTCCCCCCCCTTCACAGACGCTGCCGCCCCACTCCCCGCTGCCGTCGGCGGGCACCTGTCTGCCCTCGTCACAGGTGGGCTCCTACGCCTTCCGGCTGCCCGCCTCCATACGCCAAAAGATCTGCGCCAGCCTGGACGCCCCCAGCTCAAGAGGGTGCGACTGGAGGATGCTCGCGCGAAGCCTGGAGTTCGACAGGTGTGCTAATAGTGTGTGTTTGTGTGTGTATGTGTAGGGTGACTTTAGGTTTGTTTGTGTGTGTGTGTCTGTAAGCCTATTTGTTTGTGTGTGTGTGTGTGTGTGTGTGTGTGTGTGTGTGTGTGTGTGTGTGTGTGTGTGTGTGTGTGTGTGTGTGTGTGTGTGTGTGTGTGTGTGTGTGTGTGTGTGTGTGTGTGGCTAGGAACATCTTCCTTGCTTTTTAGTCCTTTGGTGATCTTCATTTCAGCCGAGAGGCTGCCTTGAGTCATACACTATTATCACACCATTACCTGATATTGTGTGTATGTGTCATCTAATCGCTTGTTCTCTCTTTCCCTCTCCTTCCTTCCACACCTCTCCTCCTCCTCCCTCTCTGTCCTCTCTCTCTCTCTCTCTCTCTCTCTCTCTCTCTCTCTCTCTCCCTCTCTCTCTGCCTCCCCCCCTCTGTCCCTCCCTCCATCTCTCTCTTTCTCCCTCTCTCTCCCTCCCTCTCCTCTTCCCCCCCCCCCCAACCCCATCTCTCCGTCTGCCTCTCCTCTGTGTCCGTCAGGTATCTGAACTACTTTGCCACAAAGCCGAGCCCCACAGGTGTGCTGCTGGACCTGTGGGAGGCCTGTCACCAAGGTGATGCAGACCTGGTCTCCCTGGCGACGGCTCTCGAGGAGATGGGCAAAAGCGAGGTCTTGGTCGTCATGACAACGGATGGGGATTGCTGATTTGCCCATGCTGAGGGGGTGTGTGTGCCTGCGGGTGTTATGGGGGTGTGTGTGCTTGTGTGGGGAGGGGTATGGGTGTGTGTGTGTGCGAGGGAGAGAGAGAGTGACTAGATGTCTGGGTGAGTGTGAATGTGTGAGTGAGTGTATTTGTCTTGGTGCATACGGGTGGGACCAAGACAAAAAAAACGACTATTTTTTTCTTGTTTGTTTTCTGATTTTCTCTTTGTTTTTAAATGGCCACCTTAAAGAGACTTGCCGTTACTTGCCTGGCGGTTGTCACAGGGGCAGCCCCTCTGGTGAACAACACCAAACCCCCCCTTTCTCATCGCCACATCCACTCACTGCTGCCCCCTGGTGTCATGGATGTCAGTATGACGTTTGAAGGGTTTCTCTCTCCCTCTCTCTCAGTGGCATCAGTCTCACTGTCTGGGCCATATGCCATACTGTAGATACAAACTGCTGTATCCTTCGCTCTCTCTCTCTCTCTCTCTCTCTCTCTCTCTCTCTCTCTCTCTCTCTCTCTCTCTCTCACTCTCACTCTCTCTCTCTCTCTCTCTCTCTCTCTCTCTCTCTCTCTCACTCTCTCTCTCTCTCTACACAGAGAGGGACAAATGTGTGGTCTGAGGTTGTAAACAAGTGCACTGGTGTTAATCCTTAAATCTGGTCCGTGTTTTGTAGCAGATGGGAGTAGGGAGAATGTGTTAAAGAAGTGCAAACACACACACACACACACACACATAGACACACACACACACACATACACGTGCGCGCAGCATCCACGCACTCATAAACGATCTCTATTTACACACACACATAACCATCAAAAGCATCTTTATTGCTGTTTCAGTCTCTGTCTGTCTGTCTGTCTGTCTCTCTCTCTCTCTCTCTCTCTCTCTCTCTCTCTCTCTCTCTCTCTCTCTCTCTCTCTCTCTCTCTCTCTCTCTCTCTGTCTCTCTCTCTGTCTCTCTCTCTCTCTCTCTCTCTCTGTGTCTCTTTCTCTCACTGTCTCTGTCCTAGTTTACATATATAAGTCTAAAAATGTCTTTTTAACACCATCTCGCATCATCCATGACTGGGGATTTGTCTCCTAGCGACCATGTCTCCATCCTCTAAAGCCCCTACCATAACACACACACACACACACACACACACACACACACACACACACACACACACACACACACACACACACACACACACACACACACACATATACACACGCGCGCCGCACACACATACAGTAGGCACACACAGACATCCTTGCACGCACACACACACAGCCCGACACAGACGCACAGACAGACAGACCCCAGATGAACTCGAGGCAAGCTTAGCATGACTCCATGATAGGCTGCAAGACTGCATGGATGAACTGATATGCCTGTCAGCATACACCAGTATACATAGTATATCAGGAACATACTGTATCACAGACACACACACATGCAAGATGCACACACACATTTATGCACCCACAACCAGGCTAGATAGTTGGTGCATGGATGAGATAATATGCCTACCAGTACATATCAGAAACATATCAGGCTTACATTAACCTCTCTACGTGTTTAAAGCCAATCAGACTTGCTCTGGTGATGTGATTCACCAACTGTCATGACACCCCTACCAGAGAGAGTAGAGAGAGAGAGGTTCCATTGGCCAATTGTTTCCTGGTTCTATTATGGCCCCCTTTAGGCAGACCTAGGCAGACCTAATGACTGTTCTATTCATTGTAGGAGCATTATGACACGCCCCTTTAGGCAGACCGGAACCTGGTCACATTAGGTGCCCATAGAAACCTATTATGTTGGCATATCTCTATACTTAAAGAATCTCTGCCCCTACTGACACAACCATTCTCCAGGGGAAGACAGGAATCACCGGAGCATCTTCAGATGTGGAAAATAACTTGTTTTATTGGGCAAGCGCCAAGACTAACGTTTCAACGTTCACACGTCTTCTTCAGAGTCAATAACCACAACCAACAACCATTCTCCACTTCTGCTATCTTTGTGTTTTTGTTTGTTTTTTTAAATCGGTGTAGTCCATCCCAGGAGACATGTCTTGGTAAACTCATATAGCCTACTACTATATACGTTTCTTATAGGAAACGCACTCTTTTTTAAGTTATTATCCATATTTTGTGGATGGGTTGATTTGTTTAATTTTTTTCTGAAGTCAGTTTTTCACGTTGTTTTTCACAAATATGACCATGAGATGTGTTCCCCGTCCCCCCTTTGTTTTCATTTCTTACCTTGATGTATTACGCCTTTTTTATTGAGATGCAAGCTCATCTGTAAAACTCGAAAGGTATAAAGGCAAGAATGAGTGGTGAAAACTGTGGATAAATATTATATATAAATATATATATATATGACTAGATGGTCTGATATTTTGAGTACTATGTATGTAATTTCAGATATGAACATCTTTTTGTGACCCAGACAGACTATTTTAGTTGTGGTAAGAGGACACACCCATGTTAAATTAATGTTGATCTATCTATATACATTTTTTTTGTCTCACATCATGGCTTTATTTTGAAATGCTCGCTATGTTAGTTCACAAAATAGGGTGTGGAACACCTTGTGCTGCAAACTTTACAAGGTGCAGTACCAGTGGTGGAACAATTGTATACAAGGCCCCTGGGCAGAACACTGATATGTGGCACCCCATATGACCTGCCAAAATCAAGACAAGGTCCCCAACACCAACACGGGAGGGCCCCTGGAGCCCTGGGCAGGAACCTCATTCGCCCCCTTTATAGCTCCGCCCATGTGCACCATAAATGCCATAAATGAGTGGCCATTTTGGAGGCGGTTCATGTTTTTTGTTGTTGTTTGTTTGTTTGTTTTCCTGACCCATGGAGCTAAACATTCGGTGACTGTTCAGAAAGCAACCCAGTAAGCCTCAGTGATGCTGTCAGTGCACCTCCATTTTGTTTTTGCTGTCGCTGGTGTGTTACGGTAACCTGCTAGCACATCCTCTGTTAGCCTTGAACTGACATATGCATTTATTCTGTCTGCTTTTCTGTTTCATGTATTTCTCTTTCTCAATTTTGCAGTGCCCTTATCAGTAATTATAGTGGACTGCTCCGCTCTTTTAGCTGCAGCGAGGTTTCAGGGTCAAGACGTTGGTTTTTGTTTGTCAGTTTTTTTGTTATCAATCATTCACGTGTTGTCATCTATGTGGCAAGTTGAAAATGCTGTCTTTTTTATCGCTTTTTATCTATTATTAAGATGTCTTATGAACTTTATGAGCAAAAAGTGTTTCTTTCTCTGCTACCACAGAAACCAAAATACAGGCAGTATCCTTACGTTTTTTTTCTTACGGTGTGTGTGTGTGTGTGTGTGTGTGTGTGTGTGTGTGTGTGTGTGTGTGTGTGTGTGTGTGTGTGTGTGTGTGTGTGTGTGTGTGTGTGTGTGTGTGTGTGTGTGTGTCTACAGCTGACATATCATCTCTCTTCATGAGTACTATGCAAGTACATGAGGAGTGGGACTCCGTGGCTAAGTCCTCGTGCTAATGGAAGTATATATTTTTCTTTGAGAGAGAGCGCGCGCAGATACCAGTGCTGAACTGGAGAGATGACATAAGCTGTCGAGCACAAACAAACAATCAAACAAACACTTCTAAACACCCTCGTACTGACTTCAACCCAGACCTCCTTCTCCTCCCCCACTGTCCCATCCTGTCCAATCAAGAGTGACCCCCCCTAGTGGTCAGTCGCTCACGTGACGATGTGTTTTCTGTACTCATGGAACTGCTGATCTCAGTGCACTGGAGGAGGACAAATGAAGTGTGTGTTTCTCTTGCTCTCACACACACATGAGGAGGATAAATGAGGTGTTTGTGTGTCTCTCGCACACCCTCATACATGTGTGTGACATCAATCTTGAAGAGGAGCTGTGCTCCCTCCTGGAGAGACAGAGCAATGTAAGGAGGCACTCCCCACAGACTGGTGCCATAAGGCAAAGACACACTCGCCCATTTAGCCACCCACTCAGATACTATGACTGTGACACACGTGTGTGCGTGTGCACACACACACACACACACACACACACACACACATACACACACACACACTGGGTCCTTACGGTAAGCTTGGGGAGCAGCAGTGGCGTGTGTGGTTGCCACGGACATCTGGGGGTCACAGAGAGAACCTGTTCCATGAGGGAGGAAAGCAAAGGCATCACTCAAGTGGATTATTATGCTCTCTCTCTCTCTCTCTCTCTCTCTCTCTCTCTCTCTCTCTCTCTCTCTCTCTCTCTCTCTCTCTCTCTCTCTCTCTCTCTCTCTCTCTCTCTCTCCCCCAACCTTTTTTGTTTTGCTCAGTCAACTACATCTGTAAATAAGTGTTTAGCCTTCTTACTTGTAACTAAATAATAATTTTTATGCAATAAATTATATTTCCTAGTTTAACAAGAATTATTTTGTGTGAGTTGTTTTTCTTTTTCTTCTTTTATTACAGTACGCTCAAATGGAATGTCTTAATACGGGTTCCATAAAGTTCAAATGCACACAGAGTAACGTGACTACAGTACCAAAATCAGAAGTATAAATACTGTACTTGCAGGAATAATGGTGGACAGGTCTATTATGCCTCGCTATATAAATTAAACATTTAAATATTTTAACTGGTCTTGTGCAGCAGGCTTCAAAGTGCTGGGTTGCATGGCAGGTTGAAAGGAAAAATAGCAAATATTGGCCTCATGTACAGTTGAGGACGATATTATTAGCCCCCCTCCTGAAATTAGACATCTCTCTTGACTTCTCTGTGAGAAGGACCATTATGAACCGTTTCCGTTATTCTGAAAACAAATACACTGATGGAGATAATGTCCAATTAGTTGAATTTGGATTTTTCCATTTTCACAATGAGTTTAAACTAAAAAAGGTAAAAATGGCAAGGACAAAATGATTAGCCTCCTTATCATTAATAGTCAATAGAGTGCCATTTTTGAACCATAACTGACATCTGGCACTTTGATTGGTTGTTAACTATGTTGACACATGCCCTACCAGGGATTTTGGCCCATTTTTTTCATTGCAAATAGTTAACTTGGTTCGAATTGCATGGATGTTGAGGATGGACATTCATTTTCAGCACTCCTCAAAGACTATCTAAAGGATTGAGATCTGAACCACACCATGATCATGGTTTTAGTAACCTTGAAGAACATTTGAACAATTTTGGATGAAAGTTGTGGGTTATTATCTTATTGAAAGATCCAGAGAAGATCTTAGCTTCCTCTATGAGCATATTTTTGCATGGTCACCTTCCACATTCTATCATAATCTTCTGTTTTTATGGTACACCCAAACAAGGTTTCCTGTGGCTGAGGCTACCACAGAATGATGCTTCCACCACCATGTTTAATTGTGGAATCCATGTTATAAAGTTTTAAGGACCATCCCTTTCTTCACCTGACAGAAGCAGAATTCATGCAATTGAATCTCATCAGATGAAAGCAGAGACTTTCAAAACTCATTTTTGACTTTCAAATGTTCACAGGCAAAGCTCAATAACTCTGATATGCACCGTCTTTAGTAAAAGGGTTCTTCTGTGATGATGGCTCCAAAGCCCAATATGATGACAAGCCCTAACAGCTGTCTTTCCTGAAATAAAAACTACAGGTGAGGCCAAGTCAATAACAATCATCTAGGCAGGTGTCCATTGCTCCTTTGGTCTAATGAGACTAAGCAGTTTCCACAGTTACACATAGTGGTGGGGGTATCAAGTTTTTAGACTGTTATTCAGCCTCAGGCACAGGGAGTCTGTGTCTGGATCTGGATTGCTGGGTCCTCCAACAACATTGTAACCCAAAGTAAACATTTAAATTAGTTCAGAGGTTCTTCAAGGACACTAAAACCATGATACTGGAATGACCCGCTCAAAATCCAGTCATCAATCCTACTGAGAGTCTGTGGCAAATGTCTATGCTCAGCATCCATGCAATTTGGACCAGCTAGAACACTTTGCAGTGAAGAAATGGGCCAAAATCCCTAGTGGGGCATGTTCCAACCTAGGTAACAACTGATCAAAGTGCCTGCTGTCAGTTTTGGTTCATAAATGGCGTCATATTGATTATTAATGATCAGGGGGCTAATAATTTTGTCCTTGTCATTTTTGCCCTTTTTTGTTTAAACTCATTGTAACGATAGAAAAATCCAAATTCAACTCATTGGACATTATCTCCATCAGTCTATTTGTTTCCAGAATAACAGAAACGGTTCATAATGGTCATTCTCACTAAGAAATCAAGAGAAATGTCTAATTTCTGGTGGGAGGCTAATATCGTCCTCAACTGTATGCCATTGTCAACACTGATATGCTGTATTTATTACGTTTCCTGTTGTTGTCGCATGGTTTTAGAGGTGCACTTACTAATTTATGAAAGGATGGAAAATAATGTGGCACAACCCATCTTCGGGGGTCCTTGGCTGTAATCTACTGGTATGGTGCCTTGTCATGGTAAAATTTGGGAACCCCTGGGCTAGTGATAGATATTTAACATGCAGTGAAGCTTTATCCTGGCGAGGGTTCATCTGTTTTAGACAGCTAAGTAACTCTTCTGAACAAATGTTTTTGATTTTGTAGGCGTGTTTACAGTGTAACACAATGTTTACAGTGTAACAAACAAGGCAAGATCCCAAGATGCTTTGGCACAGTGAAACCAACAGTATGCAAAAACATGCAAATGTTTCCCCAACAACGTGGAACATACAAATGATTTCCGTCGCCAGATAGGCCTACCTCAAAAGCTAGCCCATGTTGCATGTTTCTATGGTTTCCAATTACATAACTAAGGCCAGAAACTAAAAGCTTATCCTTACTCTGTTACATATGTAGAAGAATCACAATATTCAAGTCAAGTCAAGTCAAGTAGGTTTTATTGTCAATTTCTTTACATGCACTGGTCATACAAAGAATTTGAAATTACATTTCTTGCTTTCCCATACAGACATAGACTAATCTAGGTAAGGACATAGACAGTATAGACATAGACAGTACTTATACATGGACTTAAGACAGTATGGACATAGACAGTGCTCATACAGACATTTAAAGTGCAAGACTGGACGACAGAAGACTTGTAGAGGACATACATTAAGAGGTATTTGTTGTGCTTTTGTGCTTTTCCTAAAAAAAGTCCTTTATAGCGTTCTGACATGGTAATAGTAGCATTTTGAAGAAAAATAAATATTAAAATTATTAAATTATTAATGTGTAACCAACTGTAACAACATATGACATGCATTATGTGCTTGCCCTGTAACTTAGGGTAATTTATGTAGGCCTACAGATCATGGGCATAATTTTACATGTTGATTGTTACACTAAAAACAATGTTTAAAAAAAAGTGTTACCAAAACATACCATAATTCGATTCACAAATAAGATGCAGAATCGTGGAAAGACAACATATCAGCTGTTAAAACCAAGAAAGAATCTTGTTTTGAGGGAAATAAAATAATGAAACATCCAACATGCCTCAAAAAAGGGGAGAGGGTCAATCAAATGTCTTTTTAAACAAGATTTCATTTGGTTGAACAGATCCTATGTGGCTTATTATGTGTGTTTGCCACAAGCTTACAAAGGCAACATGGGCCATCACTAGATGTTTCAGTACACTGAAACCCAACAGCATGAACAACATACAAATCATACCCCAACAACATGGAACATACAAATCATTTCCGTCCGAAGTTTCTTGGTTTAGCACAAAAACCATACTTATTTCCCTAAATATTCAAATAAAAATAAATTAGTTCTTAGACTTACCATATGTACATATGTATTGCATGTATATGCGAGTAGACCCACAGCAAGAAGAAGCCTACTCTCCCTTCAGACAACTTACAACTTGCTGTACGTGCCTTGCCACAAGACGCAAGTAAACGAAAGCATCAAGGTTAGTAGATCAACCATTTTGCTTGGGAATTGTGCTATGATGAGCAATGCAGATAGATGAATGGGTGGGTGTTTTAGTGAGCACAACTATCTGTTCATGAATAGAATTTTACATAATCTTATAATATCAGTGGTTTTAAAAAACAAGATTCAACAGTCAATTTATTCTACTTTGCTTTGTCTTAGAGCAGGGATGTCAAACTCTGGCCTGGGGGCCAAATATAGCCAGCGGAGTAATTTTATATTTTTACAGCGCTTTTCACACACAAGAAAGTCACAAAGTGCTTTACAGTTGGCTGTATTGGGATTATGCGGAGAGAAGAAAAGCACAAACATACAGTACATTGATATACGAATTTAATAAAGTAGAAACAAAATAAAATGTAAGTAAAGTAAAGTGAAAGAAGTAGGCTAAGGGTGTGGGTTCATGGGTAACAATGATTCACGATTCAAGATCCTTCTATTCAGCTCATTACATTATAGGCCTTTTGAAGGATGGAGATAACTCATAACAGTACAGCAGTTACAATAGCAACAAGATGTGCTCTTTGTCTATGTATCCAATACCAGATTCAGAAGAATTCGTCCAGTAGTATCTGAAGTTAGTGTTGGAGGGTTGCAGGTTTGAATCCCATCTTAGTAAGAAGAATGTGTTCCCCTACACATTCAACACGTTTATGACAAAGTTTTCGATACAGTTATGGCACTGTCATGTCATGTGTATGACACTGGCATGTCTTCTAAATGAGCTGTAATGTAAAGTTGCCCAAAGAATGTAATGCAATTTCATGTTGACATACGAGATGCAAGTTAGAGACAAGATTGATGAATTCAAGAATCCATAAGAAATGAAAAGTTTTTTTTGCTAAAAAAAAAAAGAGCAAAAACTGTGGAATGAAATGTAGAAAATTTAGAAAAAGACTGTTGTAAGGAGAAGTGGTTAATTCCCTGAAATCAACAAAACAATTATAAGGCTCCTCAATTGAGGAATGCAAGGGCGCCGCCAGAAATTTTGGACCCCATAGAACAATTTCAATTTTGATTTCCGTTAGGCCCCCTGTCAGTGATGTCAGTACTGGGGTCCTTAGAAACTGTCATGACGTGGACAAATGACTATCTTCACAGATATCTTTGTTGCAGGTGGATGTCAAGGTTTCAAGAGAGCCATGGCTGTAAATATATCTAATTTCTCCGGCGCTGACTATAACTCCAGCCATGTCAGCGGATGCAGTGAACCCTACGTGAGTTCTCTGGTCTGGGCTGTGGTCAACCTGGCGTCGGCATTTGTGGGCATACCAGCCAGCGCCTGGCTACTGTGGCTGCTCATTCAAAGGTACAGACTATGCAGCTATAGGTGTTCACAGACAGGGATGAGGTGGTGCTTAAGCACTTGGCTATTTGCCATACTGGACCAAAAAAAAAATGTTTGACAGTTTTTTTTGTCACAGTGTACTGTGGACCATGTTGACGTGATAATCTACAAATGCTCATGTGACAATAATGTCCTGATATAATACATAGCATCTATAGCCTAGTAAGGCAGCCGGAAGTTCCATATGCCCCCAACCCCTCCTTCAGCACCTGCCCCCCAAAATTGTCTGTGCACGCCACTGTACACCGGCAATTCACCTAAGCACTCTTGGTGTCCTGTGATCGTACGTTTAACTTCCACCATTTCTTACAAGTTGATTTCTAAAACAATTTATGCAATTATTATTACTCTAAAAAATAATGATAATCATAATCATCATCCTAATTAATTATTATTATTATTATTATTATTATTATTATTATTATTATTATTATTAAATTACAAAGTAATAATAACTGAAGAATAGAGTTTGGTTGTGGTAACTGAACGAAATGAGAAACGTGTTTCGTGAATCGTGTTTCTAACCATAACTCCCTCCACAGGTGGTGTAGGGGCCAGTCCATGGATATCTACATGATCAACGTCACCTTCATGGATCTTATGTACACCATGTCCATACCAGTGGCTGTGCTCAACCACTATGTGTTACAACAAGACCAGATTGGAAAAGTTACCACAGTCTTCCACTGTTTCACCTTCACTGGACGACCCTTTATGATGGTGTGCATGTGTGTTGATTGCTACGTTGCCGTCCTCCACCCCGTCGCCTACATGAGTGCGAAGCGCACAACACGTAGACTTGTAGCTTGCACACTCGTGTGGGCTTGCCTGATAGCCAACATGTTACTAATTTTTCTGCCTGTCTCCTTTGAGGTGCATATGTATGGAAGAGGCATCGTCACTCTCCTGGCTGTGGCAGCCATTATCATTTTAGATGTGGCCATCTTCCGGGCGCTGAGAAGGCCCAACCCGTCTGGAAGAAGCGAACCTCACCCCCAAAAGCAGAGGGCCATGCTGGTGATCGCGAGCAGCCTGGTCATGGTCGGGGTGTCCTTAGTGGTGACCGTGGTGGTAATGGTGGTGGGTTTAGTATTGTACCACATGGGCCTGCTGAGTCAACTGGAGCTGTGGTGTAGGGTCATCTTTCCCATGTCAGCCTTTCCAGCGATAGGCAGTGCCCTCTTGCCCCTGCTTCACCTGAGACGCATGTTGAGAGAGTGAATGTGTGTGTGTGTGTGTGTGTGTGTGTGTGTGTGTGTGTGTGTGTGTGTGTGTGTGTGTGTGTGTGTGTGTGTGTGTGTGTGTGTGTGTGTGTGTGTGTGTGTGTGTGTGTGTGTGTGTGTGTGTGTGTGTGTGTGTGTGTGTGTGTGTTTTCTGTCTGTGTCTGTGTGTGTGCGTGTTTGGCCTTCCATGTGTGCGCACCTGCGTGCGTGCGTGTCTGTATCTAGCTAGGTAGCAGGGCCACCTCTTGAGTGAATGACTATTAATTGAGTAGTGGAATGTAGAGGCCTAATGTGAGTTAGCCGTTAGGGAGTTGATATTTGAAACTGTCACTGTCTTCATGCAGGTGTCGTCACATTCAAACAGTGGTGCAGACAGGGAGGGACAAAGGGGTCAGTTGTTTGCGGGCTGAGGGAAAGGGGCCCAAAAGTGTGGCCTCATTACATTGTATTTATTGAATCGGAGGCCCTTTCAAATGACATTGTCCCAGGCCCAGGAAAAGCTGTCAGCGGCCCTGCATTCAAACACAGGCCATTCAACATTGTGTAGAAGTGTTGCCTGTGTTGGGGTTTTTTGAACACCCGACTTGCCATAACCAATGCCAAACCTTTTTTGGCCTGGGACCACATTTTGACATCATACATTTCTGGGGACCCCATACACATATTTACGCGCCGAAAAAAAACTGTGCTAACTTGTAGACAATTAAATCTGAACATAGAAAAGATATAAGATTGTATGTGGTGTTTCAGTCAGAATAGAAATTAATCAATGTTATATTAATTAATTAGTAGAATTTATCAATGTCCTTTGCACACACCTAGACATTTCAGGAGACCCCATTTGAATTACTCTTTGAATTAATCTCTCTCTCTCTCTCTCTCTCTCTCTCTCTCTCTCTCTCTCTCTCTCTCTCTCTCTCTCTCTCTCTCTCTCTCTCTCTCTCTCTCTCTCTCTCTCTCTCTCTGTCTCTCTCTATTTCTCTCTCTCTCTCTCTCTCTCTCTCTGTTTTTGTGTGTGAGCTTGCAGTGTGCTCACATCTCCAACATGTACTGTGGGTGTATATAGGCTACCACCCATATGGATTGATGTATGCAGATGATTGGACATATGTTCATCAAGTAGACAAAGTAAATAAGTAAAGTAAAGAAACATAAAAATAAACATTAATCTCTCTCTAATACTTCACTTTTTAAAATCAAATCTACGATCTACGGGTTCGGTCTGGCCTGTGTCGTTTCTCGGGCCTCCCCCGACTCTCTCTACTACTTGCTTCCTTTCATCTCTTTGCTCTCCTGTCTGCATCCTGTCCAGAATAATTAAAAAAAAACCTACAATTGAATGCAAGTTGATCAGGTTCATTTTTTTAAATGGGTGCTGAAGATGCAGGTGTACCTGTAAGAACTGAGTGAGTGGCCCTGCCGTGCAGTGGTGTAGTCTACGTAGAACGCAGGTATACGGAGTATACCCACTTCTACATTTTAGGGGCTTCAGTATACCCACTTAAAATTGATTGATCCATTATTTAGAGTAGCATAAATATATACAGTATACCCACTTCAAAAAATGCTCGAATATACAGTATACCCACTTCAAAAAAGTAGACTACACCACTGCTGCCGTGGCTCAAATGGTTAGGGCACTGCACTGTCACGCTGGGGACCCGGGTTCAATTCTGGCGCAAGGTCATTTACCAATCCTCCCCCTTCTCTCTCTCCCCCACTCGTTCCTGTCACCATCTCGAACTGTCCCATCAAAAAAATGTATTAAAAAGAAGTGAGTGAGTGACCATAGGTGACCTGTGACAGCTAATGAACCCACGGAGCCTGTTTTAAGTGTTGTATAGCCTGCATGGGCTAGTGGCTTAAGCCGACCTTTGCTGGAGGCAAAGAGAGTACTTGAGATGAAAGCCTCACATCACTCCCATGGAGAAGTCTCGGGGGGTCTGTCAACATCTGAAACTCGCCTTGCCCTTTGAAGCTAACAGCATGTCTAGGAGAGTGCTCGCTTTTAGTGAGATTAAATAGGTGTAACAGCCTTCAAATGCATTTGCTCCATAAAAGACCAAATGCTGCCCAATGGGAGATCCTAAGGTGAGGAGAACAGAGCCTGTTATGTACAGTGAAAATGTCTAACCCAAAAGTGCTTTATTGTACAATTGGCAATTCAATTATGGGGGGGGGGGAGACTCACACATGCAGCGATAATCAAATATAGCCTGTCCTATCAGCTCCTGACCCAATACTACCTGTGCTGTGCAATTTCCACATTTCTCTGTGAACCCAGACAAGCTCTAAAATGGCCTACAAGGATGCCTAATGTATTTTCTATAGCCTACCAGCACTATCCACCATCCCCACCTAAGGATGGTTAATGTTAAGTAAAGGTAGCCTTTGGTGCAAATGGGATCATCATGACAGCATTGATTTGACATTACTGTGAGTCTTTAGTAAAAAATTAAGAGACTTGGACATTACCATTTTTAATGGAGGCTGATTTAGTCTGAAAAGTTTTCATTAAGACCACACTGCCCTCTGCTGGTGTTATAAGGAAATTGGGATCATACTTGTCTCCATAATAGGGTCCGTTCCAATATGCAACCTTGCGTCCTCCACTTGTGCTTGTGGCCTCATACCAGGAAGTAGTACGTCACGATGACATCAATTACAACAGCATTAGGCCTATATGTTTCAATATCGCAAAAGCTCAATTGTAGACTAAAGTCATTTTCTCATTTGCAATTGGGATAGTGAATGAAAAACAGTCCCCCAAAAGTTGGTGTCTCTAGGATGACAGCTGGGAAACTTTATTGGTTTCGCCACGGAGGGCCAGGAGGCGGGGTGAGGCCACAAGTACAAGTGGAGGACCCAAGGTTGCATATTGGAACACACAATTATCTGGCTCCACCAAAGACAAACAACCACCCTGAGTGACAATATTCATGAAATTTTAATGCATTGAGACGTGAACATGCAATCAAATAAATTAAATAAATAAAACACATATTAGCCAACAGTCTTCAAATTTAAATTGCCTACCAATAGAATTAGGCCTATTCTTTCATCTGAAAGCTTTAGGCCTACCCTTTTCTTCAAAACAACCTTTGTTACAATGTGGAAAGCCCCCTAACGCTTTAGTTAATCTCCGTGTCCCAAGTAGCATTGTGAAATTAGTTTGACTTAACCCAATTAATGTGGCCATACTATTGCACTTCAAGACTCGACGGTAGCAGTAGGTCGGTTTGGCACTGCGGTTGATTCGATCTCGATCTTCTACCAATGTCTGACACACGCGGATCTGGGTTACATTGCTTTGGTCTTGCAGTTCATCCTGGTTTGCGGAACAACCACAACAGTGCCGATGCAAAGCACAAATAGCAAGCAGGAGAAGCAGATCTGACTTTTTTGGCAGCGAATTCCTGTGGTTCAGTCGAAAACTCTTACAAACAAGTTGAAGAAATGGTTGGATGTCGAAATCGAAGACTACTTTCAATGGAAGCTGTGGTGATCTGTCCACATTAGAAGGTTTGTATTCAGTGATTTGCTGTTCTAGGACTGTGCTTGCTTTGTTCAAGCCTAATTTTGGGCAGTGTGGAAGTTGTGTTGTTTATGAATATCTTCAGCATGTGAGTTTGCAAGCAAAAGGCTGTGCAACTAGTTATCTTCAGCTATTTATGTTTGACATATGAGACAAACTAGCCTATGTGTGATTGTTGCTGATTTGGACACCTACAATTTACAAGAGTGCTTTCAGCGTTTTGCTGCTTGTTGTTGTGTTGAAAATATGATTATCAGAGTGCAATGCTTGGAATAGCCAGAGAAGTTGCTGCATAGAAGGACTTTTTAAATAGCCTACCTCGAAGAGCGATCTCTTGCAAAACAGGCAACTTTGTTGCAACCTCAGTTCGCTCTACCAGATGATAGTCGAATTCAACCGAACCAGATGGCAGACAGTGCAGCGCTGACGCGGGTATTACAGTCACATGAAAAGCTAAAACAACTGATGTCATCAGTTTTGGCCAATTTCGTGATGTGGCTCCTGCCAACTTTGGCTTTAAAACACTGAGTAATAATATTCTATTTCCTGATTAGGTTAGATTAGATTCAGTGTAATCACGCATTTCAGTTAATGAAATGCAGTTTGCTAAGGTCTATCTAAATCAGAGTGCCAGTAGCTGAAGTGCTATGGGCACAATGGGATGTGGTTAAAGAACGACATTTCTAGGATAAATCATTGAATTGCAATAACCCCAGCACATTTGAAATACAAGTAATGGGATATGCAAGTTTTGTGTATTTTTCATGAAATGCATTAGTTTGGTAATTTTGCTAGGCCTATTAGGCCTACTGTTTGTGTATGTTTTGTGGTGGAGGACTGAGGTCTAACAAGAATGTACAATGTAGTGTTGGTGAGGATAGGTTCTTTTCTGGGTCGCGTGTTCCAAGAGCACTCAGCAATTAAGAGGGTGTGTGTGTGTGTGTGTGTGTGTGTGTGTGTGTGTGTGTGTGTGTGTGTGTGTGTGTGTGTGTGTGTGTGTGTGTGTGTGTGTGTGTGTGTGTGTGTGTTTGTCTCGTGAGTGGGGCCTCTCATGTGAGCAGACATGACTCTTATCTCCTCCTATGGTCTCCCATCCTCCCAGACTACAGTGTCCAATGGAAGACTCCACTGCCCAAAGCACAACACTGCTGCCACAATCACAATGATCTTTGGATGAGAGAGGCCCAACTCCTCAGCCCACTGAAGCACAAGAGAAGACAGCAGAAGGTACAGTAGCACAACTAGCCATTGGTGAACTACACATTTTTATATCATCAATCACAGCTGTCTGTGTGTCTGTCTGTGTTTGTCTGTGTGTCTGTGCGCGTGTGTGCGAGTGCTTGTCTGTGTATTTGTGTGATCTGCCTAATGGCTGACTGTATGCAAGTGTGTGCTATATGTTTACTATGTTGTGCAATAATGTATCGTGTGTTGTGTATTTATGCTGCCGGACACCTTGATCTCCTTTGGGATAGAATTCATTAAAGTTACTCTACCCTATACTCTAACCTGTTTGTCACAGGCAGCTAGGAAGATCTTCTGAGCTTCTAGTCTGGCGTAAGATGCAACATTTGCAGAGTTTGTCTTTAAAAAAATCCTTTGTAAGCTATTGGTCAAAGCTTCAGTCGATCAGACCTTTCTTCTCTCTGACTGACCTTTCAGCAGGGCCAATGGCAGAAATAATGCTGGCTCCCCTTGTGGGTAGCCTTGATGTAGAGATCAGCGGTTGATTCAAGAAGTTGGTCTTCACAAATGGGGGTTGTAGGTTTGAATACCACCTGACCTCTCCTCACACCTCCATCCATGGCTGAAGGGCCCTTGAGCAAAGCATCTAACCATACATTGCTCCAGAGACTGTAACCAATGCCCTGTAAAATAACTAAATCGTGTTGGACAAAAGCCTCAGCTAAATGTAATGTAATGTAATCCTCTCCTTAAACCCGCCTATCGAGCTGCTGAAAACACGTGAATTTTAGACGACGACAACAACAGTAGGTTGTGCAGCTAAGAGCTAAGTATTGATGAAATGGTGAAGAGCGAGTACTCTTCTGAGAAATTACTGTGACAAACTAACCCTACCAACCTGCATGAACCTTTTTATACATGTGTATTCTCCCCACACGTTTTATGTTGTAGTCAGACGACTTAGAGCTGAGTTTTGCATCAAAATCCACCCCTTTGCGATAAATGCGTCAAATTTGGTATAAAGTCTGATTGTGTCCTATTTGTTGTGAATTGTTTTTGATGCAAGTATCTGCTAAATGCAATGTTTCTGTAATGTAATCTGAGATTTACTTTGGTTCTGCTGTTATCTGAGTTTGCCTGTTCTCTGTCCTTGTTCTCCACCCAGGGTCCCTGTGTGTGTTGCTGCCATTATATCGGTCACCATTTGCTGCAGTACCACGTCCTGCCTTTCTCCTACCCTTCTTCCTCTCCCTCTCTTTCTCTTTCTCTTTCTCTCTCTCTCTCTCTCTCTCTTCCCTTCCCTGCGATCCTCCTCCCTCCCTTTTTCCTACTTATCTATTCATCCCTTCATTGCAAATATGATTGAAGTGACATCAGAACTGCTGTCCCCTTCTCAGCAATGCAGCTAGTGAGAGCTGAGTGCCCTCGTATACAGTGTTTGTAGCGATACAACAGTATGGGATATTGACAGTGTGAGTAAAGAAGCGTTCTGCCTTCAACTTCAGAAGCCAACTTAACTTTGGCGTTTACCTCCCACTGCCCTCATAGCACTCCCTCCACATTTGGCTTATCCACCATCCACGTCCCCTCTGCCCTCATCTTACCCCATCCCATCCCATCCCATCCCACCCATTTGTGTTTCTACCTGATCTGCCTTTCTCCACCTCTTCGCTCCTGAGTTTCCTCCCCCCTCTTTCTCAGTTTACATTCTCCATTTCTCCTTCATCCATCCTTTCTTCTTCCCTCATCCTCCTCTCGTCCTCTCCTTTATCCTCATTGTCTCATCTCTCCTCTTTATACCTCCTCCTCTTCATTCTGTTCTCTTCGTCCTTCTGTTCTCTTCTCTTCGCTTTGCTTTTCTTCTCCTCCTCTCCTCTCCTATCCTCTTCTCTCCTCTCCTCTCCTCTCCTCTCCTCTCCTCTCCTCTCCTCTCCTCTCCTCTCCTATCCTCTACTCCTGTCCTCTCCTCTCCTCTCCTCGTCACGATGAACATCCACGACCAGCTGCAGTCCAGCCTCAACTCCTCCTACTCGGCGCCGCGTACGGACGACGATGAGGAGGAGGACAGCCGCGGGGGTGACCACTCGCCCCTGCTGCCCTCCTCGCCCACCCCCGGCCCCCTGGCCATCCGCCACAGCCCCGAGGACTCCCACTTCCTGGTCTACATCATCTTCTTCGTCATGGGAACGGGCTCCCTGCTGCCCTGGAACTTCTTCATCACCGCCAAGCACTACTGGCTCTACAAGCTCAGCAACGGCTCGCATCAGCACCACGACCCCGAGCCGCACTCGGACCTCAGTGTAAGTGCGGTGTGGAGAGGGGTGTGCGTGTGTGTACTTCATCACAGTCAAGTATAGGGGTGTATAATAGTCAAAATCTATCGATATATCGCGATATAGTCTGATGATTGAATCGCATCGCATCGCATTGTATCGTGGGGCATTCTTAAGTATCAAAAATAAACAAATCGCTGGCCCCTGGCCAATAACACAATAGAAGTGGAAAAGTAATTGGAAAAAAATCTAATTGTATCGTATCGTGGGGCATTCTTAAATATCGAAAATAATCGAATTGCATCGAATAATAAGGTATCGATATTGAATTGTATCGTCATTGAGGCTGTGATTTACACCCCTAGTCAAGTAATAGGACACATCAGCACAATGAACCAGAGTCACCCTCCGGCGCGTGCGCGTGCGCGTGCGCGTGCCTAAAGCAGTCACTCACACATGCGTGTGTATGGCTTTGACTTCTTTTACCACGGCCAAGCACTAGCGGCTCTACCAGCTGAGCAATAATGCACAGCACAAGTGGTGTGTGTGCATGGGTGCGTGCATGCATGTGTACATTTGTGTGTGTGACTGATTGAGGATTCCCCCTTGGCTGGGAGTTACTGTGTGCTTTTTTTGAAGACAAAACAAAGTAAACATTATGAAGGTCAGGGAGTAAGTGTATGTGTGGCGTGCAGAGAAAAAAAAGAGAGTATTTTTGTGTGTGTGTGTGATAGAGAGAGCGAGAGAAAGAGGAGATATCCTGGATGGCCTCGTGACTGTGCTGAGAAGAGAACTGAGCGTTCTTTCATTGGCAAATGAAAACACTGCTAATGTCATGATGGGGACACAGCAGCCGCTATTAGCAGAGATATTCTGTAGAGATATGCCAACATAATAGGTTTCTATGGGCACCTAACGCGACCAGGTTCCGGTCTGCCTAAAGGGGCGTGTCATAATGCTCCTACAATGAATAGAACAGTCCTTAGGTCTGCCTAGGTCTGCCTAAAGGGGGCCATAATAGAACCAGGAAACAATGGGCCAATGGAACCTCTCTCTCTCTACTCTCTCTGCTATTAGTGCTGAGCCAATGCCAGACAGAGGGCGTAGCTAGACATCTAGACATGCATGTGGATGCTTGCAATTCCACATAGACACACTGTAGCATGTGCATGTCATTGGTGAATGTCAACACTGTTAGGGCTGGATGGAGCTGAACCAATGGAGTGAGGCCCACCTCCTGCACTGCAATGGAGTGAGGCCCACCTACTGCACTGCAATGGACCTGTGGGGTCAATAGCCATTTCAAAAAGTCAGAGATTGCGCGCACATCAGTAGCACAGGGACACCGGTACCAAACAGAAGATAACTGCCACACTGTTCTATACTCCCAAACAATGACACTTTTTTGTATCCACTTTTTTTTTGGAAGGAAAAAAAAACCTTTTCCTTCCACTACCAATTTCACACAGACACTATAGCATGTCCATGCCATTGGCAAATGACAATACTGTGGACAGACCTAGACAGATATGGCTGTGTGTGGTAACTTGCAATTGGCCATAGACACACTATGGTATGTGCATGCGTCATTTGGCACATGTTTCATAGATATTTTATTGGATGAGGCATAAATGCAATTTTGTTGTATGTCGTGTGTGCTGTGAAGTGCTGAGCTACAACGACAATGGGAGTTCCTGGGTGGGCTTTCATTAGTGGTTGTACCACCCATACATCTGCTATTAAAGAAATGTCATTGACCCAAATGACAACACTGTTGAAGTCATGATGGGGACAGAGCTGACACAGTACTATAACCTACAATCATACTCAATGTACCGATATCATGTGTGGTCACTGAGTAGAACATCTTTAGAGATGCACAAACACCACATTTCACATCTCACAATGACGCATGCATAGATCACATTTTACATAGACCACGATGATGCACTATAGTACACATTTTAAATGAATGTGTAAGATATTCAAGGGGTTTATTTGAAAGCAGATGGCATTTGTTTAACCAGGAAAGGTCCCGTAGAGTCACAGTGACTATTCTTCCAGGGAGTCCTAGCCAAGAGTTTAAAAAAAATAAACTCAGACAGAGGATAAAACTTCCAAGACACTATATGCTAAGAACAGACTACTGGCTACAGACATATTATTTCATCTTTAAATGTGCTGTTAGGTCATTGTGAGGTCATGTGGTGGATGTGATCTGATATTTAGACAGGAAGGCAAACCAGACTGAAAACTCCACCAAGTCCTCACTTCTCATTTCACTTTTTGTCTCTCTCTCCCATAACTTTCTGTTTTGGTGCCACAGACAGACAGACAGACAGACAGACAGACAGACAGACAGACACAGACAGACAGACAGACAGACAGACACAGACAGACAGACAGACACAGACAGACAGACAGACACAGACAGACACAGACAGACAGACACAGACAGACACAGACAGACAGACAGACAGACAGACAGACAGACAGACAGACAGACAGACAGACACAGACACACACAGACACACACAGACACACACAGACACACACAGACACACACACACACACACACCCCTGCTCTCTGTCTGCCTGTCTCTGTTGCTCTCTCACTCTCACTCTCGTCCTCTTGTTTGCTTTCTCTGTCTGCCTCTCTTTCTCTCTCTCTGATCTAATATTCTACCCAGGCCTGCTCCTAAATCAGTTCTGTTTTTGCTCTAATTGGATCAGGAAGAGCAGAGGTACATTTCGGCACATGAGACGCAAGCCTCTCACCACTCACGCTGTTATGTTTGGTTTAGTAGGCTAGCTGACAGAGGTGTGTGCGCCTTGTGTTTTGGGAGATCCCCATTGATCAAACATGGAGGTCAAACGTGCGTCTTTTGGGAAAGGCTAGCCCTCTGGCTTTCTGCTGAATGGTGTTGGGACCATTTCAGTATTACGACTATGAGTACACGGCATTATTTCAATGTTACTAAATTGCACCGATACACATTTTTCCCTTCCGATCCGATCCCGATATGTAAATTTGGATATTTGCCAATACCGATACTACTCAGATCCGATAGCAAAACCATATATATTTTTCAACTTGAGGTAGGCCCAAGTAGACTATTTGTTCAGAAAAGGAAGTCAGAAGAACAGGAAGCCAATTAATAAGTAACAAGTAAAAAGTAACCATCCCATCCAGAAAACTAACATGCAAGTGTTTTGTTCTGAGATTAACATTACACTTGGCTCCATGTCAGTATCGGAAACTTTGGGAAAATTCTGATCCGATGCAATCTCTGAATTATGTTGATATCTGCGTGCGTGCGTACGTTTGTGGTAATGTTCATGTTCATTATTGTTCATGTTCTGTATATGGGTCATTTCACGTGAAATCAGACACTTTGGGACCCGACCGACCCGGATTTCAATCATACTTGGTGTGCCTTTTCAGTAGCAAGGTAGCACCCCAGAACTGCATTGGTTTGAATCTGACACTAATATTAAGGGAGAAACAGACTAGGAAAGGTTCACATGTGAGGGTAGGACACTATACATTCAGCCTTGAATATATCAGTCAGTGTTAGTCACAAAAAGATGCCTGTGGTGTTGTTTGAAAGCTCTTTTCTGGCTCTACATATTACACACAATCACCTTGGAATACAACTACTCTCAGAATATGAATTATGATAAATTGAAAAATTAAAAATTGAATATCTAAAAAACTCATATTTTAAAATGGCCAGTTCCTTGTCCAAACGTAGCCGGCAATGTCATGAGCAGCACCTTAAATGCTGGTGTTCGGTTTGTTATTCATTTCAGAGAGAAGTTGACTCACAAATATGGCATCATACAGACCACTTACTAATAATATGGTAATACCATAGTAGCATCACATGACAAAACAAAAACAAAACAAAAATGGTCAGTGTCCATGGTCCCAGGTTTCAGAAACTAAGGCAGATGTCCATTTATACACACCAAATGATGATATGTGAATGTTTTGAACATTCCTTCTCTGTGTACCTGTGCCATCTTCCCTTTACCGTACTTTAAAGAGATAATCAATGGCTACACTCTCATTTTGTACTCTACCAGTGCATTTGAAGCAGCAACTGTGTCTTTTGTAGATAATGTATAAGTACGTCCCGTTGCAGTTACAGGTTCCACTACCAGAAGCACATCCTGATGATCCATGACAGTCTATCTGGTCTGAAGGGAAAAGTGAAGGATGGAGATGGCCCCATGAGGATGCAGGAAGTTCAGTTTCACCTCTCCAGTGCTCGGCATACATTCCTCAGCACATGCTAGCCACCAGTTGCCATCATATACAGCTACAACATACCCTTTTGATGCTTGAAAATGTAACACATTCCTTTACTGAGCTCACTCTTTCAACTCTGCCTTCTCTGAATGGTGAAAATGGCCTAACTTCCACTGTGTCCATTGACAATGGGCAGAAGCTGTGTAGTTTTTGAGTACCTGGAATAGTTCTTGCAGATTCAAACCTTTTCAACAGGTTCTCAGCTTCATGATGGTACATCTCTGTTGTGGCAAACTGGCAATGGATGTTCTTGACATTATCCTTGACAAACAGCTGGTATGGCGTTACAATTTGATTGTCAATAGGACGTTGCAGACTTGCTCGTGCAGCAAGCCATTTAACTGTCCCTCCAACGCCATCACATGGACCTTTGCCATGTGATGTGGCAAAAAAGTGCCACTCTGCAGGTATGTGAAAATCTGCCTCGTGGTGGCACAAATTTGTTTTAATTTTAAGGTTCTTATATTGTGGCAGGAAGTCTGCAACGCCTATTGACAATTAAATTGTAACGCCATACCAACTGTTTGAATTGTTTGAATTTGTCAAGGATAATGTCAAGAACATCCATTGCCAGTTTGCCACAACAGAGATGTACCATCATGAAGCTGAGAACCTGTTGAAAAGGTTTGAATCTGCAAGAACTATTCCAGGTACTCAAAAACTACACAGCTTCTGCCCATTGTCCAATGGACACAGTGGAAGTTAGGCCATTTTTGAGCATTCAGAGAAGGCAGAGTTGAAAGAGTGAGCTCAGTAAAGGAATGTGTTACATTTTCAAGCATCAAAGGGTATGTTGTAGCTGTATATGATGGCAACTGGTGGCTAGCATGTGCTGAGGAATGTATGCCGAGCACTGGAGAGGTGAAACTGAACTTCCTGCATCCTCATGGGCCATCTCCATCCTTCACTTTTCCCTTCAGACCAGATAGACTGTCATGGATCATCAGATGTGCTTCTGGTAGTGGAACCTGTAACTGCAACGGGACGTACTTATACATTATCTACAAAAGACACAGCTGCTGCTTCAAATGCACTGGTAGAGTACAAAATGAGAGTGTAGCCATTGATTATCTCTTTAAAGTACGGTAAAGGGAAGATGGCACAGGTACACAGAGAAGGAATGTTCAAACATTTACATATCATCATTTGGTGTGTATAAATGGACATCTGCCTTAGTTTCTGAAACCTGGGACCATGGGGGGACACTGACCATTTTTGTTTTGTTTTTTGTTTTGTCATGTGATGCTACTATGGTATTACCATATTATTAGTAAGTGGTCTGTATGATGCCATATTTGTGAGTCAAACTTCTCTCTGAAATGAATAACAAAACCGAACACCAGCATTTAAGGTGCTGCTCATGACATTGCCGGCTACGTTTGGACAAGGAACTGGCCATTTTAAAATATGAGTTTTTTAGATATTCAATTTTTAATTTTTCAATTTATCATAATTCATATTCTGAGAGTAGTTGTATTCCAAGGTGATTGTGTACTATGTAGAGCCAGAAAAGAGCTTTCAAACAACACCACAGGCATCTTTTTGTGACTAACACTGACTGATATATTCAAGGCTGAATGTATAGTGTCCTACCCTCACATGTGAACCTTTCCTAGTCTGTTTCTCCCTTAATATTAGTGTCAGATTCAAACCAATGCAGTTCTGGGGTGCTACCTTGCTACTGAAAAGGCACACCAAGTATGATTGAAATCCGGGTCGGTCGGGTCCCAAAGTGTCTGATTTCACGTGAAATGACCCATATGGAACTACTAGTTTTGCAGAAGTGTGGCAATAGCAGTTGTACGACCCATTTGTCTTCATTTGTCTCATTTTGACAAAGCACACAGTGCACACTTACCATAACAATATAACTGTAAGTTGCTTTGGATAAAAGTGTCAGCTAAGTGTGATGTTGTGTAATGTAATTCCCATGATGCATTACTCACCCCTGTTTAAATGTCACACATTCGATTCATAATTTCAACTCCTCAACAGGAGTGGACATTACCGTATGTTCACTACGCAACTCTCATCCGACAATCACATGTTGCATTATTATCACCTCAGATGATTAAATTCAACACTCCTCTGTGATCCACTATGCATATCATCATGACCTGCTTATTTATGGGACTACACACACTCAGGGCTCTATGTAAACACCTGCAAATCAGCCAAATGCTGGTGAAAATCTAGTTTGGTTGGTAGAAAAGAACACTTAGGAGCCACTTTGACTGGTAGAGAGCGCATGTGGGACTAGTAAGATTTAACATCTACTGACTACTAGCCAAATTGGCTGGTGATGAAAAAAGTGAGTTTATAGACACTACTGTATACACACACAGTATCTCACATTCACAATGCTGCACAGCTCATGCCTCACATGTCATTTCCACATTAGATGACTAAGTACCTGCACAACTCTTCTGCAGAGGTGGAGTTGATGTTTGTAAAGGGTTGGACCTTTACTACAAACCCCAACTCCGATGAAGTTGGGACGTTTGGTAAACAGTGAATAAAATCAAAATGCTATCATTTTCAAAACATTCAATCTATTCATTAGATGGAGAATAGTGAAAAGACAACATATTAAGTGTTAAAACCGAGAAAAAATATTGTTTTGGGGGACATATGTACTCATTTCTAATTTGATAAATCCAACACGTCTCAAAAGAGTTGGGACGGGGACAATAAATGGCAGCAAATGTCGAGGAAGACTAAAAACAAAACAAAAGACAACACTTAACAGTTAAATACATTAACCGATGAGATGATTTTATATAAAAAAAACAGTGTTAATTCCTATCTTGGACATGATTTCACCAGCTTAAATGGTGGGTGTATTCCTTGTCATGTTTTGCAATGTTTTCCTTTCTGTAGTGCTTACAGTGTGACAGGTCTTGACCAAAAACCCACCATTTTATCACCTGCTGGTCCTTATGATGGGAGCCAAACTGTTAAAACATAGTAGAGAATGCAATTTGACCTTACTATGTGGCAGTAATCGAAGATCTCCCTTCAAAATATAATGCATGGGTGGCTTTTCATGCTGTTTAAAACCCATTTATACCATTCAGCACTGTATTTAACTCTACAGATGAGTGAGAACATCTTAACCAATGCACTACTGCACCCGCATGCCATCATGGAGGCTGACTTTTGAAGCTAGCACTAACACAAGTTGGATGGTCCATTTTCACTGTAGCACAGGATGTGCAATGCTCTATTATTGTCAAAAAGAATGGACTTCTACAACTTCTGCTGACTTCTGTAAGCAAAGGACAGTTTCCCATGTCTTCTGGGTCTATTTCAAGTGAGCTCAGGTGCTTAGGAGAATGTTACACCCTTGTATCATTTTCATGCATTAAGCATTCTTAATATGGTCAATTTTCAATAGCTCTAGCACTCCAGGAATTAGAGTGAGACTACAGCCAATATATATTTCATGATGTCCTGAACCTATACAATGATTTTATTAACAAAAATATGTCTTATATACACTCAATCGTGGTAAATCAAAGGGAATTCAAAAATATATGTAATAACTATGGTAATTATTCCCTTTGCATCTTTAATTCTGAGTGACTCAGCCTCTCTGTGATGATCTTATACCTGGACACCTATATTGTCCATCAGTACAATTCATTTTGAAATGTTCTTCTTTGTTGTTTTATCTTATTTGGATGTTTACTAAATTTCACTGATCCCCGTCCCAACTCTTTTGAGACGTGTTGGATTTATCAAATTAGAAATGAGTACATATGTCCCCCAAAACAATATTTTTTCTCGGTTTTAACACTTAATATGTTGTCTTTTCACTATTCTCCATCTAATGAATAGATTGAATGTTTTGAAAATGATAGCATTTTGATTTTATTCACTGTTTACCAAACGTCCCAACTTCATCGGAGTTGGGGTTTGTACTTTTAGTAGCCACTGATAAAGAAAGTGATGATTATTAATTCGTCCCGGATTATTGGATTTCTTTATTCAGATCTGTTGTCAAATCACAGAAGTTGTCCTTTCCTTTGAATTTGTTCATTAACATAGCAGTGGCATTCATATTGTGTTTACATTAATAATAGGTGATTGTTTTGATGATGTTTACTAATGGCGTGTCCTTGATGTTGTGTGTGCAGGACTACTTTGAGAGCTACATAGCCATCGCCTCCACCATCCCCTCTGTACTGTGCCTGGTGCTCAACTACCTCCTCGTCAACAGGTACGCACGCACGCACGCACGCACATACACACACACACACACACACACACACACACACACACAGCACACACACACACACTAAAGGGCTCTGCATACTTCACGTGCGCATTTGGCGCGAGAACCATTAATGACGTCATCACTTGCGCCAGACTATTCATACTTCAAAAGCGCCTTTACAGGCTTTCGCTCGCATTGTCGGAAGTGCCCTCTGCTGTTCATGAGAGAAACGGCAGTATCTTTCGCAACTCGCAGCGTGAGTTCTACAGATGTATAAAATAGAAAGCCAAACACGGCTGCTGTAGGGCTACTGAACATCTGACTTGTGACTTACCACATTGAAACATATATTTTTTGTTGTAGCCTACATTGCCAGATCATTCCAAGACCATGTGAGAGCATTGTTCTGGTGGCAGAATTTATAAATAGATCGCCGAACACAACGCGCTTCTGGACAAAGTAAACAATTGTTTCACTGAACAACATTTAAGAGAGAAGATAAAATAACTCTCTATGACATTTTATTATCCTCAAAATGATGCAGGATCCATTCTGTAGTAGCCTACAGTAGTTGTAGCCTCTCTTCGCAACTCCTGCTTTGTCTGCCTACCTGCATGGTCGCTGGTGGCGCACGACAAGTTACAAAAAATGTGGGGTGCACGACGTCGCGCCACGGCCATCGTCGCGAGTGAAGTATGAAGGAGGGTAGCGCCAGTCACGACAAGTATGAATCCCCCTTAAGGCCTCCACCATCCCCTCTGTGTTGTGTCTGGTGCTCAACTAATCCCTGGTCAAAACGCACACACACACACACACACACACACACACACACACACACACACACACACACACACACACACACATACACAAGGGACAATACAGGTGATGACGGGAAATGCATACATAGACACGCAAAGGGTCAAGTAAAGGAACAAAACGGATGATTACAGGAAAAAACGTCAAGTATTTTGCTTCCCTCAGATACGCAAACACATGGCCAGATTCCCTCATGGTTACACCTCAGTGAGTTGCAAGCTGATGATGTGATGCCCATGTGGCAGCACTATCAACCCCACCATTGCCCTTCTAATGATTGCAATCAAACACTTTTCTTAACTCCTATCATGATGAGAAGGCAGGTCCTAAGCAAGTGTGAAGTGGTGATTAGGCCACTATCTTATTTAAGCGGAAGACTTTGAACATCCTTGATGAGTCAGTAACGCAGTGTCAATAAGATGTAAGTTTACAGATCTTTAAGTCATGAACTAATCCTGTCACGTTATCCTGACAAGTAAACACACCACCCAAGGACAACAGGACAAAAGCGGATGCCTCCTTAAGAACACGTTGGAATGCCAGCTGACTGTTCTGATTACCATGCACACACAAATGCACACACCTCCCTTACTCCTTTGGGTAAAGTCTTTAATATGACCTTATTGTCAACAAAATTGCAATGATCAAGTCTTGATCTGTTACTGACGACTCTCTGTGATGTTATATCAACGTTGTCATGATGTAGTTCAGTATTTCCAGCAAGGAGTGAATAGGGGCGTTGACGGGCCCATCTGCATGAAGAAGACATGTGCACAGAAAATAACTTGAGGAATAGATTTCAGCTCAGCTAAAATACAGGGTTCCCACTGGTGCTTGAATTCCTTGAAAATGCTTGAATTTCAATTAAGTGTTTTCAAGGTTGTGAAAATGCTTGAATTTTTGGTGAAGTGCTTGAAAAGGCTTGAAATTTGTGTCAAGTCAAACTCGGTAAAAAATGTTCAAAATCAAAAATCTGAGGGAGTGAGATGTCAGATGGGATTTGCCTTTCGACACACTAAAAGTGATGAGAATGGAGGAAATTGCACCTTAAAACACAATGTTGTGGAGGAGGACCCCCACACGCCTTCCCGTGACTTATTGAGAGGTGCTGGAAAACTGAAAATTAGGTGCTTGAAAAGTGCTTGAATTTCTTCATGAAAAAGGTGTGGGAACCCTGAAAATAACATGATGGATGAAAAACGACTGAACTTGAGACCTCCCGGCCTTTGAGAACAACGTTCTCTTTCTCTCTTCTACTTGACAGATGTCTCAGGGAGGCGAGAGGATGAGTTGCCTCCTGTCTAGGAAACACTTACATTTATGTGGTGGGGCGCCAAATTGAATTTGAGGAGAGGAGCGCACTATACCTCTTGACTCTCACAGATCTGTGTAGTAGAGGAAAGTACAGTAGTTTCTCAGGAGCACCTGTCTAACTCATATCCTGTCTATTTCATTCCTATTTGTAAACATTTGTCAATCAAAAAAGTTCAGTTTTAAGCAGCTGGATTTTTTTAGTTGCTGCTTACCACTAAATGCCTTTGTCTGACATGTCCTGGATGAATGAAAATCTTCACAGATGTAAGAAAGTCAAGTCTGAGGCTGAGGACTGCAGGGAAATACAAATGCATCTGTTGTACTGTTCTTTAACTGAAGTGGATTACAGATAGGCCTGTTGCACAACACCGTGTTCTGCCAGGCAATTAATCTGTTGCGGCTCTTGGGCAAGGACAAAGGGACAAAAAGGCAGTGGATTCTCAGTAACAACTGTAAAGAACAGCATGGTACGTTTTCAAGAGCTTTGATGAGATATCTGAAATGGTCATTTAGGTTGCTGTTATTATAGCATGTGATAACAACGTCAATAAAGGTGTTATAACCGGTTTGTTATAACTAGATTACATATAGCAGAGGCTTCTATACAAATCAACGTACAAATAAGGACGTGAGTAATCAGTAGTACAATGGAGAGGTTAGGTGCTTCACTTTGGAGGGGGCGGCATCCTGGACGCCGGAACGGAACACCAGGCTTTAGTATTGCCTTAAAATAAGCAGGGCAGTTGCAGCATGTAGCTTAGTTGGCGAGGTACGAGGCCTTGTGCTTAACCCCTTTGCACACAGCATCCGTTATAACAGGTCCCCAACATTTTTATGAGCAAGTCTTAATCTGTTGCCTCTCTGTAATGCGATAGCACTGTTGTTATAATGTAGTTGAGTCTTTTCAGTAATAAGTGAACGGGCCTGCCGGCGGGCTTATGTGCACACATGGGCTACTTCAAGTGGTCACTGGTAGCCAGTGCAGATCATGAAATAGGCTTAGATGAGGAACATTCAGCCTTTTGGGTTGAGCGAATACCAGGCACGAAGCCACATTTTGTATCATTTGCAGTGTTTTAAAACACAAGTAGACCTGCCAGGAGAGGGTATCAGATGTCTGTAATCAAAAATAAGTTGTAATGAATGTGTTGTTATTATTAGTAGCGGTAAATGTGCTAAAATGGTCCTTAATACCGGAAAATACATGGTACAACCACCAAAGATGGTCGATGGTCCTTAATGATAGTATATCATATCTGCTGTAGGGATGCAGATGATTAATCGATTAAAAAAAACATTAATCGCAATTAATCGCCAATTCAACTGACAAGAGACCCTGGTGAAATGGGTATGTGAAGAGTGTGTGTGGAGAGGGGTGTGAATATTAAAACCACCTTTTGGATTAGAGAATTTAAATAGAATTCATTTAAATATAGCATTTTGTCTCACTTTTTAAACATTGAGATTTTGGGGGGAAAACGCCGCTTATCAATTAATTGTAAGTTGATCGATAAGGCAATCAACTCACGATTAATGAATTAATCGATAATTTGCATGATTCCCTACTCTGCAGACATAATTGCATGTTATAGTACTGTATGTCTCTGGTGCAAAGAGTGTAAAAGTAGGAGTGATTAATGAGTTAATACAGTGGTTGCACAGCAAGTCCTAATAGCAGGTATTAAGGAGAGTTTGACTGGGGCTGTGGAGTATGCTCTTGGGCATTGTGGCGATTTATGATGCATGTGATTCCTATACGATCACTAGATGACCGTAACCTGTTAATCCCATGTGCACAGGATCATACCCCCTATTACATATCGCCCAGATATTTAGCTGTGGCCTCATGCGTACAGTACAGTGGTCTATGCAGAGGACTAGCAAGTAGAGTAGGCCCACTGGGAAAGTCCCAGTATGTTAGGAATGCGGATAAAGCTGAAAAATCCTTGAATAGTTTTTTTTTATGTTCATGCATTGAGAGCACTGCACCTGATAACACAATTAAATCATGGTTAAGAAAAAATCCACCGTTTCAGTACTTTACAGAAAATGAGGAAAACTGGAGTTGAGCTTACAAAAAAACAGTCTCCCCAACAAATTAAAAATATATGCTACACAAATTTAAATAAATACTGTTATGGAATGACCTGCCTAAACAATTGATAGAAATCTAGTGCAGTGACGTACGTAAATCAAGTTGTCCAGAAACCATAAAATGAATTGTAGTCGGTTAATTAAGGTGGATGCTGAGATGGGGATAGTGGCTGCTGATCTGAAAAAACACACGGCCATAAAAAAAGAGTGCATGCGTGCCAGAATGCATGCGTGCACATGGACGCTGTCTGCACAGGTGCACATCATACCATTCGTACTACTGATCCTGAATATCACATCAAACCTATAGTGTGCATATGTGCATGTGCATTTGGATGTTGTCTGCGCATTATGGTGTCCCTGCTGATGATCCTGAACAACAACGAAACAACATCACAAAATAGCATAACAAAATAGCATAACAAAATAGCATAACAAAATAGCATAACAAAATAGCATAACAAAATAGCATAACAAAATAGCATAACAAATTAGCATAACAAAATAGCACGTATGTGTGTGCAGGTGACCTGCACAGGTGTGTCATACTGTCGCTGCTAATGATCCTGTTTGTATTTGTGGTGACCACAGTGCAGGTGAAGGTGGACATGAGCATATTACATTTTAAGTTAATTCCCATGTTTGTATGTGTGTGCGTGTGTGTCTTTTTTTTGGACACCAGATGGAAATTGGCCTTTGGGCTATAATCTGGCACACTTAGGCTACATACAGTATGTATGTATGTCTATATGTATGCATGTATGTATGTATGTATGTATGTATGTATGTATGTATGTATGTATGTATGTATGTATGTATGTATGTATGTATGTATGTATGTATGTATGTATGTATGTATGTATGTATGTATGTATGTATATGTTCATTAATGTGCAGTGTCCTGAAAAAATAAAAGGAAACGAAAGTAAAGTAAGTATCTGTATGCGTTTGCACAGGCTGTCTGCACAGGTGCGCATTACAGGTGCGTCCCTGTTGTTGATCCTGTTTGCGATCCTGTTGCTGGTGAAGGTGGACATTTGCATATTAAATAGGTCTCTTACTTCCTGTGTGCGCGCGTGCATGTGCGCGTGTGGATGTGCGTACGTTTGCTCAGGTTGTCTGAGCAGGTGTGCATCATAGCATCATAGCACTGCTGATGATGCTGTTTGTGTTTGTGGTGACTACATTGACCATGTTTTGCTGGTGAAGGGAGACATGTGCATACTAGATAGATTATTTATTTGTCCTTTCGGAAAATTGTTCTGTGCCATTTTCAGTGCATCTGATACAATTACAAAGACATTACAATAAACAAGACTACTAAATACTAAATATGTCTCTTATTTCTTGTGTGTGTGTGCGTGCGTGTGCGCAGGTTGTCTGCACAGGTGCGCATCATGTCATCGCTGCTGCTGATCCTGGCGGTCTTTGTGGTGACCACGGTGATGGTCAAGGTGGACGTCACGGGCCATCAGGAGGAGTTCTTCGCCGGGACGCTCGTCAGCGTAGCCATCGTCAGCGGAGCGTCCAACCTCTTCTCCGGCAGTGTCTTTGGCATCAGCGGACATTTCCCAATGCGCATCTCTCAGGCACTAATATCAGGTATGCTGTGCGTGTGTGTGTGCGTGCGTTCGTGTGTGCTCACATTTGTTAGGGGTTGCATGACTGAATGGTAGCGATGTTTGGCATTTGTGGACTTCCTCATCTGAAGGAACAAATATTAGGTATGCAGTGTGTGCATGTGCATGTGCATACGCGTGTGGGCATGCATGCGTGTGATTGCATGAACGTGAGTGGTGCCATCTTTGGCATCTGTGGACTTCCTCATGCATATCTCACAGGCACTCATATTAGGTACGCAGGGAATGTGGTTTTTGTGCCTAAGTCTGTCTGTATGTCTGTCTGTGACACGGCCAGTATACGTGTGTGTGTGTGTGTGTGTGTGTGTGTGTGTGTGTGTGTGTGTGTGTGTGTGTGTGTGTGTGTGTGTGTGTGCTGTGTGTGTGTGTGTGTGTGTGTGTGTGTGTGTGTGTGTGTGTGTGTGTGTGTGTGTGTGTGTGTGTGTGTGTGTGTGTGTGTGTGTGTGTGTGTGTGTGTGTGTGTGCTGCTGTTTGCTCTCCTTGCTTGTTTGTTTGTGCTTGTGTGTGTGTGTGTGAGAGAGTTGTGTAATGAATGGTAATTAATTGTTGACACAGATGTCTGGGTTGGTTGTAGTAACAGTTTCTTGTCTTCCTCAGTGCTGCCACTTCAGTTCAGTGTGTGGAGAACTTCCCGCTAAGAGCAGCAGGCTCACGCTTGCGGTTGATCAGTTAATCGCTCATTAATCCAAGCAGGCATTTAGGCATTAAAGCAGTGCAGTGCACTTGGCAGTTAACAAAAGAGTCCAACAGCTTGGTGAAAACCAAGATTACAGTCAAGTCATCTAGGCCAAATAAGAGCCTTGGTCTCCTCATATGCCCCTCTTAATGCCCTCAAAGCTTGTATTGAACAATCTCTGTTTTAGCTCTACTGGTACATTACATTATTACATTACATTACACTTTGGTGACGCTTTCATCCAAACAGTCATTTACAGGCTATTGGTTACAGTCTCTGGAGCAATGTGGTGGGTTAGGTGGCTTGCATAAGCCATGGATGGAGGTGTAGACTGGACAGGGTGGGATTCGAACCGGTAGCCCCATGATCCCAAGACCATTAGGCCATGGCTGCCCACTCTACATACTGTATGCACATGTGTGAACATTTCAACCAAGGACTTGATGTTGGCTCCTGCCTGCTGTCCAGATGATGCCAATGAAATAGCTATGGCTGCTCTCACTAGCCATGTTGGCAGGTAGGTTTTGGGATGAGTTGACCGATATGGTGTTGTTTGTACCTTATGCATTAACTGCTAAGCAGTGCTAGTATTTAAGGTGAAGCTATGATGGGCAGCACATTGAGTGCTGTGGCATCAATCTGGAGACCATGTGCGTGTGTGGTTGGCGATGGGCGACACGTCGAGTGCGATGGTGTCAGTGATCGTGTGTGTGTGTGTGTGTGTGTGTGTGTGTGTGTGTGTGTGTGTGTGTGTGTGTGTGTGTGTGTGTGTGTGTGTGTGTGTGTGTGTGTGTGTGTGTGTGTGTGTGTGTGTGTGTGTGTGTGTGTGTGTGTGTGTGAACATGTAGTACTAACGTGCTCTACTGTGTGTGTGTGTATGTGTGTGTGTGTGTGTAATTTGAGGCCAGGCGAAGGTCGGCACATTGAGTGCGGTTGCATCTGTGATCTGAATCTGGTGGCAATGTGTGTGTGCGTGTGAGTGTGTGTTAACATATATACTTTGTGTGTTCCTCAGGCCAGGCGATGGGTGGTACACTGAGTGCGGTGGCGTCGGTGATTGATCTGGCAGCAGCAGCAGATGTGACCGACAGCGCTCTCTTCTACTTCCTCACGGCAGACATCTTCCTTGTCGTGTGTATCTTTATGTACCTCATGCTGCCAAAACTAGCCTATGCACGGTGAGCACACACACACACACACACACACACACACACACACACACACACACACACACACACACACACACACACACACACACACACGACTTACCAGGGTAAGGTTCACACAGGTACTGACTGATAATACTGGGCTGTTTAGGTTAGCAGTGCCATTGATATTAAGGGGTGATTTGCCGCTACTCAGCAGATTTCTACTGATTTCCTTTTCGTCAACAGCTCGAGGTACTTTAGACTTTGGCATGATTGAATGGCTCACATGGTTGTGGGACGGATTTACGCACATTCTTGATATGGCTGCAGCCTAGTGCCCCCCACCTGCCATGGGGCCCCCAAATGGCCAGAGGGCGGAAAGCATTTTTTTCAAATATGATATTGAAGATATACATATGTAAATACATTAGTCCATTGTGAATTAGGTGTCCAATCTTTTTTATACCCCTCCCCTACTAATTGCCAAACATGTTGCCCTAGACGCTTAGTTTGCTCACATTATTTCCTTGCTGTGGGGGCCTATAGCAACTTGTAGCATAGGGGCCCCTGGCTATATTAATCTGGCCCTGTAGGCCCACATGATTGCTAAGAAGCATAAGGTTTGTATTCCCCAGTGAGTGTGAAGTGAGGTAGACCTAAAGCATCCATTGGGAAATGGAACAAATAAAACTAAGTATAAGAACAACAGCATGTATTTATATAGCACAATATCACAGCTATTAGAACAACAGTCTGTTGGCTTGGCCACTAGGAAGTACATGTTCTATATCTGGCTTATCGCAACTCATGCAGCACATTAACCCACAAAAAGTGTGTGCGTGCGTTTGTTCGTGTGTGTGCATGCCTTTGTTCGTGCGTGTGTTTGTTTGTGCGTTCGTGCGTGTGTGTATGTGTGATTGGCTCTTGCAGGGTCATTCAGAGTGGCATTCAGATGCTGCTTACCTAAAATCAAGCAAGTTAATGTTGTTGGCCATTATAGATTTGTCTCGGTGGTTAACCTTTTCAGAAAGGGCACTTTGATGAAGTTTGGCTGCTTCACATACCATCATTGTTTGTCTCCCACGTCAATAGCCCAGACTTCCTTCAATTGGTCTCAAGATAATCTTCACAGCTACTTGTTTTCCGGGTAATGGAACCAGAACACACTATTGAACATAAACAGACCAGACACACTTTGGAATTTGAATCCTTTGCGCCATCTGAGGCACAGCAATGCATTATATGACAGTTTCTCTTTTTTATGTTTTTTTTTCTTATGATTTAAAGGGGCTCCAGGTAGGAATAAAAGTTTAATTAATCACGGTCCCGAGTCAGCCATTGCTTATGCGAGTCATTATTAAGTGAACGATGGCTCTCGCGACCACTTTCACGGTCCGAAAACCCCACATGCAACTTTTGACAGTGCGGGCCGAGGGAGTGTCGTGGGAAACACTTTACATTTGAAAACGTCGCTTTACATACCGTATTCAGACATGTATAAACTGCTGGCATTCCGTGATGAAAAACACAGCTTGTTTATTTGAACAGCATAATGAAGGATAGTGAAGAGAGGACAGGGCAGGTGGGAGAGAGACGGTGCAGGGTCAGGAAATGACCCAGACCACACGCGAACCCGAGTCGCCCGCACATGGTGGGGTGTCTTAGCTTGCTGCGCCACAGCACCCCTGTATGACAGGTCTTTTTCTGGTGGTTGTGGTACCATATCTTTTGTTGATTGCTGACAGAAGCTGACAGAAGGTTCCAGTGTGTTCCGAAACACCTGATTGGCTAAAGGAGCTGTGGATGTCTGGTAGTGGTGGTAGTAGTGGAGTGTAGAAGTGTGGCTGGGACAGAGAGGCCGAATAGGGGAAGTGAAGGTGAGTAGCCGTGGGTTTCCAAACCAGCTGAGTTTCGTGACGGGAGATGTGCGTGACGTGTCGAAACCAGACAGACAGACAGACAGCTAAGTGTTCATTCAGCATTTTGGCATTGCTGTGGTGGCACATTGAATATGGGCCAGAGTAGAGTCACGAGTGGAGAGCAGAGTGGCAAATTTGTCAGGAGACTGATACAGTATTGTGGGGTACTAATAAAGAAGTGTGCAAAATACAAGATTTACAAGAGATTTTCTGTCATCTACACATGAATTCAAGAATTCATAAGTAATGTAAAGTTTTTGCTCAAAGAAATCCCCCAAAAATTCCCAAAAAGACGTAGAATAATATAATTGGAAAAGTCCTGGTGTGTCCAAAATTATTCTAATCTCATGTTCTGTAAGTCATCATCAGCAGCAGCTACACACACACACACACACACACACACACACACACACACACACACACACACGCACACACACACACACACACACACACACACACACACACACACACACACACACACACACACACACACACACACACACACACAGAGTATTTACACAGTGGACACATGTTTGCGTTTGTACTTGCACATGTGCAGTGTCCCCAATACATTTACATAAGAATCATTCACAGATTTTGAGCTTGCTTGCATTTTAGGTGCACTGGGACTTTCCCAGTGAGGCCGCGGCTAATATTTTTTCACACCGCTTACATGCATGCATATTCCAATATCCAACGTCCACTTATAAATCCCTCCATAATCAGATGAATTACAGAGTGGTGCATACGTGCACTTGGTGAACTTGGGCAGACAAAGAAACTTTGTGCATGCGTGCCAGTCATAACACATGATGCCATAGTGCAGCTGGACTACTGCCATGTAAGCCATTTTGGTACAGGAACAGTCTGATAAATGCAAAAAAAGCATCTGCTCAGTTAACAGAGTAACAGAATTAGTACAACGGTATAGCAAGACCAAGCCAAGACTTTTCTATTCTATGTATGATATCTGAAAAAAAGGTATAACTGAAAAAAAAAAAAAGAAAAAAAAAGAAGTCACACAACTGAGAGTTTGCTCTGGTTCACACACCACCAGAAGGGTCTGATCTACTTTGCCATGTGGAGGCAGTAGAGACTCCCACCTGGTGGACAGTCACAGTAAATGCAGTTCACAGTAACTGAACTTAACACTTGCAACCAGGCTGTGATATGACGGGAAAAACATGTTGACTTTTTCTTTTTTTTCCTAGCAAAACAGTCTTGTGTAATAACACAAAGATTTAGTAAAGTGTTGGTTGTGGTCATTGAGACCGGAAGAGAATAGGAAGTAGTGGGAGAATCGAGGGGAAACCCCAAATGCAGACACTACATGTAGTTGATTGACCAGTTGCAAACCCAGGGTGGTGGGTTAACCATGCCGTTTCGAAACGTTATTTGTTATCTTCTTGTTCAGACCAGAATCTCGGTATGTGATTTGAAAGTCGATGATAATCAGGCTAATGCATTTACGCCTTTTATTCTCAACTTTTAACAAACGCCCCCCCCCTGGCCACAACATAAGTCTGCCAACACTCCCCGCCCAATGAACATCATAATGTCAAAGATGATGAAACTGCATGAAATGCTTCCATGTACCTTTTTATATGCTAGTTAGGTGTGCCTTAAAACATGCCTTAAAAAATTGACTACATGATACTTTATGTATTAAGCCTATTCTAATGTACTGTAGATGCTCCATTCTAAAACACAAACCTCTTAACCTTTAAGAGGGTGGGTTTTTGAACATTCTTTAAAAAGAATGCGTTCTATAACAATGCAAGATTCTAAAACTCCAAATTGTATTGAATGACGGCCAGAATTCTATAGAACTTTCACTGCCCGAACATTCCCGTCACACCGGTGTGACGGTACACTCTTAAAGGGCTCATAGGGCTCGCTTTTGCCCCCTTGAGAGCAGTAGAGCCATAGAGAAAAATGATGATGGTGGTGATGGTCATAAGCCACGAGGTGTGTGACACGTAGGCAGGCCTACAGTGTATGTACCATGTGACTAATGACACACATCAACTGTATACTGCTGATGTCATGAATGCTCACCGTTTTAGGCTGACTTTGCTTTATTGTTTCCTTTATTGCTGTATTTTGCTGAGTATGCTGACCACACACACACTTGCACTTAAGTTCATCCTCTCTCTCTCTCTCTCTCTCTCTCCAGGTACTACATGGCGTTAGCGGGCGCGAGCGGGCCCTCCAACTCCTGCGACGGCCCAGTGGTGGGCGCCACAGACGGCCAGACCGCGCCCAGCTCCTCCTGCGCCACGCCCGCCGTCTCGGTCCCGCCGCTGCGGCCCATCCTGCGCAAGACCTGGGTGCTGGGCTTCTCCGTCTTCTACGTCTTCTTCGTCTCCATCACCATCTTCCCGGCGGTCTCCTCGGGCGTGCAGTCGGTGAACCACGACTCGGGCAGCCCCTGGACCACCACCTACTTCGTGCCGCTCACCTCCTTCTTCCTCTACAACGTCTCGGACTTCTGCGGTCGGCAGATGACGGCGTGGCTGCAGGTGCCGGGTCCAACCAGCCGCATGCTGCCGGCACTGGTGGTGTGCCGCTCGGTGCTGGTGCCCCTCTTCATGTTCTGCAACTTCCAGCCGCGCTACCACATGCGCAGGGTGGTGTTCGACCACGACATGTTCCCCGTGGTGTTCGTGTCGCTGCTGGGCCTCACCAACGGCTACCTGGGCACGCTGCCCATGATCTACGGGCCCAAGGTGGTGCCCCGGGAGCTGGCCGAGGCCACCGGTGTGGTCATGTCCTTCTTCCTGACCCTGGGGCTCGCCGTAGGGTCGGCATTCTCGGTGCTGCTTGTACACTGCATTTAAATGACCTACTTTGACCCATTTGGGTAGCCTGATTATCAATGTCTTCGAGACCAAGAGAATAACAATTAACATTTCCCAAACGGCATGGTTGGCCCGCCTCCCTTGGGTAGCTAATGGTTGTTTGCATCCCAACATTGTGGGAGGAGTTCCCGTTTCTCCGGGAGCTCAGAAACGATATTTGTATTGCTCTTGGCCTGACTAGGCACTGCACTGGCCTGACTAAGCTCTTCGCCTGACTAAGCACGGCCTGGCAAGCATTTGGGAGCCCTTGAGAAGGATTGGGAGGGCACTCAGTTGCAAATGGAGGACAATTGTGCATTTTATTTTTTTTAATACAATGGGGATGTTGGCAGGCTTATGATGAAGTCAAGGGGGCTTTACTTCCCAAAAAAAGCTGAGAAGCGCTGATGTAAATGGATATACATGCATGACTGTGTACGTCTCAGTACATTACGTGGCATTTGAGTGTGTGTGCGTGTGACCGTGTACATGTGATTGCACGGCATCTCAGGGTGTTATTTGTGCGTGTTTGTGTGTGAAGAGGGGTGAAGATTCTGGTTTCAACTGCTGGACAGAGGAGGCGAAAAACTTTTGGACTTATATTTGGACATATTCCATGAGCTTGGAGTATCAGCTTACTCTCCCTACACCAGGGGTGCTGAACCCATATCTCGAGGGCCATTTGAGGCCATCTTCTCCTGACCCCTGACATAATTTTAATCTTACGCAGTTTTGCATGAAACATGACGTTTTGTAAACAAATGTTAGAAATTGCATTTGCAATACAATTAAGTTATATTTCCAGGGGACTTAGTGAAAGTGGGGTCTGTTATAAAGGTTCCCTCCTTCAATATAATCCTAAAGTACAGGGGGAAATCCTGGTTTGTGTTCATCGAACGGCCCTTGGAGGACTTTATAAAATGTGAAGTGGTCCCTCGAATGAAAAAAAAGTTTCCCAGCCCTGCCCTACACAGTCCATCATCAAAGGATGAGCCTTCACTCTAAACAGTCTATCCACAGCAGAGGGGCGCGCACGCACACACACAGGGTATCCCTCTTTTTGTATCTCTCAAAGACCAGACTACACACAGCCATGTGACATGGAGAAACACTAGAATCGCAACAATGCTTGAAAGAGATGATCATATCCACAGTAGAAATGGAGCAATGTCGAGATGGAGAGAGAGAGATATTGCGCAAGATTTTTTTTTTTACTCAACTCTACAACTTCTCTTTCCTGAAGGCATCTACTGTAGTAATTGTGGTTACACTTTAGAATAAATTTCACGTTAGCCACTAATGCATCCCCAACTGATTGTATGAGTGATTTACAAGACATCTGTTTTAGCACAGTCAATCATTTGTTAGTTGTGTAGTTTTCAAAGTTGTTGTTCTTTGCCAGAAAGGCATTTATTATTGTTGTTCTAATCATATCTTTCAAAGTCATTCATACAGGTAATTATTAGGCATGTATTAATAGCTAATATGTGAACCTTATTCGAAAGTGTAACCGTGTTTCTCATACTGCAGACATACGGTATCTGCACATTTCAGTAGTGACGTAGACAATGATCAATGTCTGTTTGCCCTTTTCATTGTCTGCTGGAAGTTTTGAATTGTTTCTGTTTAATTTAAACAATTTTTAGTCTGTGCTGTTTTGTTAGAAATCACATTGTGGATGATTTTTGTAGAATTTTTATGATTGGTTGTAATGATGGATTTTTATTGGTGTTACAATGATGATGGTTGTCATTGTTTAACTGCCATGATTGATTGGTGAAGTGTTGCATTAAAACACTCAGACATGTGATTTGCACGAGATGTGTGTGTAAAGAGTGATTCGTCTTTTTGCATTGCTTCATCCTTCAATAGTCTGCTGAGCTGGTCTACTACACTTCTCTCCAACACTTTCACTTCCTCTGTCACGAGTGTGTGCGTGTGCGTGTGCGTGTGCGTGCGCGTGTGTGCGTGTTCACTGGCGTGAGTCAGTACTTGTTCACAGCTCTTCACTTTGATCAGATTGGTTGAAAGATGTATCTTTGCACTGCACTCCTAGTACTACTACCAAGGAAGGGTTACTGCTCAGGCCTACCAGGAGGGGGGCCCTGAATCCCAAACCGCTGCTCTACATAAAACACTTCTATATTTATGTTCTCATATTGTATTACCAGAGATTCTTTAAGTATAGAGATATGCCAATGTAATAGGTTGCTATGGGCACCTAACATGACCAGGTTCCGGTCTGCCTAAAGGGGCGTGTCATAATACTCCTACCATTGAATAAAACAGTCCTTAGGTCTGCCTAGGTCTGCCTAAAGGGGGATTTCCCCCCCCTCCCCCTTGCAATAATAGAACCCGGAAACAATGGGCCATCGGAACCTCTCTCTCTCTACTCTCTTGGTATTACAGTTTTATTCAATTGGTTTGGCTGATTTCTTGAAACATTGAACAATGACATTCCTATAACTATTGGGTCATTTGGCCAAACATTCTTACACTTCTGCACAACAGTTCAGATAACTAGCAAAATGACATATCTCCCAAAACAGCTCATTCTTGCTTCAATACTTAACACATAAATAGTCAGTAGGGGAGAGCATGTAGATAAAGTTATACTATGTGTGTTACTGCACTTCCAACACATGAAATCATCATGTGGTCGATGCTGGGTTAAGATTGGCCTGAAAAGCCAGACATGTTTTTTCTAAAAAGGTGGGTATGGCGTAAACTGAGGCGCATGGTGTGGGGTAAAGTGAGACACTTAACATCATTATAAAACATGTAAATAAGGTTAAAAAAAATTGTGAAATACTATATAACATTAATTGGTTAACCAAACTGCTGATGATTATGGTGAGTGAGGGTAGATAGTGTCACGCAAGATTGAAGACAGATGACTGAGGAGTAAGTAGCAGTTACAGCTGTGATGTGTTTGTGGTCTTCTGATTAAAACACATCACTGCACAAAGGTAGGGCCCCTTCGCTTTACCACACCCAAACCCAGACATGAGCCCTTGTCTCTGGGGAAAGCATAGCCATCACCACCCCATGCATGCTCAGCGGAGCAGTGTTGCTACTCTAGGCTAGACCCTTTCCCAACCTTTTTTTTTGTCTTGGGCACCCCCAACGCCTTTTACATTACATTACATTGCATTGTACTTTTACATTGCACATTGCTTGCTTTTATCCAAATTTTATCCAAACTCACAGTAGTTATTGCCACAGGTGGTATTTGACTGAGGAAGGGATCAGGATGGGGATCGGGGTGGGGATTGAACCTGCAACCCTGTGATCTACTAGCCTGGTTCCTACCAGACCTCCATGTGTGTGCTCTGGAGCCCCCTGGTGGCACTCCAAACACACACATCGGTCTGGGAGCATGTGGCAGGATTCAATTTCTGGACTCAAAAAATAATGCCAAGCATTTATCACTTCAATATCACAGGCAGCTCACATTGAGGAGTCACAGGTCATACTATAGACTATATTGACACTTTAGAGATCAACAGAAAATGGTTTTGAAAGAATTTGTTGATATTGAAGCAATAAATGCTGAGATTATTTTTTTGACTGTAGAAATGGAATCCTGCTACATGCTCCCAGACCTAGTAGTGGAGCTCACAAAGCTATGTGCAACTACAGGTCGGGCAAGAGCCAGGCAAGTGATCTAGTCAACAACCTAATCATTACACCACGGCTGCCCCATTTTGACAAGTCCATGGGTACCTTCTATGTCTTGACTTTCTCCATTCATCTGTTTATGCTCCATACATTTATTTTGCCACTGTACCTTCTGCAGTGTTCTCCTGTGTGCCTTGTGTAGGCCTTTCCCAGGTTGAAAATCACTGCTCTCATCAGTCCAGAGAAGTGTCTGCGATCTGCAACCCACTCAAAACTTTTTTTTCCACATTTTCCATCTCGCACCACTTTCTCCTGATAATTTTGCTACATTTTCCTTTGGCTGTGTTTGTTTTCCACAATACCTCCTCAATGTATTTTTGTTATTCATAATAAAACCCTGGTTCTTTGCCCTAAGCCATTCTCCCAACTTCAAGTGTGTCAAAGCCAAATCAGACACAACAGTTTCAGCAGGTCGCTACATTCTCGTCACGTCCACCAAGACTGGTCAGCTGAGGTCACCAGGAGACGTGGCCGTGCCCCACCCATGCATGTGCAACCGTCTGGCAGCCATGTCACATGACGGAGTGGGCCCAGGGGTCCTCCCCCATAAGCAACTCTGCCTCATGCCCACCTGGTGGGCTGAGGAGGGTTTGCCTGACTATCGTATACATGCACTTAAAAAAGGTAGTGTTAATGCATAGACAGACAGAACTCACTATTATATACTGTACATGTATGTACTTGGCTCAGTAGTGTGGGGCATAGACAGACTGAGTGTAGTGGGAAGCGCGCACATCCAGCAAAAAAGCATCAGCAGGTGCCAAATCAAAAAAACTGTCACATGTAGAAGTGGGAAAGGATCCGCACACTGCTTGCAAAAGACATAATTTATTTAAAGCAACGTTTCGATCATAGGTCTTCTTCAGGCATCTTGGATAGACAGACTGCACATAGAAAATATTGAAGTTGAAGCACCAGCCTTTTTTTTAATAAACATGGTAGAATAGTCGTAAGTTACAGTTGTAAACCATTCAAGGCGCTCAAAAAAACCCAATGTAAACATGGCTTAAGGGACTTAAAACTATCATTTCACAGCAGTTCAAAAGGTCTTTACAAAAACACTATTTAAATAAATTATCAACAACAAACATTGGGACATAATTACAGAATTTCTAATAGCAAGAGAGATGTTCTTAGAACTGGACTAGTGGAAGAGGTAGAATATTCCCATGATAAGAGGTCCCTGTAGCCTCGTTGCACAGATGGACCCGCCGGCGGACCCGTTCATTCATTGCTAAAAAGACTCAACTACGGTACATTAAGTCAGCGGTTCTTAACCTTTTTTCCTTAACGCACCCCCTTACCTGTGCCCAAGACAAGCCGCGCACCCCCAACCCAAACTTCTACACATATCTACTCGCTAAAAAAGGATTCAAGTGATAAATTACAATGATTCTTGCTCGAGACATTAATCAATACCTCAATGACTTTTCATGGCGACCAAAACGCGTTTTAATATGGTTTTGATTTGGCCGAATTATAGTGTTTGCTAGCGAATTTTGGTCACAACCTCAATACAAACAAAATTCCGCGCACCCACTGAAATCTCTGGCGCACCCCCAGGGGGTGCCCGCACCCCAGGTTAAGAACAACTGCATTAAGTAACAGATAAAGTTTAGTTTAGCTTATTTGGTAGGGACAGATACATAGAATGTAGGTTGCATGACAGCCAAACAGCAAGCATCGTAGCCTATAGCAAAAAGCTAATTTCCAATGACCATCCCTAGAATGGCTTTCAAAACAATACACAAACAGCAATAACAACTAGAAATGCACTCTGAGAATGCAGACCTCCGCCAAGAAAGCTGTCTGATAGAACTTTGTTAAACTGTCTTGTCTTACTGTCACCCAGGTAAAACTTTATTTAAAAATAAAATAATAAAAAACTTATTCAAGATTTGAAAGTCGTAAAAACTCTCTCAGCAAGTGCCAGTTGAGGAAAATATCCACTTCCTGAGCGGCAGCTCCTGCAATGTTGGCAGGGCAGAAGCTGTGGTCCATGAGTCTGTTAGTTTCCTTGCTTGTGTGTGTGTGGTGTCTTCTGGCTTGTGGAGACCTTCAAAAGGAAGGCTGAGTTCTTATTTTAGTGCTATTAGTTGCACAGGAAGTAGTCTTTGAGGGGCGAGAGAAGATGGCGGATCACAGGGACACTCCACGATTTTCCCAGGATCTCCTGGCGTTGCGCACGATTCATGTTGGCCACGTCCGTGTAATGTTTTGGAAATCCAAACACCCTGTGGATCAGTCATACTTCGTTAATAACAACATTTTCTGCAACTAAAAGCACACTGGTAACACTTTCCACTGAACTAATAACATCTCTTGAATTAATTTGCTAAGCCTCACACACAAAATGTTTGAGTAGTTATTGATCAATCATTCCAGGATTTTTATTAATTCCTCCACTGATAATAAATAAGGCGTGTACTTACCTCTCCAGTTCAGTGGACCAGAGGCAGTCGTCCTCTCCGTCCATGATGACTGGCGTCATCCCCGCTGTCTTTCCCCTTATAGGGAACCTTGTAGTGATGGTCTTTAGCTTGGCGCACTGCAAAATGGAAACACAAAACTAATTCCACATGTCATCTGCCACTTGGCTGTGCATTTGAATTGTTGATGGGAAAGAAACCATTGAACTGTGTGACACGACAATTTCATCTTCTTTGTGTTTAACACATTAATGCCCCTGAACAATTAGCTCTTTTAGCATGCTCATTTCACCTCAACAGTCACCTTACAAATGACTACCCAGAACTGGAAGTTTAATAACAGCAGTAATGCACTAAGGCACACACATTTGAATAGTAATGTCATGTAATGTGGTAACACTTTATAATAATGTTCCTTAGTAAAGACTCAGTAAATAATTAACTAATGATGAATAAAACATTAACAAATGTTTTTATTATTAACTAAGTTTTATTAATGCTTTATAAAATATTTACAAATGATATATGCAAGATTTTACACACCTTATAACAGAGTATTTTATTCATTTACAAGAAACTTGTAAATGTTTGATAAATATAAAATATTAACATAGCATTTCCTAGTCATTTACAAGCATTTGTTTACATTTCCTAGTCATTTACAAACGTTTGTTAATGTTTTGTTCATCAATAGGTAATTATTTATTAAGTCTTTATAATGCTTTTTTGCATCCATTATTCTAAAGTGTTACCTGTAATGTGGGCTAACTGCTATGTAGACTTGCATGCCCTGACCTTCTTTATGTAGCCTATGCATATGTGTGCATTATATGTCAGTACTGTCTGTGCCATCCTTCCCTGTTCATATTGTTTGTCTTAGATTTCCTGTAGGGACACCTATCGCTACAAAAAAGTGACCTGAACCTGTAATTCAACTAGTAATAGTTATAGCAGTAGTCGTAGCAGCAGATATGCTTTATTTTTCCTGGAGGAAAGGTCTTCCTGCAATAAACTCTACATTTCAAAGGATCATTGATCAAGCCTGCTCTACTCCACTCCACAGCATTACGGCACGGAGCCAGTAGACCGAACGCGGTCTCTCTCACCTTGGCCGTTCGTCCAGGCTCAAGGCAGTCCTGAAGATTCACACGGTCGTTATGGGTTGGAACCAGTCGCCTGAGGAGACAGAGCAAGATTAGGGTTGGGTACACAAATACATAAATGAAGAGAAGATGGCATTCTTTTCAGTCTGTGAAGGTGTGCTGAAGAGGCCAACGACCAAAGATGACAAAAGTAGAAGTGAAGAGTTCAGATGCAAAACCCCCTAAGTGCCTTTTCAGAAAATAATCTTAATTCATTTTTATTTAATATAAAGCTCTCAAAATTGCATATTTTTTATTTTATTTATGTAATATAACTATTTATATGTATTATCAAGTACATGAATGTAAACCAAACCAACAACAGGGTTCTCTAAAAATATAGAAGTGCAGGTCTTCAGAAATGGAGTTAGGGGTTTTTGCATCTGAACTCTTCAAGTGTAATCGAAGTGAAGAGTGCTGACAGTTTCTTTCCAGCACAGGTGACTTCAAGTACGTGGTTAACCGCAGGGGTTCCCAAACGTTACCATGTTTCCAGTCAAGCACAACCCAACCCCACCCCACCCCCCCCCACCTGCTCCCTCTTTCACAATCATTGTCTAGGTCTGAGTCAGTGCCTCACTGAGATGTATAAACAACAATGATAATAGTTATGATGTTGAAAGATGCAATTAATTACTCTAATACAGTTCTAAACTAAGGGGAATATTTTTCAGATTATTTTCACATTTTCATTTTTTTATATTTTGTTTTGCTATACTTTTCCTGCCCACCTGCTGTGGCCCCCCTAGCAAAATCCCACGCCCCTCCCAGAGGCCCCCGGCCCGGCCCCACTTTGAAAACCACTAGTCTACACAGTGTCCGCCTTACGATTCAGCTTATTGAGAGCTGGTTGGATCAACATGGTGAAAACGGTGTCCATGTGTATTTTACCTGTTCATGCCAGGCAGGTTTCCCCAGAAGTATCGAGCTCTGTGGGCTGGGGAGACAGAGACGGCGTCAAGCATGACCGGGTTACACTGAAAACACAAGGAACAAAGTCATTCATTTATTTATTTTACAGGGGTTCATAGATTATGTTTGACATAGTGCACACTGCACAGTGCACCTCAAACAAACATGCGCAGAGGTGGCAAAGTAAAAGTACAAACCCCAACTCCGGTGAAGTTGGGACGTTTGGTAAACAGTGAATAAAATCAAAATGCTATCATTTTCAAAACATTCAATCTATTCATTAGATGGAGAATAGTGAAAAGACAACATATTAAGTGTTAAAACCGAGAAAAAATATTGTTTTGGGGGACATATGTACTCATTTATAATTTGATAAATCCAACACGTCTCAAATAAGTTGGGACGGGGATCAGTGAAATTTAGTAAACATCCAAATAAGATAAAACAACAAAGAAGAACATTTCAAAATTAATTGTACTGACGGACAATATAGGTGTCCAGGTATAAGATCATCACAGAGAGGCTGAGTCACTCAGAATTAAAGATGCAAAGGGAATAATTACCATAGTTATTACATACATTTTGAATTCCCTTTGATTTATCTCGATTGACTGTATATAAGGCATATTTTTGTTACTAAAATCATTGTATAGGTTCATGACATCATGAAATATATATTGGCTGTAGTCTCACTCTAGCACTCCAGGAATTAGAGCTATTGAAAATTGACCATATTAAGAATGCTTAATGCGTGCAAATGATACAGGGGTGTAACATTCTCCTAAGCACCTGAGCTCACTTGAAATAGACCCAGAAGACATGGGAAACTGTCCTTTGCTTACAGAAGTCAGCAGAAGTTGTAGAAGTCCATTCTTTTTGACAATAATAGAGCATTGCACATCCTGTGCTACAGTGAAACTGGACCATCCAACTTGTGTTAGTGCTAACTTCAAAAGTCAGCCTCCATGATGGCATGCGGGTGCAGTAGTGCATTGGTTAAGATGTTCTCACTCATCTGTAGAGTTAAATACAGTGCTGAATGGTATAAATGGCATTATATTTTGAAGGGAGATCTTCGATTACTGCCACATAGTAAGGTCAAACTGCATTCTCTACTATGTTTTAACAGTTTGGCTCCATCATAAGGACCAGCAGGTGGTAAAATGGTGGGCTTTTGGTCAAGACCTGTCACACTGTAAGCACTACAGAAAGGAAAACATTGCAAAACATGACAAGGAATACACCCACCATTTAAGCTGGTGAAATCATGTCCAAGATAGGAATTAACACTGTTTTTTATATAAAATCATCTCATCGGTTAATGTATTTAACTGTTAAGTGTTGTCTTTTGTTTTGTTTTTAGTCTTCCTCGACATTTGCTGCCATTTATTGTCCCTGTCCCAACTCTTTTGAGACGTGTTGGATTTATCAAATTAGAAATGAGTACATATATCCCCCAAAACAATATTTTTTCTCGGTTTTAACACTTAATATGTTGTCTTTTCACTATTCTCCATCTAATGAATAGATTGAATGTTTTGAAAATGATAGCATTTTGATTTTATTCACTGTTCACTTCACCGGAGTTGGGGTTTGTAGAAGTAAAAAACAAAATCTGCCAAGGTTTCTTTCCAACAAAATTAACTTCAGAGAGTAACTGGTCTACAGCGAGGAAACTGATTCTGTGCTGGTTTGAGCAAATCTGGGGTTTTTCTATTTGTTATGTATTTTTCTTAACGATTAGTCACCTCATTAGGTACAATAGAACTGTTGTAACCGCTATGTAATATGTGCTATTGTTGTACACTTACACCATACATTTACTTCTACTTTAATTTTGGCCACCTCTGGTCATGTGAAATAATAATGCATTTTAATCATCTTTTAATATGAACCCATTTATGCCTAAAACGTGCCCAGCCTAAGCCATTTTTGAGAAAAGAAAGAATTTCTTTCTTCTTTCCTGAGAATTTTCAGAAAAAATGCAAGTACTGTCAATGCATATGAACTAAGACATCTCAGCTTTTGAGTGCAATTTATTTCATTTTTATTTGTTTCAGAGGATAAGACATCTTGTATTAGCACTAGCTTGATCAGTGCTAACATTCCAAAATAAAATATCTCAGTCAGATGGGCCATGAACAATACAATTTACAATGCTGCGCGATGCAGCTACAGGCATTAGCATGAAATGGCTTATATGTATTAAATATTATTTGGGGTTGTTATATGTACATTTTTATTTTCTCCAAACTAAATGTAAACACACAATGATTGAGTAAGCTCAAGTCTGTAATGGCCTACTACCCCAGGCGTTCTTCTAAAATACTGAATTGCTTTTTTCCCACAAACCTCCAGGAAGCGGCTGATGTCACTTTTGTCATTGTTGCTCATGCGCACCACGTTCTCGAAGAGGAAGAAGAAGGGCCGGTCTTCGTCCTCCCTGGGCATCAGCATGGTCAGCATGCGGTAGTACTCAAAGAAAAGCCTCCCGGTGCCCTCTGGACCACAGCAGAGGAACACAGTCAGTCATGGTTTACCAGTGTGTCCACAGGTTTCAAAAAAGATTCGTACCCTCTGGACCACAGGACTGAATGTGAGAACAGTAGAGTAATGCCTAGCAAAACAAAATGCCTATAAACCCATACACAAGCCACTGGGTCTAACTCATTATCGAACCTCGCATCGTCTCATTTTTCTTGTGGCAAGAGGTCATTGAGGAAACAGGTTTAATTCAATATCTCACTGATGTGCGATTCAATGGTATTTTTTGCATTTGAAATCTGGATGTTGGAAGTGTCCCCCAAAAGTTGCTGTGCCTGGGCTGACGGCAGGGAAACAGCGTTTTCTCCATGGAAGTGGGGTGTCGGTGAAGCATGAGTCCACACACAAGAGGGGAGGACGTGAGGCTAGATAATGAGATGGATGCACTGGGTCTTGGAGGTCCAGTGGTGCTAAAAGGAGCCACTTACCAAAGAGTCCTTTTCGGTGAGGGTTGACCGTGCACAGATCGTTACATGGGCTTCCGCCAATCAGAAGGTCAAACTGACCCCATTCAGCCAACTGCAACATACAAATTGTAATTATTCATATTACAGGGTTCCCACTCCTTTTTCATGAACAAATTCAAGCACTTTTCAAGCACTTTTCAAGCACTTTCAAGCATCAATTTTTCAGTTTTCAAGCACCTTTGCATAGGTCGCCTACTAGTTGCCCATGTCAGGATGATGGTCATGGGAAGCGCAGCAACACACATGCTCACCATGCAACACCAATGATGAAAATTATTTGGTATGACTATGAGGGAACCACTTTAGGAACCACTGTGTTTCACTTGGTAGACTGTGGGAGGGGGGTATTTTGAGTTTTTAAAATGCAATGTCCTGCATTCTAATCAATTTTAGGGTGTCAAATGGTAAATCCCATCTAAAATCTCACTCCCTCAGAGTTTTTACGTACCGTAACAATGTATTTCTATTATTTATTTCTAGTTTGAATTGACACAAATTTCAAGCATTTTCAAGCACTTCACCAAAATTCAAGCATTTTCACAAACTTGAAAACACTTAATTGAAATTCAAGCATTTTCAAGGAATTCAAGCACCAGTGGGAACCCTGATATTATCAATACAGCACTTGTTTAGACAGTGGCCACTGGCACTGCTGCACATGAACCATGACACCAATACAATATGTACAAAAACATGCATATAAGACAAACATTCCAAGCCAGTTAAATGTAGCCTCTTACTGCAGCAGGGGTCGCTGGCGACCCTATTCACTTGCTGAAAATGCTTAACTACATCATAAAAACATTCCCATGACATTACAGAGAGCCATAGTGCTGCACTAAGAGGTTAAAAGAAGTACGTTACCTTGCTTCCTTAAGTTGGTAAGTTCTCAACTTGATACTTTGATTTGAGTTGACACAAATAAGGGCCTCAAGTTGAGTTAACTTTCAAATTTAAGTCAGCAAGGCAACTTACTTTTTAAAGATTTACTGGCTGGCAATGTTTTACAGTGTACTTTCTTTCAATATTGGTTCATACTGGTTACTTACATGCTTTCGTGTGATACTGCGTACATCCCTGATGTACTTGATCTGTCTCTCGTGCTGAATGGCTCCCACCGCCACAGAATCTCTGCAGATCTCTGCAGCAACATACAGCTCAATCTGAAAGCCCAGCTCCTTCAGCACTAAGTAGCCTGAGGGAAATATGGACAACAACGTATACATTTTCGTTGACTGGGATGGCATTGAATACCTACCTACACATGCGTTAGAGAGAGCCGTCTATTTGTCTCCTCAGGGAAATTTATTTTCACAAATTGTCAAAGCTACAAGTGGGTAGAGTAAAGACATCAAGAGATCATCAACATTGAAGAATCAAATATGCACACATGGACAAAAGCCATTCAGACGCCACAAAACCATTTAGACAGTACAAACACATCAATACATCAATTTTGAACAAGTATGAAATATACAGACTCTTAATTATACTAAAACTTATTTCAACAGCCATGGGACAAGTACAAAACAAATGGAATCAGATGAACACACGAGAAGACATACCTGTGGCAATGCCATCGAAGAGAGAAAGGACTCTGATTGGTCGTTGCTGTGGGGCGGGGATGGCAGGATAGACTCTGTGTGGGTCCTAAGGAAACACCATGAACTTTCAGTTACAAACATACCAAACAATAGGAATAGTCTAGGCAGGATTTCTGAAAAGGTGCTTATTTAAGGTCCTGAAGGCAAATCATGTTAATTTTCGGCATACAACTGATTTAGGGGTATTCAAGGGTGCTGAATCCAAATCTGCCGTATGCCGGACGCAAAAATGTACAGAAATGCCTCAAACGGGCAAAATCCAATATGGCCGCCGCCACCGTGTTAAAATCCTGCAATCACTTTTCTTTTGGACTAAATAAGGTATGAATTTGAAAATAGCACTTATTTATATGTTTTCAGACATGGGGAAAGCCATTATGTCATCAGATTTAAGCTCAGATTGGAAGACTATGCTTATGTCATTGGCTGGCAGCCATTTTAAAAGCAGAGAGCCTCATATTGTCAGCGATTTTTAACATTTTTACTAATCTTTCAAGATCCACAGAAAAAAATGCTCTTTGTCTCTGTGAACACAAATACTACAGAAACCTGCACTGAACTGTCTACTTTCACCTGAAAAAAGAAGTGTGTGTCTACCTTTTTCCATTCTTTAGTTATGGGCAGTAGAACATGGGATGACACCACAAAAAAGCACTGATTTTTGACCCCAAAATACTGCACTTCTCACTGCCCATATTTTTGCTTTAAGGACATATTGTCTTTGATAGTGTTCATGTTTGATATACAACATTTTCAGGGGGTTTGAAGGGCGCTTAATGCCTTTAATTCCCATAGTACATCAAAATGAAGGAATCCAATATGGCCGCCGTCACCAGTCTACAGTGTACATTTCTTTGATTACACAAGGTAAGCTTTTAAGTACATTATGTAGCATTAGGTTTTCATACAAGGAGAATTCATTTCCGTACTCAGATTTAAGATAGATATCAAAGGAAATTATTTCAGTGTAGACTGAATTCATGTTTGCAACAGGATATTTTCTTTTCCATAAATTGACCATTTGTATTTAAATCTCTCCCTATTTCAATTACACTTTTAATGCATTATACTATGAAAAATGTTTCCACCTCAAACCACCTCACAATGTTTCCACACCTCTTCACCCATAAAAAATAAATGTACACAAGAGTCTGAATGTCCCTAAATCGAATATTTTCTAATATTGTCCTTTGTACAATGGGAATTACTTATATATATAGAATAGAATAGATTAGAATAGAACAGAGGGAAGATAAGGGAGTGGCTGTGTGTGTGTGTGTGTGTGTGTGTGTGTGTGTGTGTGTGTGTGTGTGTGTGTGTGTGTGTGTGTGTGTGTGTGTGTGTGTGTGTGTGTGTGTGTGTGTGTGTGTGTGTGAATATATACACAAAGGACATACTCAGGCTGGTATTGCACATCAGTCATCCAAAGTTATTGCACATTGTCTTGCTTAATGTACATATTTCAGCTGAGCTGGCCACTCTGTGACAATTATAACCATTAATTACAAGGCTGGCCTTTGTTCTGTAGTATGGCAAGAATTCAGCTCAACACATTGCACTGTATCAATTATTGCACAACAACCGGAGGATGGAAGGAGATCAGGGGAACAAGAGATTGTAATGAACAGTCAGACAGTCCATGTGTGTGAAATGTGGTTTTAGTCTTTGGTCCTTACTTTGATGATACATATGTAGTGCCAATGATACATCTGTAGAGACCCAAGAACTCAGAACCAGGATAATGTCCAAGACAATGTTTTAGCTCTGTTGAGACAGTGGGAGGTTCAGAGAGGGCTAGGTCTATTCAAGCTATAGGTGTGCCTCCTGAAGGCAGCAATGATCTCTTTGGTTTTCTTTTCATTCAGAGCTAGAGAAATTTGTCTCTGTCTCTGTACAACAGGCTGCCACCTTCAGTCCCTTTTACTGTCCATACTGCAGTCATGGGTATGGATCGACTTTAGATGGGGGGCTCCGCATGCAGCCATGTGGGGATCCAGCCCTGCTGAACAGTGGAGCAGGAGGAAAAGAGAGTCTGTCTGTTATCTTCTGTTGGTAGAATTGTGAAAGTATAGACTTTAAATTGGCCTAGTTAAAATATACTGGAATGTATATCTGCAGTGTTATCAATAACGGTGCTCAGCTGGAGAGAGAGCCAAGGGCAGGCAGAAGAGCAAGTGGTAGTTTTAAGGTGCCTAGGCACAGAAATGGGCACCTCCCTGTCTTTCTCACAGCACATGAACACAATATTTAAAAATGGACTGCTAATTAACCCATTTTGTCCTAAGCCCTTTTTGGGAAAGGGTGCCCTCTTCCTATTAAATCCGCAATATCTCAGCCTCCGAAGCACATACAAACATGAAATGAGTTACATTTAAAAGCCAATACCCTCCCCTTGCATTTTAATATGTTCATTCAGCTCTAACATACCCACATAGCTAAAATCTCAAGATCCTGAAAAACCTGTATACAGTATGTGTCTCCAGGACACAAAGGGTTAAGTTATACGAGGAGGAGGTATCAAAAATCAGAATGTCCTTGCTGACTTGGAATGTCCTTTTTTGAATATTGTGTTCATGTGCTGTGAGAAACACCATTTCTATTAGCCTTGCGCACCAGCCTACGTACTTCCGCCAAGAGACTTGACTCCACACTACTTCTGATACCAGATTTCTGTGGAGCAATGTTGCCGGTAGGATTTGGCCGGTGTTCTGACAAACGGTCCTACATTGTAATTTTATCCTACGGTAGGATATTCTGTCAGACATCGCGTCAGATCAAACAACCTCCAGACCACGAATACGAAATGAAATGGTAGTAGGGATGGTCAGGACCAGGCTACATTTCTATGCCTAGGTACCTAAAAACTACCACTTGCTCTACTGTCCTTGGCTGTTGATGTCTTGTGTCGGGGGTGTCTGTGTCAGCGACATGTGCCACTAAGGTAATGTCATCAGCATACATTAAAAGTCATACTTTCTTTGTGACAGGCTCTGACTGTCCCACTAATGATCCTAGCCCTCTGGTGAAGTGATTAGTGATTGCTTTATTGTTGGACAAATGTATATGCACATACAGTCACCCTCCTCTACTCTAACCAAAATTGTTTACTTGGTATACTAAGTTAACCTATTCCTAATCACCCCTCCTGGAGTTGCTGAATTGCAGCAACTGCTTGACTCCATGTACTCCATGCCACTTCTTGTAGATGCAGTGTTGGATGAGGCAAGCACAAGTTGTGATGTGTTTGTGTGCCTTGAGAATACATGGGTTCTAAATTTTGTTTATAACCTGACTGCGAACCTAGCCGCGCACAACTCAGCCTCTGATTGTTGGAAACCGTTGTCTGTCAAAAAAAAATAGCTCACGTGGTTGGCTGCCAGTGTCTTGCCCCTCTTCATAACATTGTGTTGATAAACAATGAGAACCCATGTATAAGTGGCAGATACAGGAGCAGTGGGACTAAAGCCCTGTCCAATACCACCCATCCCACTTCGGTGACTGGCAGGAGGATAGGAAGGGGTATGTGGCCCTGACTCAATATAGAGATTTGATAATATGGGGCATTTTATGTAACCATGTGACATCTGAATTAGATAGGACTGATCATTGCAAAACATCATGTTTTACTTTGCTTTTGTTGCATTTGCAGCAAAAGTGCCATGCAGTGCATGATATTGTGTGTCCTGCCAAATCACTGGAGAGGAGGAGGTTGATAGGCCTAATGGTTGGGAATGAGTTAACATATATCAAGTCAATTCCTCACAATAACATAAACTGTTTTGATCCTTGTTCACTTTTCCACCATTCAAAGATATAATCAGGGCTCTAAATTAACACACGCCAACACGCCAAACACGGGTGAAAAATCATTTTGGCTAGTAGAAAAAAATACCTACCCGCCAATTTGGCTAGTAGCGCCCGAGTACAGTAACTTATGAACGGTAAACCGCTGCTCTGATGAACGTTATACGGCGAGATTTCCTACATTACCCATGGACACTAGCGTCACGAGGTAGCCTCCCACCGTGGGCTTTCCAGTGCATCGATCGTCAACTCCATGCTGTTGCGCGCGCCAGGATTGAAAACATTTCAGACGACCAGCCTTCTGTCAGCTAAGCTGCGCTCACACTATTCTGACAGGCAGCTCTCCTCCTATGCTCTCGTCACTTTCGTTACAACCTTTTTAACGTCACTACTGCTATTATTACTAGGCCTATATGAACCTTGCTGTAACCGGCTGCATTTTTGAAGCAGCGAGGCCCTGACCGTTTCAATAACAGGACTTACGCAGATTATGCATAGCGCTACTTCTGTTGTGTAGACGTTTTGTGCGAGTGATGAGAATGTGGCGGGGGGTAGAGCAAGGGTCTGTGTGTTGGTGAATGCTAGTAGTAATTGTAAATAGTGACGTTAAAAATGAGTGGTTGTGGAACGAAATAGCGACCAGGGCAGAGGAGGAGAGCCGACTGTCAGAGTAGTGTGACCGTAGCTGTCAGTTCTGAAATGTCTTCTGAAATGTTCAGAGTCCTGGCGCAACTAAGTTGGAAAGCCCACGCCATCGAAAAGAAAAAAAAGCAACCAACGACGAAGCTGTGGAAGTAACAAAGGAAGCGAAGATTCCCGAGATATTATTTACTTTTAATTAAACTAGGCTTCTTGTCATTTTGTTGCGCATGGTAGAGAAGAGCTCCTCCTCTCTCCTCTCCTTTTCCTCTCATCTCTTCTCCTTCCTTGGGGTGTGCGTATGTGAGGTTTTGTAGTGTTTGGCTGTGTGCTTGGTTACTGGCCTATGCTAAAGGCCTGTTATGTGAGTGGCTTGTGTGATGTGATTCAGCTGCTTTCAGAGGAATTGAACAAAAACTAATCAAATTAATTAGGCCTAAGTAACGAAAGTAAAAAATAAAGCAGAAGTTAAAAAATAATGAAAAAATATATAGCCTATAATATGCTTATTATGTAGGCATATAGTAGCCTATGCAGGTCTATAGTGTGTCTGTGTTGTAGAAACAGCTGGACAAAATGACCATTTAATTAGAAAAAAACTAGCCTAAAGCATAGTTTATTTTGGCGAGATAAAAAAAAATTGGCTAGTTGAACTTCTGTTTGGCTGGTAAGAAAAAATGTCCACTAGCCAAATTGGCTGGTGGTGGAAAAAGTTAATTTAGAGCCCTGGATATAATGTAAGTGCCGCAATAAAATCGGCAAACAATGAATTGCTAATGCACAAAATGTAGACGTGCATATTATATTTAGGCACATTCAGACTTATGTGTGTAAATTTGTCTCATATTGGAAGAGGTGGATTGAGGTGGACATATTGCATCATGTTATAATAAGCATTAAAATAAAAGTGGAAGTAGAGAAAACATTTTCATTCAAATGAACAGCTTATTGACATGAAAGTCAACTGTCACTTGTAAACATGAATTCAACCTATACTGAAATCATGTCCTTTGATATGTAATTAAGAGTCCACCTTGTCTGGTGATGGCGTCCATATTCGATTAATTCATTTTGAGGTAGGCCTATTAAAGAGGTTTTTGAGCCTAATACACAGCATATTTGAATATTTGAATTAAGCACCCTTCAAAACCCCTGAAAATGCTGCATATCAAACATGAACACTATCAAAGACACTTTGTGGGTTGAGACATGTCACCCTATGTTCCTGTTGCAATCATGAATTCAGACTACACTGAAATAATTTCCTTTGATATCTATCTTAAATCTGAGTATGGAAATGAATTCTCCCTGTATGAAAACCTAATGCTACATAATGCACTTAAGAGTTTACCTTGTGTAATCAAAGAAACGTACACTGTAGACTGGTGACGGCGGCCATATTGGATTCCTTCATTTTGATGTACTATGGGAATATACATTTATTTATACATCATATTGGCATTAAGCACCCTTCAAACTCCCTGAAAATGTTGCACATCAAACATGAACACTATCAAAGATGTCCTCAAAGTAAAATGAAAATGGGCAGAGAGAAGGCAGTGTTTTTTTGTGGTGTCATCCCATGTTCTACTGCCCATAACTAAAGAATGGAAAAAGGTAGACACAAACTTCTTTTTTCAGGTGAAAGTAGACAGTTCAGTGCAGTTTTCTGTAGTATTTGTGTTCACAGAGACAAAGAGCATTTTTTTTCTGTGGATCTTGAAAGATTAGTAAAAATGTTAAAAATCGCTGACAATATGAGGCTCTCTGCTTTTAAAATGGCTGCCAGCCAATGACATAAGCATAGTCTTCCAATCTGAGCTTAAATCTGATGACATAATGGCTTTCCCCATGTCTGAAAACATATAAATAAGTGCTATTCCCGTTTGAGGCATTTCTGTACATTTTTGCGTCCGGCATACGGCAGATTTGGATTCAGCACCCTTGAATACCCCTAAATCAGTTGTATGCCGAAAATTAACATGATTTGCCTTCAGGTGTCAACTTTTTGGAAAAATGACCCTGACTAGAATAAACATGGGGAGAAACTGCAACATGCAACTGTGTAAAAACGAGTGCACATTCCATCTTCAGGACAACCGGAGCACTTTGCACGATACTAGAGGTGTCATTTAGAAATCCAAGAAATTGAGACAAGTTTAAAAACAGCAGGAGAGGGAAAAAACAAACACTATTAGGACACTCACAAAGTGGAGTCCGCTGCTGTTTGCGAAGAAGTGCTGCACTCGCGTGCTCCAGTCTGGCCGCAGACGCAGCGCCCCGCTCTCCTCCACCGGCTCACACATGTAGCAGCTCCACGGCTCCACCTCCTTCATGCGCTCAAACGTGCCCTCGCCCACCAGGAACTCCAGGCAGTCCTTGCAGAAAGACCTGCACACACACGCACACACACGCACACGCGCACACGCACACACACACACACACACACACACACGTCAGATGTCTTAGAGGTGCGACACCAAAAGGACATGGAGCTGAACAAACTATTTGAATGTATGACTCAAAGGTGATAACATGGCAAACAAGTTTTTCTTTCATCAAAAGACCTGGAGGCATTGTGGCGCACTGTGGGTGACCCTGAAGAAGGCTTTGGCCGCTACGCGTGGGTCTCTGCCCTCATGTTTTTGAACTTAATAGCCATGTTTAAATAAAGGCTTTTTAAGATTTTTGCACAAGAAGAGTGCCTTGGACTCCCTTTTAGATAAGACATTTATATGTAGCTTTGTAAACTAAACGAGGTATAGATGGCGTGGGCTTTGAGAATGCTAATGCATAAATCCCAGTGATGTGAATTATTAAATCCATATCTTTGCTCTTTCGCCATTCAGCTCTCTCCATTTTGAAGGGGCTTTTCCAATGTTCAAACAAGCAAATTATTTGCCTGGCCAAACCCCCCTTTCATTTCAATTAGCTCATCATTTATCTGCAGTCCCATTTGTTGTTTTCACTAGTTATGCCAGCATGATATTTTACAATCAGCTAACAGCCAGTATTCAACGAGCTGCTTAGTTAACCAACGAAAGGGAATGCGCCTCGTTCTGCGCCAGTGTCGCGCGAGACTTCCAGAGCTGAACAAGCATGCTGCGCCGATAGGCAAAGTTGCAAATGCTGTTTCGGGCTATAGCCACCAGATGGAGATGGAAATGTCACCGTTTTCATTGGAACAGGTCAGTCAAGCAAAATAGTGATTGCCAAGCAATTTTATGACCATGAAAAAGTTGCATAGCATGTCTTTAAGTTGACACCTGCTGTCCACAGTGACTACTGATACTTCAATACAGGGTATTGGTTATAATCCCTGGAGCAATGTGGAGGTTGTATGCCTTGCTCATGGTCACTTCCGTGTCTTACTGGGCCAGACAGAGTGGATGCACACAGAGCCTTGTCCTCACCTGGTGCAGCTGGCATTGCTACACAACACGACCTCATGGCCCCAGCAGCACACTGTGCAGTAGGACTGGGAGCCGTCCTCGTCAAATGTGTACAGGGTCTCTGCGAAGTTTGTCTGCGGGGCACAACAGGATAGAACAGTCAATATATAATGCCTTTGTATTACAATTTTGTTAGTCTGTATGCACGTATGTTTAAGTATACCCCAAAAATGTTGATGTGTATTAGCATAACCCTAGACTAGAGAGTAAGGACAATAAAAAGTATTGAAAGAGATGAGCAGGCCTATCAGTCTAGTTCAAATGACAACTCTGCTTCCTACCTTTAAAGCATATAGGAAAACTATATGCTAACTTTGTAAATGCGAGTTTGTGTTTACCTTGCACCTCTCACAAAGACCTCCTTCAAATAGTGGATGCTCAACCTCAGGCTCATAGGATCCACAGGATATGCAGAAACCTTCAGAGGGAAAAGAGACAAGCCAGACGCATATGGTGTAAGTTTAAATCAACAGTGCAATGTGGGTGTTTTCTTGGGAGGGGTGATGCCATTACAGCCTTGAAATTCCCATGCTACCTCCTTCCAATCTACTTGACACCCTGGATACCATGGCGGAAATGTTTGTATGAGTTTCAGAGGCCAAACAAACAACAGGAGCAAAGCTTACTACTCAACAAGCGGAGGGGCGTAGTTTGTTTAAAGATCAACCGACGCAAATCCAGATGCAAAATCATGTTTTTTTTTAATCAAGCTTTAGACAGTATGTAATCTAGTTTGATCGAAAGTTTGTTTTTAAAGAAGGACAGCATTCTGCGATGACCGCTGTGATCAAGTACACATAACAACAGACATATTGTATGTAGTGTCCAATTCACAGCCATGAAAAACCACAAACCACACCCCTCCACCAACAAAATGAAAAGATGGCTTCTGGACTTAATCCTAGTTGTGATTGATTTAGTTTTGTGATAACCAGGTTAGTCTATGTTATAACCTTACTCTCAATAAATTGTAATGGCTATGTCTTAATCTGTAAGTTAAGGCTCTCGTTAATGTCCTAGCAATGTATTGATGAATAAGTATTTTCAGCAAAAAGTGAATAGGCCAGCCGGCGACCCCATCTGCACAAAGAGGCTACTTTCTGTTACATATGCAGACTTACTTTCAATGCTTCTTTCAGCGAGCTCTGCAAGGATGTGTCCTGAAACAATGTGGAGATATATTCATCGTTTATGTTCCCAGAAATCATAAAGAAGCTCCTTGCTTTTCCCAAACATTTTAAATGTACAAATTAAACTGTCAAGTCAGTGTTAACTCAATCATCATTTGTCTGACCACAGCTGCTAAAAAAATGGATGAAAAATAACTCTGCAAGTATATCAAGTTAATATTGAAAATGGCCAGTTTGAATGTTGTAATGTATCTTCATCAAAATCAACCAGAGAACTTTACAATAAAAACACATTTTCGCCATAAAATACACCATTTCAAGTGAAACCAAATCCAAGTATGGGTATTTCGTTATTTCTGGTTCTCTTTCCCCTTTATAACATTTGTAATAATGTTATTATTCAGTTACAGTGCGTGTGTGTGTGTGTGTGTGTGTGTGTGTGTGTGTGTGTGTGTGTGTGTGTGTGTGTGCGTGCGCGCGCGCGCACGAGAACACCCACAGAAGGATTCTACTTTACCTCGGTTCTTTGGCTGCGTGGTTATGGTTGTCTGGGTGGGTTGTTTCCTTCTCTTGGAGGGGGGCTCAAAATCAGTCTCAGAGGAGTCTGAATCTAAGTCCACCTCTGTAGGGAATTGTAAAATTGCAAAATTGTAATGGCTTTGTCTTAATCTGTTACTTACAGCTCTCGTTAATGTCCTAGCAATGTATTGATGAATGAGTATTTTCACCAAAAAGTGAAAAGGCCCGCCAGCGACCCCATCTGCACAAAGAGGCTACTTTCTGATACATATGCAGACTTACAGGGGTTGGACAAAATAATGGAAACACCGGTCATTTTAGTGTGGGATGTTTCATGGCTCAAGTGGACCAACCTGTTGGCCAATCTTCATTCATTGCACATTGCACCAGTAAGGTGAAGTGTGAAGGTTTAATTAGCAGGGTAAGAGCACAGTTTTGCTCAAAATTTTGCAATGTACACAACATTAGGGGTGACATGTCAGAGTTCAAAAAGGAGAAATTCTTGGTTGCACCTTTGACCGAGACAGAAAGTCTTTGTGATGTATCAAGACAAGAGCCACGGTATCCAAGGTAATATGAGCATAGCACCAAGAAGGATGAACCACATCCAACAGGATTAACAGCGGTTGCAAGAGGAACCTGTCTGAAGGGGATGTTTGGGTGACCAGCCGTGTAAGTTATATTATTGACCCTGTGGACCTCTCGATGGACCGTTCTGGTGGGAAAAGGAGAGTTGAGATCTACTGTGATTTGGACAGCTGTGGTTTTATGTTTTTTGGATACAATCCGGGTTAGCTCCCAAACATCCATTTCAGAGAATTCAGACAGCTTCCTCTTGCATCCACAGTTAATCCAGATCCTTCTTGGTGGTATGCAGACATTACCTTGGATACCGTGGCTCTTTATAAATCACAAAGACTTGATGTCTCTGTCAAAGAAGCAATAGTTACATGCGGACCAAGAATTTCTCACTTTTGAACTCTGATATACCCCCCATAATGTTGTGTGCATTGCAAAATTTTGAGCAAAACTGTGCTCTAACCTTGCCAATTGAACCTTCACACTTCACCTTACTGGTGCAATGTGCAATTAATGAAGATTGGCAGACAAGCTGGTCCACTTCAGCCATGAAACGTCCCACACTAAAATGACAGGTGTTTCCATTATTTTTTCCAACCCCTGTACTTTCAATGCTTCTTTCAGCAAGCACTGCAAGAGTGTGTCCTGAAACAATGTGGAGATACATTCATCGTTTATGTTCCCAGAACTCATAAAGAAGCTCCTTGCTTTTCCAAAACGTTTTAAATGTTCAAATCAAACTGTCAAGTCAGTGTAAACTCAATCATCATTTGTCTAACCACAGCTACTGACAAAAAAGGATGGAAAATAACTGGGCAAGTCTATCAACGCAATATTCAAAATGGCCAGTTTGATTGTTTTAATGCATCTTCATCAAAATCAACCAGAAACATAGAACTCCACAATAAAACACATTTTAGCCATAAAAAACGTAATCTCAGATGAAACTAAATCCAAGTACTGGTATGGGTATTTCGTTATTTCTGGGTTTCTTTCCCCTTTAACATTTGTAATAATGCTATTATTCAGTTAGTGTGTGTGTGTGTGTGTGTGTGTGTGTGTGTGTGTGTGTGTGTGTGTGTGTGTGTGTGTGTGTGTGTGTGTGTGTGTGTGTGTGTGTGTGTGTGAAAACACCCACAGAAGGATTCTACATTACCTAGGTTCTGTGGCTTCGTGGTTATGGTTCTCTGGGTGGACCGTTTCCTTCTCTTGGAGGGGGGCTCAAAATCAGACTCAGAGGAGTCTGAATCACAGTCCACCTCTGCAGGGGAGTCACTTTCTGAATCTACCTCAGCAGTTTCCTCTGTAGGATGAGCAAGAGGGGGAAACCGTCAAGTCATGGGTAAGCGGTTAGGGCGACAGACTTGTCTCCTCCATAACTGAGGTACCCTGAGCATGGTACCGTCCCGCTGCACTGCTCCCTTCGGGCGCCATTGAGGGCTGCCCCCTTGCACGGGTGAGGCAGAAATGCAAATTTCGTTGTGTGCAGTGTTGTGTCAAAATGACAATGGGAATTAGAGTTTCCCAATTGGGCTTTCACTTCACGTCACTTCAAGGTCACACATGGGAATTGGCACCCACACAGCATGCATTTATCAGGTATGCGATTGGCAAAGGCCATAAAAGGAGGTGTAGAAGAATACAATAAAATGTATACAATGTGCGGCTAGAGTAGTGCTTCTCAACAGGGGCAGTACAGCCCCCCCAGGAGGTGTTGGGGAGCCCTATGAGGGGCGTTGAGAAGGATACAGCCGAGTGGGGGCAGGGCTTAATTACCACTGGGGTGCACTGGTCTTTTTATTTTTCAGTACTATGGGGGTGTTGGCAGTCTTTTGATGAGGTCAAGGGGGCTTATGATGAATACAAGGGGGCGTTTGTTCAAAGGTTGAGAACCACTGGGCTAGAGAATACATCGCGTTACACAGTCTGCCATATGGTGACTAACTATAGTTTTATGCTTCAAGGTGAAATATCACATGTTGAGAAAAAACACATACATGATATACGTCTAAGAAAGTGCGTACCGTCGTCTGGGATGGTCATGAATCCAGCAGGTCCAGTGGGCTGGAAGCCTCCGAAGGCCCACGCCAGCATGCTCCTCATGCCCTCCTCCTTACTGCCCGACGCAGACGAGAACGACTTCTTACACCGCTCGCCCGCCAGCTGGACAGAACATGCACATACAGTGGGCAGCCGTGGCCTAATGGTTAGGGAGGTGGTCTTAAAGTGGAAATGAAGCACTGACAACTATTATCATTTTTTGGCGGCTTATTTATTTTCATAAACGAATGGATGTTCGTTGGACTGCACTTTTAAGTAGTTTTGCTGAAAAATGACATGTTATTACCGAGTTTCGCCACAAGGGCGCAGCCATGTTCGCCGCCTACGTAACGCGAATGGTAGAAGTTGGTGGCTAATGTAACCTTCCATTCACTTAACGTTAGCGTGTGCTAACTACAGCGCTAACTGACTCTAATCGTGGCAGTAAAATTGAAGAAGGACGAGGGGTTCATTTTACATTGTCCCTGGGTCTTCTATGTTATAGACCTACTATCAGATGAAAGAGAAATGCCAAGTGTCATTATCACTTTGTGTCAAAAAGCCTTTGCTACGAGCATGGTGGGATAGCTGCAGCCATCCACCCATTGCATCCACCATAGGACAGGAGTCAGGACTGTGGGGCTGCTCGCTCTCATAGGTTTGTAGTGACAGACCGTCACCAATAACGTCTTTTTCCTGCATTGTTGGACGCTAATCTGAAAGCCCATGTCGTTAAGTTGGCTATGTGGTTCAATTCAGTAATAGAAAATAACTTGCAAAATTGGCGGAAGTTTGGAAAGCTTTGTGAAGGGAAGGGACGCAGCCTGTGTGTGTGTGGCTATCCCATCCCCTCTCTCGTCTCGCTCTCGGAGTCGGAGGAGCTTTGGGGATTTGAAGTTGATGCCACGGGAAATGAGTACACACATTAAACTATCATGTCCTAAATTAAGTTATGGCATGCTTATTAAAGTAGCTGCATCTATTGTATTAAACTATTTTGTTATAAAAGCCGTGAATGCATCCTCAAACTGGCTGGATTGGATTTGACTGGATAACACCGATAAACGTGGGCACGTGAAGTAAAATTAATTCAGGTGCTTGGAAAATGTTGGCGAAATCATCGGAAGATGAAGGTAGGGAACTGCAACATTGCACGATTATGAAAGTGATCATGTTGGCTCATACCAAAATTTGTTAGCGACTTGTCACCTTAGCAAAAAAGCTGCTTGTTTACCTGTGGTTCATGTGATGGGATGTCTTGTCTGCTTTCATGCCTCATATTTGTTCTGTCCCACCCAAACATGTATTCTTGCTTCATTTGGGTTAAGCAAATAAGCTCATAATCAGCCACGCAAGTCCCAAATGTTTAATTCACTACTATCATAACAGCATTACCGCAGAAATACACCAGCGGCGATCTGAGCGAGTCGAGCGACGGAAGTAATTGACTTTGTATTGAGTCGAGAGACAAAAGTGATTCTGGAGACTAGAGCGATTTGCGCGATGAGCGCGACAATTTGAAGTTGAAATCTTTTCAACTTTCTATGACGCGGTTCGGCGACAAGCCGCGACAGCCAATGACTGTATAGAGGTCAGTGACCACAGCCAATGGGAATGCTTGAATGCTTTGCCTTCTGCCTGTACGGACATACTCTTGTCTCCTCAATCGCTCGTATGGCTTGCTGCTGCACTCTGTCGCTTGAATCGCGTCGCCACTGGTGTATCTCTGAGGTTAGAATAGGAGACTACCATTCGCGTGACGTCATCCGATGTCGGCTGGAAACATTAACAGAAACGTTACGTGTTTGTGCTTTATTTTTGTATTAACGGCTTCAATTTCAGACTTCTAAAATATATATATTTGCTGGCTTATCTTACTGGTGTTATAGACCCCTATATTAGGTCACTGCTTCATTTCCTCTTTAAGGTCAGAAGGTTGCACGTTCGAATCCTATCATTACATCTCCGAATACCTCCATCAATCCACTTCATGGCTGAAGTGCCCTTCAGCACCCAACCCCACACATTTCTCCAGGGACTATAACCAACAGACACAGTAAATAAATAAGTTGCTTTAGATAAATATATCAGCAAAGTGTAATGTAATGTAATGTAACATACATCAGTGGTTGCAATCTGTCCTGTTACACACAGTAGCAGCTGAACATGGTCATACACATTAACAGCTGTCATACAGTAGTCAAACAGCTTAGTTGCACAGCCATACCTACACAGCAGCAGTGCCAGCCATACATACACAGGCAAGTACATGCACAAGGAGATTCAATGATCGGAATGAAATCATTGAACAAAAATGAAAAGCTGCGATCACTGAAACTCACCTCCAGAGCCTGATAGATGGCAGTCTGGTACTTAGACAAGCCAGCGTAGGACACGAAGCAGAAGCACTTGGCAAAGTCAGAAAATGGTAGCAGTCCGTCGGTGTGGATCTGAAATCAGTGGCAACATGACACTAAGCAATCACACAGAGAACAACAGTATGCACTATAGGGCTGTGACGATATTGAATTAAATCAAGATACGCAGTCACGATACTGTACCGCGATGCAAGGTTGCAGTATCGTGATTTGTCCTTTCCGAGTTCTGTTACCCTTTAGACCAGAAAACAACCACATAGTGATAGTGTTCCCAAGCTTCAAATCATCATCATTATTATTTTTAAACTTTATTATTAGCCTTTTGCAACCTATTGCACGTACAAACCATCACAGTTTTATTTACATTTTTATTGTATAATGTTGGCAAAGGTGAAAAAAGAAAATGAATTAAGTTAATATCGCAATGCATCGCAATAATTCATGTATCATTGTGATAGTATCGCATCGTGGCATGTGCATCGTGATGCGCATCGAATCGTAAAGCCCTTGCCAATACCCAGCCCTAACGCACTCTAGTCCTTTTATTTGTTTGTTTGTTTGTTTGGTTCTCCCTAGCCTCACCTCTGAGAAGGTGTCATCTCCAAGCCGCTCCACCCTCCTCATGTGGGCCGGGGCATTCCCGTCCGTCCATTGCACTACCAGTGCAGGCCACCAGGAGACGTCCTTGTCTTTAGCCCAAACCAGCTCATCCAGCACAAATCCATGAGCCCCATTCTCGCTGCAGGTCCGCGCCACGCGGCGCCGTGCTCCCCTGGTGCAAACTGCTTTCTCTGCTACAGGGGCCAGGTCCTTGTCCTGCCCCCACACAACCACAAAAACACACAGGAGATCATGTTAAGTTCAATTCTGGAAAAATGTTTGGGAGGGACAAGAGCAGGGGTGGGGAACCTGTGTGTCGAGGAACCTGTGACAACTGCTCCTGTAGCCAATCTGACTGCATTCAAATTTCTCCACTAGTTTTCAACTTCCTTATCCCCTCATGTTGTTGTGCCAATGGTCTCGGGCTTCCGTCGGGCTCAGAGACAAATATTTTAATTACTGTCGGGCCTGGGTGGGATTTGAGAACTTTTCTGTCGGTTGAGGCCTGGGCTCGGTCATATCCGGCCCCTGACATAATTTTAATGTTATGCAGTTTCACGTGAAATATGACATGTTTTGTAAAGAAATATTAGAAATGACATTTGCAAATCAATTAAGTTATATTTTCAGGGGACCTAGTGAAGGTGAGTTCTGTTGTAAAGGTGACCGCCTTCAATATGGACCTAAAATGCAAGGGGAAATCCTGGTCAGGGTTCACAGTGCGGCCAGGAAACAATGGGCCAATGGAACCTCTCTCTCTCTACTCTCTCTGGTGCGGCCCTTGGAGGACTTTACAACATTAAAGTGGCCCCTCTGATGAAAAAATGTTCCCCACCCCTGGACTAGAGAAATTCAGGCAAATTACAACCCCACGCTAACCTTGAGTGCCAGTACATAACAACATGTTTTTCTTTTTTGTTTAGCCTTTGCCAAGATCCCAGACAGCTAACTGGAGGCCAGAGATGTATAAATGTAGAAAGTAGCAGTAGTGTTTATTGATGTGAAGTACAACACTAGTAGTATATTACATCATAGCAAGTAGGCTATGTAATCATACTAATGTTGTAATTATTAAACCTGTAACAGTACTTCTACATTATAGTTCTCTTCTGTATTCAAAGTTTGTTTACATCAGTTTTACAATATGCCAAAGTAATGGATCATCAGTAGGGATGCACCAATACCACTTTTTTGAAAACCGATACAAGTACGAGTACATTAATGTGTGTACTTGCCGATACCGAGTACCGATACAGATACCTTGTACCACCAAAATACAATGAAAGTAAATGCATGGCCTTGTTTTGTTCCACCTGTGATATTTTTATTGTCCATTTCCATGTAGATTTAAATGTTAGTAAATGTATGAGGTGGCACTTTTTTCCATGCTGCTTTCAAGTCCACAGAACGTGACAAGAATTTGCATTGTTTTGTGTAATAGCATCGTTAGTAATAGTTTTGTTGTAATAGTATCGTTCCTGGTATCGGCAAGTCCTTGACAAGTACGAGTACGAGTACGAGTATAATGAGCGGTATCGGGTGCCGATACCGATACCAGTATCGGTGCATTACTAATCATCAGTAAACAGAGCACTAACTTTATGATATTTGGAGTAGTCAAGACGTTTCAAAACACGAATTGAATTGATGCACTAAAACGCTGACTTCCATTGACATGTAACAAGCAAAATTATGGAAATCAGGTCAACCCCATGATGGTCATTCCTTACCTGGCATTGCTGCGCCTTCTCTGCATTTTGTGGGCTGGCAGAGGGAGTGCTCACGTGCGACCCATTTTTAACCTGCAAATGCAACATAATTTGGTCATCTCTAACACTTAAAAAAGCTGTACTGAAGGAAGCAAGCTGATGACCACAGGAGCAAGCGAGGTAAAGCACACTCAACAAACCTACACACACAGTACAGACATGCTGGACCTGACAAGTTCATTACAATGGCAATCTGTCAGACGGTGGAATTATGCCAGTTAAGAGAATGTGTGCCTGTGCCACAATAATTTAGCTTTCTGAATATGTTGGCTAGCTAGTTAATTGATTCTTCTAGTTTTTCTTGACCGTTCGATCTTCTTATAATTTCTGGTGTTGATCATCTTGGGAGTACTTACCAGCGTCACAGGGGACTCGGTATCCACAGTTACCATTTCTAAAAAAGTAAAAGACAAAATGTATACAGTTGTCAAATTATGTTACACTTCACAGAGCATTATCAGGCTGACTTAAAACATCAAACACTAAATATGAAGTTGTTAAAGCAAATGAAATTACACTGTCCTGAAATTAAAAAAGCAACAAAAAAGAAATAGAACGAAAGGAAAGGGAATAACACTAGCAATGAAATCATGTCATTAAGCCAGTTACTAGTAGCAGCTTCTGGTTATTGATTATAAAACGTGAACAAACTTCACAGTAAGACCAGAGGATAGGTGACTAAAATTGTCATACAACCTTTCCAGCTCAAGCTCATCTCCAGCTCCTCTCTTGCAAGCCGTCTCAAGCTGACAGAACATTTCATGGTGACAGATGAAACGAGGTCTATCCCACGCTGAAACACAACACATCATTCCCATTAAGGTAAGAGCTCATTTATAATGCAGTGTCTTAAGGGGTTAAGGTAACTGGCCCTATGACAACAATCATTAGCCTTCAATACAATAGACATGCTATTGGTCCTTCTGCGTTTTCCCCGGTTGTTGAGATTAGCTGTAATGGTGATGGACATTTGGCATACATGGCCATAGCTAATCGTGTCAGTTGTATCTATTCGAACAAACGGCAGTCACAGCTCTTTTCCTTGAAGAATCTGTGCTGCAGTCATCACCTTTCCCCACCTCCCTGCTCTCTGATTGGAGAGAGACAGGGACCATGATTTGGTACCCTCGCTGAGGGTAGACACCATGCTGTCTTTCAGATTGGAACGATTATGCAAAGCAGCATGGGATTTCCCAGGCTACATTTGGAATGAATGAGAGTATCATATTTTCCTGTCACATGTAAATAAACTGTCAGGGTCCATTTGCATAAAAATAAGGGGCTAGCTGTTTTAACCTTATTTACCTTAGTTGCATCGAAACGACTTGATGGGAGTGACCATCACTAGGGTTGTGTGTGTGTTCTGACAGTCACTCCAACGAGCCAGGCTCTTTGGTGTAGCGGTCAGAGGAGCCCCAGTTTAGACACAAAAGGCCGGGGTTCGAATCCTGGCAGCGCAACTCTACTCAACTTTGCTACAAATGGTGTCAGAAGAGGGATGGCTACCGCGTAAGGCCATCGGAAGCGTACTTGTAGTGTGTGAGCTGTAATGTGAGGTGACCACAGTGCGAGGGACCCCCTTGATGGGTGAAGCATAGATAATGGAGCACACTGGATGGGAGAAAAATGATGGGCAATTGCGTGAGGGACACAATCACCATTTCTCAATGTTCTAGTGTGCGCTCTTCCAAGTATGTCAGCCTGAATAGTAGAGTAGAGTAATTAGTCACGCCCAGTGATTGGATACTCTTTGGTGAAATCTGCGGAGTATCTAATCACTGGGCGTGACTATTTAGGCTGACACACTTGAAAGGACGCACACTAGAACATTGAGAAATGGCCAATGAGTTTGTGAAGTGCTTCCCGAAGGGAAAGAGAGTAAGATGGAGTGACCATCACTAGGGTTGTGGGTGTGTTCTGACTGTCTCGCCAACGAGCCTGGCTCTTTTGGTGTAGCGGTCAGAGCCTCAATTTAGAACCTAGAAGGCCGGGGTTCAAATCCCAGCAGGGCAGCTCTAAATTTTCAAATTCAGCATGATGAGCAATAACGTACATAGGTTTTATACAACCAAAGTAATTACAACCTTGTTATTATCTACGCCGTTGTAAGTTTACGTGCAAAGTTAGACTTCCATATAAAGAAGACCAGGCTTATTCTATTGCATTTGCTTTTGCGAATCATACAGTTTGTTTCAGGCTCCTTTAGTAGTTAAGCAGACTGACTGTATAAGAAAGGAGAAAGGAGCCCACTAAAGGTTTGGTCCCTGGCCCACTTATATAAATGGGAACTGTGGTCCACACGGACTGAATTGTGTGTTACACACCACTGAACCAGGGAAGTCACGTATGTGTAGCTCCAGGTATGAGTTTAATAAATCTACAGCCCGGTTGGGCTAGAACGGTAAATTCTGTACGTAGTTTCAGTTTATTAGAGGCAGAATATACACCACTAGCACTATATAATACAGAGACGCAAAGATGGCACGAGCTCAGGCGCACAAGGCATGTGTTCCAAGTAGAACCTAAAGTTCCCTCGATCCATCTGGTAAAGAAAGACATGCATATGCCATAAATCAATTTGAAATGGCTTTGATAACAGCTTACATTATGCATTAACCTATTTCAATTAGCACAGCTATACATGCACAACACATAGGCCTACATAACAAAGCGCTGCATGAAGGGTAACGCA
>NC_085880.1:34083150-34133150 GCF_034702125.1 Engraulis encrasicolus
TTGGCAACCTGATGCCCTAACGGTGTACCCATGACTGCCCTCATACTGCCCTCAGATACAGAATTGATCATTTTTTCTGTCAAAATGGTACAGCGACAAAAAATAATACCTTGTTTTTCAAAAATATAATACCTTTTGAGCAAATGTACCACTTTTAAGGCCATTAAATTTTGACTTTAATTAATCACCTTTTAATACTTTTTAAAACCCTGCATACAGCCTGTATCCATATCCTTGGTCTGTTCATCTCTCTTAAGATAAACACATTTGCTTTAGATGGTGTCAAGCATGTGTGGTAGTAAACAAGTGAGTTTAAAAAAAAAAGTGTATCCTCTCAATAGCCAAGCATGGTAGCAAAAATAAATGTTTCGCCCCTTCTCACACACTACAGTATATCACGAAAGTGAGTACACGCTGATGTCACTTTGACACAATGATTAGTGACCTTTTAACAACATATTTAACAGCTTAAATTTCTTGTTCACTCAGAAAAAAAACAAAAAACAGCCATTAATGTTTGAACATGTACTGAACATGTTTGAACATGTAAGCTTACTCACATGGTAGAAAAAAAAAACATTTATTTTGTACATAAAACCTTATTTTGGGAGGGCTGTAGCTTTTTATTATATGTTATTTGTTATTTATATAACAAAATGGATAGGCAACACAACTTTTAGCAAGGACTGTAGGGTATGACATTTGTTGGTCCAGTTTGTAATGTGTTGAATAGCTAATATCTACAAACAATGCAGAACAAAACACATTTTAGATTCTCACCATTTGCCAAAGTTGCTGTGTTCACCACAAGATGGTGGGAGCCACCCCATCAATGTTAGTGGTGAAATCAGCCCTCTTTCTGAAACCTGCCTCTCTATGCCTACCAGAAACAAAAAGCCATGTTAATGTTAGTAGAGACACATGCCAGACACAAAAGATAGTTCAGTTCAAACTGAAAAACACAGCACAGGAAACGCAACACAGCAAGGTCACTGAACCCAGTATGTAATTTTGTTAGAAGTAAAAACAAAAAAACAAATTCGTGATCACTGTGGTAGAGCAAGCAATCCGAGTGCCATTTGAAAGGGATTTCACAATCCCAATATTATTCCAAAGGAGTAGCAAGCCTGGTCCTCCGTGATTAATAAATCTCATAATCACGAAATATGAAATACCGGTACTGGTACCCCTTGAGCCGTTTGCTACACCGAGTGTCATTTTGAAACGGATGTCATAACTTTAAAGCTTAAAACGATTATTAAAACACCTAGGAAGCCTGGTTAGCTCTCGCTATCCTTCCGATCAAACAGACAAAACGTCAACACCCTTATGTTAACGTTTTGCCAACAGTTTATCTGCCGTAATTCGGTACTGTACAATATATTACAAATTAAATAAAACACAAGATCTGAAACAGAAGTAGATGATGTTGAAAAACTTACCAAGGATAACTTCTTAGCTTGACGCTATCTTATCCGAAACAGCTAGCTATTAGTTGGTGGTCCGAGGTTGAAGTGTTCGCTCTCCGACTGATAGTAGTCCTTGGGCAGCTAATGTTACCTAAGCAGTTATATTTATACATTTAATCGAAGATTAATCGCCGATTGAGTGAATAATTGCAGCAAACGCCATCCAGTTGTTTTGAAATGTCCCGCTTGTGTTACGGCGCCAACTCACCAAGCCAGTAAATGTACGTGCTCAAGGACACTACGTCATCACGCCGCCAGCTGATCGTATGTGGCTGTGGCCGTTGAGGTTGGCTGTCCCGCGACCCGCAGCGAGTCCTTACTCCGCCAACGAGCCTGGCTCTTTTGGTGTAGCGGTCAGAGCCCCAATTTAGAACCTAGAAGGCCGGGGTTCAAATCCCAGCAGGGCAGCTCTAAATTTTCAAATTCAGCATGATGAGCAATAACGTACATAGGTTTTATACAACCAAAGTAATTACAACCTTGTTATTATCTACGCCGTGGTAAGTTTACGTGCAAAGTTAGACTTCCATGTAAAGAAGACCAGGCTTATTCTATTGCATTTGCTTTTGCGAATCATACAGTTTGTTTCAGGCTCCTTTAGTAGTTAAGCAGACTGACTGTATAAGAAAGGAGAAAGGAGCCCACTAAAGGTTTGGTCCCTGGCCCACTTACATAAATGGGAACTGTGGTCCACACGGACTGAATTGTGTGTTACACACCACTGAACCAGGGAAGTCACGTATGTGACGTGTAGCTCCAGTTATGAGTTTAATAAATCTACAGCCCGGTTGGGCTAGAACTTCTGTAGTGAGTTTCAGTTTATTAGAGGCAGAATATACACCACTAGCACTAGTTAATACAGAGACGCAAAGATGGCACGAGCTCAGGCGCACAAGGCATGTGTTCAAGTAGAACCTAAAGTTCCCTCGATCCATCTGGTAAAGAAAGACATGCCTATGCCATAAATCAATTTGAAATGGCTTTGATAACAACTTACATAATGCATTAACCGATTTCAATTAGCACAGCTATACATGCACAACACATAGGCTTACATAACAAAGCGCTGCATGAAGGGTAACGCATGTCAAGTGTGAGATTCATATTTACAGTGATGGGCGTAACGGTAATAGAAAACCATTGAAATAGTCTCACCTTCATGCTGCTCTGCCTGAGTCGAGTTGTCCCGAGAAATGACTTTTTGTGGGACAACAGACAAGAAAGATTACCAAAATTGTTCTACCTTTACTGTCCTGTTTGCTCTCCCAGTGATTTTTCTAATGTACTCCCTTGAGCTTCTCAAAACACACCAACTCTGCTCCCGCGCTGAATATTCGTAAGGTAGCGTAATGTGGGCGAGGCTTGATTATCCAGCAGGCGGTAAACTCGTTTTAAAAGTGAAGGTCAATTCATAGCAATTACAGAAATTGTCCGTAGTCAAATGCAACAAAAACCCAATGAGGGCAAACATTGGCCAAGTTGTGTTGAGTTATTTTAAGCTATACACCTCGGAACACTACGAATTGTATTGCTTTCCCATACCAGTAATAACAAGCCTATCGCGACTGCGCGAGTGTGTGTGTGGAGGATGCGCACTTCGCCAGTTTGGTGCATTCAATGTGCACATGCGCACTGTATAAACTAATTCTGAACACTTTTGATTTCAGATTTTTTGTGTGCCTCTACTAGGCTATTATTACATTATTATTACATATACAGTCAGCAAGACGCAGCAATGACGCCAAAATCAATATCGGAATGCTAGCCTGTGTCTGTGCCCCTGGCTGTGTCAGGAGACTTGCCTTCCCCTGTGTGTGTACAATAGGCCTACTGGTCAAGTCTGCAGGCGCCCCTGTTTGGAGTCGTCGTCTTGTTGAAATATCCATTGCATTTCCTCCTCAGTATAGGGCAACATGACTTCTTCTAGTATTTCTGATGTACTCAAACTGATCCATGATCCTTGGTATGCATTAAATAGGACCAACAGTAGTACGAATGTAGTGTAAAAAGCATCCACATCATGATACTTGCACATTGCACCACCATTAGATAAGATTGGATAGGCTACGATTGTTCTTTTTGGGTCAGTCACAGACAGTTTATCAGACCTCCTGCAAACAAAGAATTCAAGCTATAGTACACAGTGAAGATGGTTAGGCATGATGGTGCAAGCATCATGATATGGGGATGTTTTTGCACAATGGTGTTGGTCTGATTATTACCACATGTCAGGGATCATGGATCAGTTTAATACATGATGATACTGGAAGAGGTCATGGTGCCCTATTCTTAAGCGGAAATGCCTTTGAAGTGGATGTTTCAACAAGGCAACACACCAGCAAGCAATCCAAGTCATGGTTCCAGACAAACAGCGTGATTAAACTAATGGAGTGGCCAGAACAATTCCTGGACCTTAATACCCTAGAACACTTGTGGGCTGACCTAAAATATGCTGTTCATGAGGTAAAACCAAGAATCAAAGGAATTGTGGAATGTAATGCAGTTGACTTCGGCTGCACTACCTGTTGACCGTTGCCGGACGTTGGTCAACTTAATGCACCACAGATGTGAAACTGTTGTTAGAAACCATAGTTATGCAACACAATATTAGGCTAGGATGTTCAGCAAAGTTGAATTCCAAGTATTTGTTAGTTTGTACAGAACATTTTTTTTTGTTTCCAAAGACAGAGATCAACACTGCAACTTTTGTGAATGTGCATTTCTTCACTTTCTGTGAAATATTATAAAATTGATTTTTTGTTCCCAATTTTCTTACTTTGCCCTCAAATCTCAGTACATTCTATTCGGAATGTGCAGTGTCCCCGATGCATTTGGCTCATGAAAGCCCAATTTATTTGAAGAATCTCAACATCTACTCACTTTGTGAAGTCACGCTATTATTCTGAGCACCACTGTACATTTCAAGCACAAACACAAGTTTAGTCTCTCTTGTCCCTCATCTCTAGAATCCCTGTAGGCCTTCTAATGTTGAAAATGTACACAATAAATGCATACATTACCATCAATGCTATTGAAGCATCATTAAAAAAATCATACTGAGCTAAGCGAAACATGACAGACGCAATGGATTTGGAGTTGTTTTTTAATCCAGTTAAAATCTCTTTACAGACGCATCAGACACACTCAAAAAAATAGTGAAGCCGGTGCTGATTGGTGGCCAAATGAGGCCAGTCTAACATGGTAAAAACACACACACTGATAACACACGAGCAGTAGGTGTCCATTTTAAAGTAACGTAGGGATGCAGACATGTACATTCACTCATTTTAACCAAAACACCAAATGCCCACATGTGCAATAAACCCCCTTCCTCCCTTAATGCAACAAAAACATCATCGATTTGAAGCATTAACCCACATGAACTCAACCAGCTCTCTTGTCTTCATCAGTGCCTGGCACAGTTAGAAATCAGGGGAGACAAAATCGATTGGCTTAGGGGAAAGTAAAACAAACAAAAACAAAAAAAGAAAGCAGCATAAAAAGATTTCTAAATTCTGATCACTGGCTTAACAGGTCCTTCCATTTTGAGTGACTTCTGCTACTAGGCAAACTAACTGGGGGCCAAAATTGAGACATTGGGTTCGGCCATCTTGTTATGGTCATCTCTGCTTGTTAAGGTCTCGGACCTTGTTCTCCAAGCCAGGCTTGACCGGTGGCCTTAAACTAGGCTATGATCTGTGTGCATGTACATGGGGCACAATGACTTAGGGACAGTTTGACAGCCCAACAGAAAAAAAACAAAAAACAAAACTGTATTTGCGTACATGGCCAACAGTGGCCCATTACATTAGCCAAAAGCACTATAGCAATGCTCAAGTAGATTTCAATACTACAGTGAATAGTTTCGTCCCTGCCTGAACTCACACATTCATCCACAACCACACAAAGAAAACACACGCTCACATTAAAACAACCTAAAATATGCAAAAAGAGAGAAATTAATCAAGTCCCCTTGTCTTAGAGATGTGCCCTGTGCCTGTCGAAGGCACCCCCGCCCCACTTGTGTGGTGTAGATATCCCTTCATTAAAACATCCATGTTCTTACATTAGCGCCAACATATAGTTACATGATTTCAAAATCGTAATCCCTCCTTTTTCTCAGAACAAAAAAAGAAGCAGAAAAGAGAATCATATCTTTTTTTTTAAAAAAAACAGGAAAGCAGCGCTACGACAAAAATTTCCTTTAAATTCCCAGATGTGTTTGCATGTTTGTGTGTGTGTTTGTGTGAGAGAGTGATGATCATCATGATGCTCCTGTTTAGCTCCACACATGACGCTTGCAGTGGGCCACCGCCTGGAAAACAAACACACGTACAATTAGACTGACATAGTGCAACTAGTGAATGATCACATTAAGGGCCTCCGCACACAGGCTCTGACAAAGTGCAGAGCACTGGTCTGCCAAAGCTCAATTGCACCGCAACATAGCCCCACACACCGTTGCCGATGTCGGCTGCTGATTGGGGTACAGCTCCATATTGTCTGTGCCACCCATTGTTTATCCATGCTCTGCCGTGATGAAATTAGCCAATGCGTGTTATAGCACATCTGCGCCAGTGTGCGGAGGTAACCGTACTGTGGAGCACTATCGGTTCCAACAATTTCGGTCGGAAACGGTGTGCAGAGGCCGCAACACAGCAACCTCAGCAACCAGTCTGAGGTTGCTGGGTTGGGGCCTCTGCACACCGAATCCGAAAGTGCTGCGGAGCACAATCGGTTCCAACAATTTCGCCCCAACACGGCAACCAATTTACACTGCAGTGCTCTGGGTTCCGGACCCTGCCACCTGAGACTGTCTGTATGATTGCTGTACATGGTGTGTGTGGCAGCATACAGGAGGGCCGGCCGGCAGTCATAGTCGCGTGTGCGCGCGCGTGTGTGTGTGTGTGTGTTACTCACATTGCAGCGTGATGCGGTCTCCATGTTCTTGCACCAGTAGGCGGGGCCCCAGCTGCACTGCTCCACCCCCAGGAGCCTCTTCAGGCCCTCAGGACACGCTCCCACTTTCTACATACACACCAGGAAATATACAGACATCAGCCACACACACACATAGAGTGCGTCTTAATATGCGACCTTGCCTCCTCCACTCGCTTCTCGTCATGATGACATCACTGACAACAGCATTATATTTCAATATCTTGCAAAAGCTCAATTGTAGAGTCTTTTTCTCGTTTGTTATGGTGAATGAAAAACAGCCATTGTTGTGGCTAGGCTGACAGCTGGGAAACTTTATCGTTGGAGTGCAGTGCGTCTCATGGAGTGCGTCTTAATATGCGACCTTACCTCCTCCACTTGCGCTCGTCTCCTCGCCCCGCCTCCTGGCCCCTCCTCCGTGGAGAAAACGATAAAGTTTCCCAGCTGTCAGCCTAGCCACAACAACTTTTGAGGGACTGTTTTTCATTCACCATCCCAATTGCAAACGAGAAAAAGACTCTACAATTGAGCTTTTGCAAGATATTGAAATATAATGCTGTTGTCAGTGATGTCATCATGACGAGAAGCGAGTGGAGGAGGCAAGTGGAGGAGGCAAGGTCGCATATTAAGATGTACTCACTGAAACCATACAATACAACCACCCTCCCAAAAACACCTCCCCCCAATCACCACATGTAGACCAAAGACACACCTCCAGTTATAATAAGCTCAAGATTTGATCCATCACATGCCTTCACCTACTTCAAGCTTTGACCATGAATGAGTATGGCAACCACTGGAAATCAATCGATGTATTTATTTTTTAAAGATGTCCAATTCATAGGCCTATACATATCCATATATTACTAATGTCTATTTGGTTGCCTTCTAATGAAGGAAGGGAACCATGTTTACAATACCCACACACTAGGGGGGGGATTCATAAGTTTACCCTCCCTCCCTCTCTCACCATGCAGACGAAGTCGGGGTCCAGCATCTGTAGCAGCAGCTGCACCAGGAGAGGCTCATACTGCTCAACCAGCTGGTCACACTGCACACAGGGAGACAGACAGACACAAACACAAACACAAACACATGCACGTTAAAGGTCAAATATATCTACAGTTACACTTTGTCTATCAAAACCCCTTCCAGTAGTCTACTCTACTCTTCATCTACTTAAAAGGCCAAAGCCAAAAATACACGTTCAGAACCATTTAAAATTGCAGCCAAAATACAGTGCTTTTACAGTAGGTGTCCAACTGTAGCCAAAGTACACTTGCATTTTAGTAATGGGACCAAATGGGTTTGGACTGCAATATAAAAATGGGGGTTACTGTGACCAATCATGTAGGGCAACAGGCAGTGGAAACAACCAGGTTAGGCAGCACCCTAATGGTTCAGCTGTGGAGATTGGTCCATTTGAGCCACCGCTCTGTTTCTGTCGTCCTGATTGGTCCTCACCTCGGTGCGTACGGCTTCAGGGAGGAAGTTGCAGGCCTTCCTGACGGCGTCCTCAATCTCGGCCTCGGTGGCGTTCTGCTCCAGGATTCCATCAACGTAGCGGATGGCCATCTTGCACACGTCACAGAAGCCGCCCTTGGCGAAGCGCTCCTGGTCCATGGCAGCTAAAGGAGAGACAACGAAGGCTTTTCTTTAACCTTATATTCACACAATGTGGTCTTCACACTGCTGGGATCAAACGAGGGAGAAGGGGAGAGCAAATGGCATTACTGATCCCTTCTTAACCAACTATATCAGTGCTATGCATATTGCATTTGTCCTGTGAACAAGACCTTTTTCCACAGGCCAAGCACACTGCAGTCTTCTCTACTCAATTCTGAGCCACTACAGAGCCTTAAGCCGGGCTCAAACTACACGACTCCCGATTTTGTATTCGATTTTGAAGTCGGGTTGCACCGTTTACTAGAGGAGAATCGCAACTGTCAATCTTATCCCTGAAGGTAGACACCGAGTCAATGCCTGAAGTTCTATTTCGAGTCGCACATATCAAACAGTGTTCTTCAGTGGGACTTCTACGATTTGCGATCGGCGACTCTTTGAGCAGCCAAAATTCTATCTCCAGGCCGACAGTCGTGTAGTTTGAGCCTAGCTTTACCCTTCCTGGTAATGATTTTTATGGTGGTGCCTCAATAATACAACATACGGATGTGAAGAATCACTTGATGCACCACAATGATTTCATGGTTAACAATGGCACTTACGGATGTAGAGGCGGGAGGCGTCCTTGCACAGTCCCAGTACGTTGCACACAGTCTTGGGGTCAGCCTCCTGCACCAGCAGCTCAATGATAGCCTGGCCGTAGGTCTCAATCAGGTCCTTGCACTGGGCAGACAGAGTCTTAGGCAGCACGCTGCACACTTTCTCAACTGTAGCAATCACCTCGGCCTAGAGAGAGAGAGAGAGAGAGAGAGAGAGAGAGAGAGAGAGAGAGAGAGAGAGAGAGAGAGAGAGAGAGAGAGAGAGAGAGAGAGAGAGAGAGAGAGAGAGAGAGAGAGAGAGAGAGAGAGAGAGAGAGAGAGAGAGAGAGAGGCTTGTTATGCGATGTTATGATTGTTGTGTTATGCTAGATTATTGTTGCGCCTTATTTCCCCCCAAACTGCACATTTTGCAACTTTGACAATCAACTTCATCTTGGGAGAGGGAAGGATCAGCAGAGAGCAAGGGGGAGTTTTTAATTGTTGCAATTTCTTGGAAGATTCATAACTAAAGTCCCAGACATTTTGTTTTCATTTTTGTGGCAGTGTTCTGGGAAGCAAACAACATATTTATCTGTGGCAAGCAGTTGTTCAAGGCTAAGTGGCATGTAGCAAATCAATGCTAGGGAGAGCCGTCTCGTGGCAATGACTCAAAACCACAGACATCATATAGGAAGACTAGATACGTCATCGCTTATTTCAAGCACGTCCGCACAGGTCGGCCATATTAGCGCAGCCTAAACTCTCCACAGAGCCTCCGTTACACCTGAAGTTAACTGAAGAATTGAAACGTTGAGATGCTGAAATATGTATGCTGTTATTTCGCTGAAATATTGACACGTGTACTGTATATAAATAGTAGGGCTCCTTCAAACTTTAGTGCAGACTGAGGTAAAACGCACAGGAGAGTAATATGCTTCCCACTTACCGGTATTTATTTGTCCAAAAATAGAGATGGACCAAGAGCAAATACATATTTTAACAGTTGTTGTGCATTACGTTGATGGAAGGGATATATTAATCGCATTTGCACCAAATTAAAGGCGACAGATGAGGTACTGGAAGAGAGATTACGTAGCAACAATTGAATTCTAAGCGTCATGACTCATTTTGAACACAGGGTGGAGCTGTCGAACCCAAAGCAGAATGTAGCACACATGGGAGCGTTTTATTGTTATTTTACTGAAAATATAAAAGAATACTTTGTGCATTTGTTTATGGGATCTATTTAATTACTTGAATAAGCCTACTAAACCATAATATACATGATTGTAGGCCCATGTACATTATAATGTAATGTAATATAATATAATATAACGTGAATATTAATCACTATGCAGCATCAACATAATACGCACGTTCGGAATTTTTTATACTGTATAACAAACCAAGCATTTCGAAAACCGACGTCAATTTGAGGGAATTATGGCCATCTGAAGACTATGGATCACCAAAAACTCACTGCAACTGGTTGAGCCAGCAGGCTGCGCTGACATGGCCGCCATGCGCGGACGTTCGACTTGCATGAGGGGAACGCGGATGGCGCATCTAGTCTTCCTATATGATGTCTGTGCTCAAAACCATCACCCGACCTGCTCCAGGTTTTATTTTACCACCATGACTGCAACCACAAGGGGGCACTGTGCTCACAAACACAATGAATATATCACTCAATAACAGGAAGAGACGGTGCCATTGACCATTTCCTCTTCATCAACACCTTTGTAGTTGCTCATCCTTTCATTTGGGAAAAAAGAAAAACAGGGAAGTTGAAGAGGGAGAAGAGGAAGGAAAACACCCGGCTTGCGTTTGACAATATTTGCTACATTGTACAAACAGTGCTGGGATCAGACCTCTAAATAAACAAAAAGGATGTGAAGCTGAAATGGGGAACTGCTTCAAAAAAGCGGTCAATTTTTAAAAAGTTGTGAATTCTCTGCCCAGTGTGTCCACTGCAGAGAAAAACTGCTGCTCAAATTGCATAGAACTACAGTATGTGTACTCTGGTATCTTGGGCTTTGCTACTTCTGCAAGACCCCAACGACAAAAAAAATCCTGACCCGACATTGCATCACTAAGCGTTAAAGGCTATTTTTCACAAGTATAAGGTCAACAGTCTCTGAATTGCAGAGAACATGAATGAGGCACCAAAATCTTGTTTGTGAATAAACGTGACTTGTAGAGTGTGGAGTCTCACCTCAGTGGTCTCGTCGGACAGCATGTCTTCCACCTCCTTCATCACAAACTCACAGATGGCACACTGGGGGGAGTCACGGGCACGCACCAGCTTCTGGAGAACAAACACACACTCAGTACTTTGTGCAACAACAGTTCAAACCTGCTGGAGCAAGCAGCACAACAACAAGTGTAAAAACACCTAGTACACGAGTTAAGATTTTTGTCAAACAGTTTAACCAAGGTTATCAAAAAGGTTCACACACAAAAAAGAGGAAAATTCATTTCAGACATCTTTATGGCTGATTTGTAAAGAACAACTTGACAATGCACATACAACATGGTAGCAACACAAACTATATTGGGTTTACTACTCTGAATGCTATATGGAGCATCAAAGTGCAGACTTGTGGTCAAGGCAAACGCCCATTCATTTCTTTTTGTTTAACCACAAGCATGCAGTGATTAACACAGATGTCCAGGTGTGCAATCTGCAATCCTTTGCTTAAAAAAAACACACCCACACACACATGCTCCCTCACGCACACACTGTTTCCTGTTGTATTTTGAACAGTAGCATGGGGTTTGCATGGCACTCAGACGTAAGGTAAAAGCAGGTGATGGATGGCTCATGTCATGTCTCACCGTGGTGGTCTTGGGCTCTTCCACCTTGCTAGCGGGCACCATCTTCACAGCGGGCACCATCTTCACAGCGGGGATGGACTTGATCAACTTGGCAGCCACCAGCTTCTCCATGGGCACGGACTTGACCTGGGCCTGGCAGAACCCGGCGCGGGCACAGATGTCACGGGGTTGCTGTGTGGTGGAGAGAAGAGAGGGGTAGGAAGAGTGTTTAATAGTTGTCGCCCAAATGCAGATACGGTGAAGCTTTTATCCCGGCCAAAGGCAGTGGTCCAATTCTTCATGGAGGGGGTCAGCTATATGCATCAAGGAAGCCCATGCTGCGTTGCATGGCTGCCACAGTGCCACACATGGTGACATGCTCCCATGGTTGCCATTCTCTGCGCATGCTAAATCACCATCACATCCCACACACAATCTCATCAGCTTCCATGCAGCCAGACCTGAAAGCCAGCGGTACAAAGGAGTGCTAGCCCCAACTGTTATGCCGTGTCCAGACCAAGAGCGAACTACGCTGCCTGGCAGCGTGGGTAGCAGAAGAAGCTTCGCCTTGAATTCACTGTATTCGCTCGAGACGCAGCATTGACATGTTTGATTCAGCTAATCACATAACGGCTCTGGCTTGACAGCCTGGGACATTCGGAGATATGAACGTTCCGATTGGTTGTCGCCGAACAGCGTCAGAGCGAATTCGCCTGCGATTAGATTTAGTTTAATCTTCAAAATTCACTCTGGTCGCGCAAGAAGCTTCGCTACTGGCGAATTCGCTTTGGTAGCGCAGGTCGCGCGCCCTCCATAGAGAAATAATGACTTCCGTCGCTTCATTCGCTCCGTTCGCTCTTGGTCTGTACACGGCATTATACACAAAAACATTTCACATGCTTTTCACCCACGTCTGGTTAGTTGACAGTTTGTTAGCAACAGTGACTATTGGAGATGTGGACTTGGGACTTTAGCTTGAGTCACAAATTGATGACTTGAGATTTGATTTGATGGGAATGACTTGTGACTTGACTCAGACTTGTACACTGTTGACTCGAGACTTGACATGCCAAATCATGACAAAAAGTAGTTGTGAAGATTGTGCGTAGAATACATGGGGACTTGTTAAGGACTTGGTGAAAAATGAGCCTTAGATTTGGACTAAGTCATAAGTTAAGACACATTTGACGTGACGGGTAGGACTCGAGAATTACTTGTGACTTGACTTGTCCCGTCTCTGGTCGGAAAGTGAAACCTTACAGTGGCAGGTATCCAATAACTACAGATGCCTTCTTATGGTGAGGTCGTGACAAGGTAGTACTAAGTCACTACACGTTCACACCTTCAACACAAAATGGTCCAACCCACAGACTGCACACATCTAGAGATCACAGGTCTGTTAGGACATGCAGGCAAATTATTCTAGAATAAAATGGAAATCCATTCAAGAAGACCGGAGCAATCTGTAAGACATGTGGGTAATCCATTCCAGACCCTATTGGTAAATCCGTTCAAAAAACTACTATATTAATCTATGGAGCTAATCCATTCTAGAACAGACTGCTAATCCATTCCAGAACAAAACGACTAATCAATCCTACTCAATAAAAAGTTTGGCCATGTAATTAGCAGGTTAGAGGGGAGGGAGTCAAGGACTGGGAGCATAGGCAAAGCAGACAGCACAGACAGAAGACAGAGGGTGCAAATCAAACTAGTTGTTCCTGTCCTTTCCTGTTGCTTGTAGCCTCTTGCCTCTGTGTTGCCTCGCCTCCTTGGAGAAAAAGTTTCCGAGGCAGAGCAGAGCTTTTGGAGGACTTTTCCCCTTCAGCTTGATCTTAAAACTGCACAAAATTGACCAATACATCCCTCAATGATATAACGAGGCAACAAGCAAATGGAAAGGATGGGAGAATCTAGTTTGACGTGCGCCCACAGTCAGGCAGCACAGGGAAGAATCACGTCAGACGACAGCCGAAAGGGCCAAGACCTACCTGTTCCTAGGGGCCAGCACAATTACCCATAGCCAAGGACAGAGAGCCAGAGAAGGGGAGGATGGGAAATGGGAATAGGAGCAGGAGTCAAATTAAAAACAAAAAGGAGGGGAAAAAACACAGGCAAAAGAAAACAATTAGAAAATGTGAATGATTGTAAGCAAATGACAGAAGGCCTTGAAAATGAGGAAGTATTACAAACGCAGGGGGGAAAAAATCAATAATTTCTGTCAGCTCAATAAGCAGACAATCAATCATCATTATACCAACTAAGGGGAAATTAGAACGGTACATACACACAAATATTCGTGTTCACTTAACGTGTCCGGGAGCATCGCAAGTCCGAGACGTTCACGGGCTGCCTTGCACACTGCACAGTCAGCGTCCACATGATATCCACGGGCAGCAGCCATTCATTTTCAATGGAGGGAAATAGACTCGAGTTCCATTTTCAAGGAGCATTGCGGACATGTCCGGTTGGGCCGGACATGCGCCACACTTAGACCGTGCTCCTGTGTGCAAGGCATGATCTGTTTACATGTATTCTAACCGTTTCAGACTGATACCGGACATGTTCAGTGGCCGTTAAGTGGACGTCGCGCTTGCGGTGTGTATGCACCGTAACCAACTAAGGGGAAATTATAACCACACGAAGAGGTAAGCCAGATTCAGTAAGGCCAGTATGCCATAGACAGATACTGAGGTCAAATACAAAAAGTATGAAATATTTACAAGGGATGGAGAATGTGAGCAGAGGAAAGTGGCTCTTGCGTTACGACTCACCATAGACATGAGCTGCTGGACCACCAGAGGAGCGTACATGCTCACATACTGCTTGCACTGAAAAACAAGAAAAGAGAAGAGAGTATTAGACGATTTGAAACACACGCTTGCACGCACTCACGCACACCACCGTTTACCTGCTATGGTTTACATACACACGCTACACTCACCATGTCGGCGATGCCGGGTCCCAGCTGGTCACACTGGCTCTCCAGCTGGGCGATGAGGGAGTCGACAAAAGAGGCGTTGGCCTTGGCCTCCTCCTGGGCGGCCGTCAGGAACTTCACGCAGTCCGCACACACATCCTCATTAGCCTACAGGACAGGGAGAGGAGGGCAGACCACACAGACAGACATTGAGGATTCTTCAATTCAATTCTTCCTTATTAAATCCATTTCTTAAGTTTCGAGTAACACGCACAATTTTCCTCAGCATTAGTGGCATTAGCCATGTTGGTGATGGGAGACCTGCAGCTCGATCAACAACCCTCATAACGTCATCATCATGTGGACACTAGACAGGCGCATTCTAGTGATCACTGGCGCTGAACAGTACCCAGGCTCCGCCCTCACATTGACAGAAAGATCATTTGAATCCCGCCCACCTAATACAAAGAAGTGCGCTCAAGTTCAGTCTCATAGGGGGGCGTTGCCCCCTCCTCCTTCTTCTCTTTCTGTGGCATTTGATGACAGCTTGCATAAGATTGGCACTACCGCCATCTACAGCACCAAGGGAAGTCCAATTATTCTTAGCCTAAAGTCTCCAAAGGTCTCTAACCAGAGGTCTCCTAAAGGGGCGTTCACCGGACATCACATGGATCCAGGAAAAGCACAGGCTTGCTGCATCTTACTCTACTGGACAATTCTATGACCAATAACAATGAGGACTGACCTCCTCTTTGAGCTGCTCCTTCTTGGGCGTCTCCTTCTTGGGGCTCTGGGGGTAGAGCAGCTGGGGCACGTTGAGCATGAAGGGAGCGGCCCTCTGGGCCAGGTCCAGCTGGGGGATCTCGTTGGACAGCAGCTCTGTCTGGGCCTTGGCCAACGCCACCTGCATGCTGACACACAGGCCCATGGCTCCGCACACAACGCTGGGGTCATCCTGTGCACACACACACACACAAAGTTAAAATTTTAGGCACCGGTGACAAAATATCCAAATTACTGTGATGGCAGATGTACAATATCGCTATATTTGTATTTTTATTGCGAGCATTTTATACAGACTGAAAATAATGCAAACGGAATATTTGAATCTCTCCTATTCTCAAAACACTTTTTTAAAATGGTATGAGGGCGGAAGGGCTCACAATCTCCACTTTAGAGACTGAAGAATATACAGTCGGCTGTTCTGTGTTAATGAGTACGGTAACAGGACAAGAGATGTTAATGTCAGACCGATACCAACATATTAAAAAAAATTAAAATATCAGCTGATATCCATGTTGATGGATATATATTGTGCATCACTAGTTAAAATTACGGCTAAGGTAAAATGAGAATGATATCACTGCAAGGATCCAAGTTAAAACACAGGTGCTCCAACAGTCGTTGTGGGTAATTAACATCAAAAATGGAAGAGGAAACTGACACTCCGGTTTCAGTATTTCCTACTTACTTAATGTTTACCTTACAGTTAAAATTTATTTCATTAAAAAGGTAATACCCATTCGCCAGTGTGTATATACTGTACAATACACTTTCCTTGCTGAGAGGGAATAGAGAAGTCTTGGCCTTGAACAGTTACAATCTTTCTTCTACACTAGGTAAGTGTAAATAACTGATTAGACTTGCTTAATGGACATCACTGAAGCTTGATTCTAGTCTAAATCCTGTGATGTGCTCTGCCATCCTAGAGTGCCACTGACTGAGGGGGGCATTGTCCAATCGCTTTAAATGTGGCTCTTGCCATGGCAGACAGCGACTCATTCACAAAGAGGGCTCTGTTCTGTTCCTCCCAACACTGGTCGACAAAACCAAGCCACCCCGTGCTCTGTTGCAGCACCCGTCTCTCCCGCTCTCCCCCTCTGCATGTCTGCCCGAGTGAATTCCCCTGCTGCTGTTCCCTTGCTAGCCAGTCCTGCTCTGTTTCAAACATCTCAAAATCTGTTGAGATGCGGTCGGAGACAATCAATTTGGAGCATTTCCAATGGCTCAATGGGACACGTTTAAGGCTATGATGCACCCTGTTCAGTTAGCAGCATGTGAATGAAGGAAAGGGTGATCCTATCGAATCTATTGATCATGAATGCGAGCCAGACACACCCTTCATATCTCTCTGGGGGGAATGGGTTGACCACTCAAATAGGTCAGACCAAATGGCCACAGACCTTTGAAATCGTGATGGGCTAGCTCTTCGTTCCATAGCTACTCCCTCCCTGCTCTCATAGCTACATAGCTCTCCCCCTCTGAATGAAGGAAAAGTGACTTCATCGCAGGCAGCCTCCCTAGCAGGTAGGTTAAGTAAGCCACGTTTATCACTTAACCATGTTCTTGGAACGCTCCCCAAGTCTATAGACCTAGCCAACCAGCCCTACACTCTCTGGATGACATGTCTCTTCTCATGGAGAGTTCCTCCTCTCCTCTATCGCTAGTCTGCCTCGCCTTCACTCTGCGTGTCTATTCCCTTGCCCTTTCCCTTCCTTGGCAGTCACCCACCCACCCACGTCGTTGAAATGTTGCCCACGGACACTTCGGACGCTGCCATTACAAAGCCTCACTGTGTGTGTATATGACTACATCCCAGACCAGTTGTGCCTGCTTAATGTACCTTAATACACAGAGGAAAATTACTTGGGGACGCACACGCACAGCATGAACAAGGCTTCTGTTGTGGGAATCTGATCTAGACATGGACCAAGACCACTGAAAAACATGCATCTGATTGAGAGGGGATCCCATATTAGAGAGCGCCGTTTTGAAGACAATCTTTCAAGGTGAGGTACATAGGAAACATTTTCAGAACTCACCAGCTCTCCCTTGATGATGCCGATGATGACGGGGTAGTAGCTGTCCACCAGCTCCTTGCACTCGTCAGCAATGCCCTCATCAGGGATCAGGGTGCAGGCCTTCTCCACGTAGCTCAGGATCTCAGCCTAGAGAGAGAGTGAGAGAGTGAGAGATGCGTGAAAGAGACAAAACAAGAGAGAGAGAGAGCGCGAGAGAGAGAGAGAGAGAGAGAGAGAGAGAGAGAGAGAGAGAGAGAGAGAGAGAGAGAGAGAGAGAGAGAGAGAGAGAGAGAGAGAGAGAGAGAGAGAGAGAGAGAGAGAGAGAGAGAGAGAGAGAGAGAGAGAGAGAGCGCGAGAGCGAGACAATTCACCAATCAACCAATCCACTGGAATGCAAACAGAATTAGCCAATTCCATCTTGTGAGTTTAGTTGTGGCCCAAGAACACACATCCTTGGGGTGGGGGGGTGTCTGAGCTTACCTCAGTGGCGTTGTCCTTCAGCAGCTGGTCCACCACAATCAGCACTTCCTTGCACAGGTCACATGGCACCGATTTCTATGGCAACAATGCAACAGGAGAGATGAAGCATACGGAGACAAGTGTACATTGCGAGTCACAAAACACTGAATAGGTTTCAATATGGCCACCTTGCACCAGTACATTACACAATATAGCAACAGCACACAAATATCCATAATTGCCACTGATTATAGCAGCTAACAGCAGAACATGCTAAGCAAGTTGGGGTGATCGTCCATAGGAAGAGGGCACTGATAAAAATAATTGAAAATAAATTAAAAAAAAAAAAAGGAAATAAGACAAAGAAAGTGTGCTCAATTCAGCTCCCCGTCCCCTCTTTCAATCTTGTTCCTCATTGTGAATAAAAGAGACAAAACTAAGAAGAAGTGTGGCCCTTCTCTTCATACAATCATACACTCTGGCTTCTACTTAGCAGCTTACACGCCAGGCCAGCATGCTAGAATAGCCCGTCATTAACAAATAAGACCGTCTGACCACTGCAGTGTTAGTCAAACTTGTCCTTTTCTAACAGGAACCATTAATTGCAAAATGAGTACAGGTAACATTCTGCACACTGGTATGTACACGTCATAGGTCTGCTGGAGCCAAGAGTGGAAGGGGAAAGAGGAACTGATATTAATGAGCACAGGGGAAGGGGGAAAGGATATAGCAGACGTACCATCTGGGGCTTGTTCCAAACGTTCTGCTGGCAGTGGGACACGGCTCCGCAGATGGAGGCAGTCTTTACATTCTGGCACCAGTAGGGGGGGCCACGCGCACATTGCTCTGTACCCAGCAACGGAGTGGCCACCGCTAGAGAGAGAGAGAGAGATAGTGACAGAGACAGAAAAGGGGGGTCATTTTCCAATTACTTTAAATTCACATCATGAAATGTCTCCTCCATCAACAACATGTGTGCCTTGTGTTACTACAATCTTCTGTGAAGTAAAAAAAAAAATGCAAGTTAAGCTTAATAATGAGTGACATTGTTGTTACGCTGGCAAGTCAGTGGGATCATGTGCAGACCGCACTATCCTGCCAAAACACCCTGAGCCTGATCATGGGACATGTGTGAGGCCTAGAGTCCATAGGGCCATCGATCCACTAGCACATCACAATTGCCTTCTATTGGTGGTGGGAGGCCCACTTCAAGTCATTGTGCACACTTAAAAGTGGGAAGTAACCGATCATTAGTTAAGTTCCTGAGTAGTTGTGCACATTTAAAAGTGGGAAGTAAATAATGCCATGCATGCACATCTAAACTGTTAACCATTCAGCCTCAAAAGACATTAATGTGTGTCCTTTGTGAATAGTCAATCCAAGTCAAATTGAAGTTCTGCTTTTATTATTCACAGCAACAATGCAAATGTGTGTAAATGAGTGACAAGTAGGCCTTTACAGAAATAATATCCGTGTGTGAATGACTGATATGTTTGCAATGTGTCCTTGCAATGGCATTTTGCAATGCATGTGTGTATGTGTACGTAAATGTATGCGTTGCTGGACACCTTTATTTTCTTCAAGGCTAATAAGGGGTCTCCACTTTTCTACCGTACTAACATCGGTCTAAACAGGCAGCATATAGCCTGGTTTAGTTGTGCGTTTCAGTGGGTGCTGCACAGGTCAGACTAAGCCCAGAATCTGTCTAATCGTGAATAATGGCGCTTTAACTGAGATGTAAACACCTTGTCCTGTGGTACCTACAGTACAACCCTCCTATAATTAGACCACATGATGTCATTGGAACACTGTGCAGTAAACACTGTGCCTCTGGCTAAGAACAACAGCTTTCTCAATAAGTTCTGCCACCGCCAAGCAAAACAACCCAAATCTATAGTCGGATCAGTTTCTCAATCCGATTTACCCCCCAAAAATCAAACCTTTAAAAGCACTGGGCCTAGCGAGCACTCAGACATGGAGTTCTACCAGGAAGGCCAAGGAAGACTAGCCCATGCAAAAGCATGTGATGATCTAGGAAAGCACCTAAAGTACAACGGGTTCTGCTTTCACTTCCACAGTGAGATGCAAGAAACCCAACACAGGCAGAGAGTGCTGTTCGTTTTGGGTGACTTAGCAGGATATGAAACTTAAGGATGAGGAAATTAAAATAATGACCAAAAAAAGAGCCTACTGTAAATGCAACACACAGGCAGTGCTGAGAGATAAGTCAGACACGGCTCTGGTCTACAATAACATCATTTAAAGTGATACTGTCCCATTTTTAGAAGTAAGCATATTCTACACCTCCCCTTGAGTTAAATAATAGGCTCTTGCCTTTCTCCTGTACTTCCAACAGTTTTCTAGTTATGGCAGGGCACATTTTACCTCCAAGCTAACAGTTAACATTGAGTCCTATGAGACCAGTAAGACGTGAGCTGGTCTCATAGGACTCAATGTTAACTGCTAGCATGGGGGTAAGATTTGCACTGCCATAGCCAGAGAACAGTTGAAAGTACAGGAGAACGGTAAAACCCTATTATTTAACTCAAGGCGAGGTGTAAAATAAGCCTATTTCCAAAAATGGGACAGTATCACTTTAACACCATTTAAGTTCTTCATTACCATCCACTCTACACAGTTTGGCTTCTCACTACGGTCAAAGAGATAGTGTTTTTCTACTGAGTCCTGTCCTATGGCCTGCCTTTAGAAACCCAAAATAAAGCACAATAACATAACACAGTAAAAACTGTGAGTTACTTTGGGTAAAACAAGTATAAGCTAAGTATTAGTTACAGCCTGGAGCATAAGACGGTAGTTGCCTTGATCAAGTGCAGGGGGTTGAATGTGAACAGAAACAACACATTCCTCTTAGTGGTGAAGGTGCAATTCAAACCTGCAACCTTCCCCAACAGTAACTTAGATACCAGTAGGCCACAAGTGTAAATACTTCTACACCTTGTGCATGTCAAAAGAAGGCTGGCTGCCTTCACACCAGGGAACTGATATCATGCCCACACACCACAGGGTTTACCCCAGTACTTTACAGTTAAGGCAGCCACCTCAACACCTACCATCATGACTACTGCAGGTCCCCTTAAAAGAAGATATTGTGTCAGTGCTATTTATTCAGCGTTTCTTAACAAAGACAATGACTAACCAATGTTCTGTGGTAAACACTTTGTAACCAGCCCGATACAATACGCGTCACATGTACTAAACCCTGTGGAATCACGCAGGACTTCTTGCCTTGCACACTGGGCAAATGATACTGATACCATGTCCTCAAGCTTGCCACCAGTGCCACAGGAATGCTGGGCAAAGGAAAACCACAACGGCCAAGTCCTACCAAAGATCACAGTCAGGCAGAAGACAAATGTCCTTTATCAGTTCAGACATGACCGTGGGCTGATGAAGGAAGGTGTATGGTGAGAGTAGTGTGATAGCACACTGTACACAAGGGGATAAGTTACAAGGTATGGTATGTAGGATGATGGCCAGAGTATGTAATGCAACTATGCTGCCTATTCGCAAATTTGATCTTTCCATGAATATTTACTAGTACTGTATGACCAAAGCACAGTACGTTTTTCTGCTAAAAAAAAAAAGTCTACACTGGAAGTTCTAAATTGGGGACACGGAGAAGAGCCTTCTTTTCATGTTTGAAAGTTCCCAGACATAATGAATAAGCTTACTCACTTCGACGGTGGTAAGTATTTGTGGAAAAGCTAACGTTTGTGATTGAGGAATTCTGGAAATAAACTTCTAAAAATATTACATACTGTAACTTTTAAGTTTTAAGTTTTTGGTTGGTAGCCAGATGGAATTCAAAAGTGCATTTCAAACTGTTACAAGCTGCTGTTGATTTTGAATATTTTCAATATTTCAAACGACTAATCCTTCATAAAAAGTAATTCTCCTGAGCTGCACATGAATCCATGCTGGCCCAAACTAACCCATGACCACATTTGAGAGAACACTGCCATCTTTGCTTCTGCAACAAAGAAAAGCATAGTCTGTATGTTCAAGTCCACTTTCTTTAAGACCACAGTAAGCCGATATGGGTCTTAAGCAAACCCATGTTAACCTTTAAGTTTTGCTGTTTTGTATTATATAAGCTTAACTAGATGACACACATTGTCATAACTGTATAGTCTGTTTTTGTATTCCTCCATTTTAAGGAGGCTGACTCAACCGGTCCCTGTAATGACCTGGTTTCTGCAGTCTAAAGAGCATGAGTCCACCACTCATATGACTGATTGGAGCAAAAAAGAGCAGAAGTGAGTAAGACAGAGCAATAAAGCTGCATAAGCAATATATTGCACTGGCGCGTCCAAGTGTGTGTGGGGGTTAGTGTGTGTGTGGGTCACAATAGTCCTCATCAGCACTTCAGCAGTCACCTGACGAACAGTCAATAATCTTTTTCAAAACTGTGGAGCTGTACTTCCTTAAACTGGTAACATAACTGATAGCGTGAACAGCGAACACTGATTAAGCTTAATGTTCATACACTGAAGCTTAAAGATGAGGAAGTAAAAGACTCAATGTGTTTAAGTTAAGGTGAGCAAATGTTAAAAGTGCAGCAGTAGTACAATACGGGAAGTGAAATCAGCGAGCTAAGCAGCTGTGTGGTGCGGTGACATTTCTAATTTCCTCTAGTACCGTAAGTTCATTTCTAATTTCCCCTAGTAAGTGAGTAAAGAGTCTTGTTGAGGTAGTCTGTGTGTGAAAATGGAAGCTCTTGAATGAACTGAATGGGAATGGAAATGAGTGAGCACTGCAGCACTGGGCCTACTGAGTCACCCTCACATGATGAGCGAGCTGAGCGAGAGGAAGGCTGGCCTGGCCCTAAGCTGGGGATCTGCAGGGCATGCTAAACACCAGCCCCCTCTACCACTACTGCAGTCAGAGGTGCTTATTCACTCAGTCAATCACACAGCACCCAACTCATACCAACAAGCCCCAACTGGAGAGGCACAAACAAACCAGAACTAGAGACAGAGAGAGGTTGATTGGAGAGAGAGAGAGAGAGAGAGAGAGAGAGAGAGAGAGAGAGAGAGAGAGAGAGAGAGAGAGAGAGAGAGAGAGAGAGAGAGGCTAGCTGTTTGTTATTGACTAGACTCTACAGGCAAATGATAAACAACTTTTGGCAAAGTGGAGCAAGACTGGCAGGAAGCCATGTTGTTTTATATGTGGGAATACTGTCACCACTAGAGTGGGACAAAGGTTTCAGTAGAAGGGGGCAACTTGAAAAATAAAAAAACAAAAAACAAAGAAGAAAAACAAAGTCCTCTTGACATGTAAACGTTACTGCACCTAGATACATGTGATGAAATGGCTCATGATAAGCAGGCTCGCCAGCCAAGCACTACAAGAAAACAGAGCAACAACATCCAACACAGGGCCGATATAGAAGCAGGTCAGCATGAGGGTTAATGATCAACTAGGAGAGATTGAGGAACTAGCCCGACATCATGCACTACTCCCATGAACTAAACCACACTGGTGCCTCTTCTTCCTCCTAAAAACAGGTAGTGAGAGTAAGTGTCGGCAGATGACATCTGATTCAATATGAAACCCAAGCCTCTAGCTAAAAGGAAAGAGTTTAATCAAACAAGTCATGTCACTTTGTTCAGAGTCAAGGTGAAACAGATACACTCATCACAAGAGAAGGACTATGATCACATATCGGTAATATCGGTTCATGGGCTAATTTGCAAGTGACTTTTATATCGTCACAAATGACAATCACAATATGGCAACTACATCCCCACCAACAGCCAATGTTGTGCCTGAACTACTGTAGTTCAATGATCTTGTTCATAATTTAAATGAACTTGAGCTGAATGCTCACCATTTACTGCCTCACAAGAAAGAACTATGTACTAATTATTTTTGGAAACTATGACCATTAGTTATGAGCAATTATGGATTAACTAGTTAATTTTCAAATGCGTTTAACTGCACTTTGAACTAATTCCTATAGAATATGAACTTTCCCTAACACCGTCAACAGCCACCATCCTGAAGATGAATTACCTAGAAACAAATTTGCAGCTTTGTCATTGACATCTTTTGGGGCTTTGTGAAAATTCCACGCCATAGGGCCTTATGGGGCACCTAAGTCACGCCCTCTACTTCCTGGTTCATGGGGCAGAGGGAGTCAAAAAATGATTACTGGGCTTGAAATTGAGTGATTTTTGGATTTGTGGTGCATAGGTGGAGGTCCAAGGTTTGGATTGGTGCCAAAAAAACACTAATTTTCAAGCCCAGTAATTATTTTTAGACTCCCCCTGCCCCATGAACCAGGAAGTAGAGGGCGTGACTTAGGTGCCCCATTTACCCCCACCATATCAAATGTTCCCTCATAAGGGAACAACACCCAATTAATTGGCCAATTCCATGATGCCCACATTGGACACGCAGAACAATAATCTGTCTGCTAACCCTTGTATGAATGGAATGTCCCTTTGTCAAAGATTCTCTATTCCTAAGACCAGTGGCGGAACAATTGCACACAAGGCCCCAGGGCAAGACACTGATAGGGCCCCCTATACAGCTTGCCAAGCTCACAATAGGGCCCCCAGCACTAATACGGGAGGGCCCTGGGCCCAGGGGCAAGTGCCCTGCTCGCCCTCCCTATAGCTCCGCCCCTGCCTAAGACTGTCTCTGCCTTTGTCGTCCACTAATAGCTAATGGAGAGCTAAAAAAAACGAATCTTAACTCCCAAAGTTTAGAAATTAGCAATAGAGCTCGAGCCTCTACCTGCGTTAGCTAGTAGCAGAGATATTCTCTACTCTCTCTGGCTAGTAGCTCAGCTGCTTTGAAACAATTTGTTGTGTCATCACACTGGACTCGGCCGGTTAGATAAGGTGGTGGTACGAGCTGCCCACCACCACAATTGAGTAACGACAATGGGGTGGTGGTTGGTAACCCGTGTCATCTGAAAACACCGTAGCTAGTCTGCTGATGAATTACGACCCTTTCATCACACACTAGGAGCTAAAAACATATTTTGAGCTTGCTTATTCTAACTTCCTGGGTAGAAACTACATTGCTGTTACCAGGAACTGTCTGCGACAAATATGTTCAATATGCTCAGTAGTTGACTTTAGTCAGAGGGACACAACTCATACTAGGTTTTTAAAAAGGCACGAACTATTTGTGAATGGTCAAAATAACACGTGTTTGTAAACAAGTAACTGCGTTTACCTGACTCTAAATGGCTATGGGGCTAGCTTGCTAGCACTGCCCTAGCTAACTTCGCGACAAAGGCAGGATAGCAAAACAAGCGATGTGGTGAGTTTTAAAAGTAGGGCTAGCCTACTACTGCTATATTTTGTTCACACACTTTTACTCCTACTACTTTATTGTCGATAACTGTTTCAACCAACCCTACTTCGTTAAATAAACACGGTATGCTTTAGTAAACATCTTACGTATTCGCCCTATTTGTCACCCATGGTATGTCTAACAATTAGCCTTTTTCTGTCAAGAAAATACCTCAGTTATCAACTCAACCGTGCGGCCTCCCTGAGACTTACCGGTCGTGATAAAAAGAGCGAGAAGGATCATCGTGCCAACGAAAGAACTCTTCAAAAGTTAACGGTGTCGAGTCGCTGCCGTGTTTCGTCTGTTATGGTTGAAGCTACTAGCCCTACTGCAGTGCAGGGCGTACGTTTTCGGATAGTCTTTATGGTCTCTCACAGTCAGGTGACTCCACAAGGCATGTGATTGCTTGTTTTGGGAGTGGGCGAGTGGCGTTTCAGTCGCAATGTCGCCCCCCTCTGTCGAATCAGAGTACTCTGTCTCTATTCAGGACGCGGTGTTCCCTTGTGGAGTCTCAAAGAGCGACGTGGGCCGAAAAAGATGATGAACACTTAAAGGGGTATGCCACTATTTTGGGGCTTAATACAGTTAAAATCGTTGGCCAAGGTTTATAAAGGTGGTAAAGTGTCTTACTTTTCATGTAAGCCGCTGTCTTGCCTCAAGACAAGTTAAAAGAGGGGCCATGTCGCTAAGCTAGTGAAAGTAAATGTATCCGTGTAGCATGCTACAATGCTACACGGATCCATTGACTTTCACTAGCTTAGCGACATATTCCCTCTTTTAACTTGTCTTAAAGCAAGACAACGCTTAACATGAAAAATAAGACACTTTACCACCTTTAAAAACCCCAGCCAACGATTTTAACTGTATTAAGCCCCAAAATAGTGGCATACCCCTTTAACTTTGTTTTTGAAAATCTTCATAATTTTGTTCCTTAAGTAGGGCATAGCCTACCTGTTGACCTTCTGATCAGGAGGCAGCAGAACAGAAGTGCAAAGTGTGTGCTTTTCCACACTCAGCTGATATTCAATTCATGATAGCCTACTGGGCACGGCCTATGCACAACTCTACATGTCATCTTGTGAATATCCTGTTGTACAAAAAAAGAAGCTGTGGCTGTGGTTAGGGCAGGTACCGTCCCGCCGCACTGCTCCGCCATTGGGGGCTGCCCCCTTGCACGGGTGAGGCATAAATGCAATATCTTTGTGTGCAGTGTGCAGTGAACACTTGTGTGCTGTGGAGTGCTATGTTACAATGACAATGGGAGTTGGAGTTGCCCCATGGGGATTTTTTCTTTCAGTTAAGATTAGATGGTTAAAGTTCTAATCACCCTTCTCCCTTTAGGCCTACCTGCATCCACTGCGGAAGTGCCCTTGAACAAGGCATTTAACCCCACATTGCTCCTCCAGGGACAGTAACCATGTAAATGCTTTCAATAAAAGCGTCAGCTAAGTGTAATGTGATGTAAGGAAAGTACAGTAGTCACAATGGCCTACTTTTACAACATGAGGAATAATTAACCTATATAAACCTGTCATGTGTTATTTCACAGGTGGACACTTTGTTTCAAAAGCAGGACCAGGCTACTTGGACCCATGACCCAGTTGTTTTCTTTATCACACATTTTAAGCCCCCTGTATACTGATTTGACGAGCTTCCCTGAGGAGAACAGGGACTTCTGAGTTCCCCCTTCGTCTTTTCTGATGAGTTAGGCATTGTGTGGGCTGATAATTCAACACTACGTAAGTCTTATTTCCACATGACAGGAAGAGATTTTAATGATGTAAAAACACGAGTAGTCTATGGTTAAATGTGTATTGTGACCTAATGCAGTCAGACAATAATCTTGTACTGCAAGGCCCACACTTCTGGTGGTCAGGATGATGTGTCAATGCTCCTCTGCTCTAGCGGGCATTGCACAGCTGCAGGAGGCAGAGGTATCCTGATACACAAACTGTCAGGTTTGTGTGTGTGTGTGTTTGTTTAGAATCAGTTGCCACATCTACATCCACTGAGCCATGACAGCTGTAGTTTTTCCACCAAAAATGCTCACAATAAAAGCCAAGCCAGTTTCACATTTTCTGTGGGAATGTAGTGCAAGTTTGTATTTGACTGAAATACATGACATAGCAATAGCAATAGTATTTAGCACATTATCATACATAAGTGTCATTCAAGCAAAGAAAGGAAAGAGGGAAGAAAACAACCCTATTGTAGAAAGTATTATTGATAGCAGATAACTATCACCAAAGGCAGATGAAAATAAAGCTGTTTTTAATTTCTTTTTAAAACATGATACTGTTTGGGCAGTTCTTATATAGACAGGATGATGGTTCCAGCATTTGGCAACATAATGACCAAATGGCATTTCACCCTGTCTGGATTTGACACTAGGCACAACCAGTAGAGGAGACTCTGAAGACATGTAGGCCTATATAGTATCAATAATATATGGCCTACGCCATTTAGTGACTTGTAAACTATCAGAGGAGTTTTAAACTGAATTCTACATCTCACTGGTAGCCAGTGTCATGACCTAAGTACTGGAGTGATGTGGTCTCTTTGCTTTGTTTTAGTTAGTATACATGTACAGGGTTCCCACTCCTTTTTCATGAACAAATTCAAGCACTTTCAAGCATCATTTTTTTCAGTTTTCAAGCACCTTTGCATAGGTCGCCTACTAGTTGTGTTTGCCCATGTCAGGATGATGGTCATGGGAAGCTCAGCAACACACATGCTCGAACAGCAACACCAATGATGAAAATTATTTGGTATGAGGGGGCACCACGATGGAAGGGGGCAACAGCCCTTGGTAGACTGTGGGAGGGGGTATTTTGAGTTTTTAAGATGCAATTTCCTGCATTCTAATCAATTTTAGGGTGTCAAATGGTAAATCCCATCTAAAATCTCACTCCCTCAGATTTTTTACGTACCGTAACAATTTATTTCTATTATTTATTTCTAGTTTGACTTGAGACAAATTTTAAGCATTTTCAAGCACTTCACCAAAATTCAAGCATTTTCACAAACTTGAAAACACTTAATTGAAATTCAAGCATTTTCAAGGAATTCAAGCACCAGTGGGAACCCTGATGTATCTCAATTTATTTGGCCCTTTTCAAGAATAAAAACAAAAACAAATCCAGTCAAATGTCCCATTTGCTTTTTGATTATTCATGCACAACTGTTTTTATATGTTATTTCGGGTTCCCCATACTTTGTTACATTACTGGTGTCCCTTCCACCAGATAGGGCTATATTTGCTACAGTTATCCAATGAAACGTTTTGGGAGGAAATGGTAACCCGTTATGTCTGAAGTAATTCTGCACACTACTGGCTTTTCACATTTCACATGACAAAGCAATTTACTGAACAACTTTGTTTCAGTTCTTTTTCTCTTCCAGAATCAAGCTGACCCATTCATACTTATATATGTCAGTGGTTGACCCCCTGCATTCAACATGATGTAACATTTCTTATTTAAAACACTTCTTCCTGCTACCCGAACTGATTAATCACATCATCCATCATTAATCCATCCATGTCCACACCAGTTTCATCTCGTTTATGCTATGGCGTTTTTAGAGATGTTACTCCACAAAACTTTTAGCTGCCACTGAGTATGTTTTTTTCCTTATAATGTGTCTGTCTGTGTCTAGAATTTTTTTTTGTTGGCTGCCATCTTGACCAGGACCAGGACCAGGCAGAAGAAGTACTTGCCTCAATGGGACAATCATGGCTAAAGGATAAACAAAGGATAAAAGAAAATAATCCTGACACTCCTATAACACTTTAGTGGTACCATCACACTTACTGATCTATTTGTTTTCCCTCATTGTTTTAAATACACAGATCATCGGTGACAGTGAGTTAATAAATTCCATTAAATCTCATCACACTAAGCAATTGCTAAACGTGGAGGTTGCACGTAACCAGGGCTTGACATTTCTGCATACCAACCAGACAAATGCTGGTAACACTTGGCAGTGGAAAGTAATATTCAGTAATATTCTCCACGGTCCGCCATTTTGAATTTCCAGGAATAATCATTTTTAACTGCAAAAATGACTGTATTTGGGCCATACTAGAAAATATTAGTTTATTACTTAGTAAACTATCATGAAAAGGTCAAATTTGGCAATAGGCGACACAGTTTCAATGAGCAGCATAGTTGCAGTACCTTTTTTGACCATTTCCTGCACAGTGTTTTAAGTCAACATGGCATCATTTTGTGTCAATTGTTGGCTTTTACTCTAAAGAAAAAGCAAAGTTTCTTAGTTACATTGTTTAAATCTGGTTTATGTTTCCTTTTTCATGTAGGAAGCCATATTAGTATTTGTGATCTTCTTGCTTTACCACTTAATCTTCTGCTATCAGAAATACTGATGGTAGAAAAAAAACAACAAAGGCTTAATGGTGAGTGAAGGAATACAAACATCTGTGCCTGTGGCCAGCAGGGCTCTGAATTAACACCAGCCAACTAAACAACGGTGAAATTTCAATTTGGCTGGTAGAAAAGACCGACTTACTGGCCACTTTGACACATTGGTGGGTGTGTGTGTGAGTGTGAGTGTGAGTGTGTGTGTGTGTGTGTGTGTGTGTGTGTGTGTGTGTGTGTGTGTGTGTGTGTGTGTGTGTGTGTGTGTGTGTGTGTGTGTTTGGCTAGTAAGATTAACATCTACTAACGATTTTGGCAGGTGATGAAAAAATGTTAATTTAGAGCCCTGGTGGTCAGTGGGCAAGTGAATGTCAAACCCTGATTGTATATATTCTAAATAAGTGAGGAAAATCATTCAACTTTACCATATCCGCAGGACAATTTAAGGCAATAATAATAATTGTTTAAAAAACTTAATAACTAATCTTTTTTTCAGTGCATTGTTGCACATGTATTGCATTTATTACATTGTATGACGTTACAAACACTTGGCAGTTGAATAATTCACAAAGTCAGAAGCAGGATCCATAGAAAGCCTGAAGAGAACACAGAAGCTTGAATGATGTCCAACCCTAAGAGGAAAGGAAACGAATAATAGATCAAAACAGCATACCAATCAACACATCAATCAACACATCACATCAGTAGCAGGGTTGGGTAACCTTGTTCATCCGAAGGGCCACTTCAAATTGCTCCAAGGGCCGTAAAAGTCCTCCAAGGGCCGTACTATGAACACACATTTCCCCCTGCACTTTAGGCCTAACTTGAAGGCAGCCACCTTTACAACAGACCCCACCTTCTCTAGGTCCACTGAATATAGCTTAACAAATATGATTTCTAATATTCCTTTACAAAATATGTCATAACTCATGTGAAGCTGCATAACATTAACATTAAAATTATGGGGGGGGGGGGCAGCTTCAAGGGGGAGGTAGATGGACACTCCCAACTGAGATCGCTCCCGGACGTGTAGTCCCAGGTGTTTCTATCACTCCCGGACGTGTAGTCCCACCCGATTATATTTCACGTATTATCATACACTGCCACATACAAGCAATTTAGGGTTAGGGTTAAGGTTAGGGTTAGGGTTAGAAACAAAAAACTAACATCAAAAAGATAACTAGCTCCGTTATATGGCGGTGGGATCGATAGTCTGGCTAGTGGGAGCGAGCCGACCGGGGAGCGTCCTGCGTTGGGAGCGACAATCAGGGAATCCTTCAAGGGCCCTCGATAAGTCTCCACCCCTGAGTTATAGAGACCACACAACTGTGCTGAAAATCATTCACGTTTAGGTCCTTCCAGAACATTGCCCCTCAACACCAAAACGTTCATGCCATGGCTAATATCAAAGGGTACATACCGAAAAGATTATGATTTACTTGCTGACATGCCGTCAGGATTGGAAGATGGTGGGCTGCAACAGTACGACAGAACCTGTGGTGGCTGCTCTTTCTTCAAAACAGTGGTCCTCACAATGTCCACATCGCGACCAAGATGATCGAGCAAATCGGTAACCAGATTTGGAGAACCATAAAAGTCTATTAGGAAATATCCACCATGCGTGTGTCTCAAGTTGTGTTTAGACATCCTGTACGGTAACCTTCTTTCGCCGAGGTTTTCCAGATCCCTGACGATCGCTCCCCGTTGCAATAAAGTCTCCATAGTACGCCTAAGAGCTGCAGTCGTCTCTGGCCTTTGCATGGCCTTGAGAATAAGAGACAGCTCGTACCGCGGCATGTCTTACTTGCGGGCTCTAGAAGGGTTATGTGACGGTTTAAGGTGAAATAGTAGGCTAAACGTTATCACTTTATCCAAACACCACACACAAGGGCAGCCATGTCGATGAAGTGACCTAGGAAATGGCGCACTTTGGTGACGTAATATCTGTGGCACCATTTTAGTTCATATAATTTTAATTAATAATATACGTTTAAGCGAAGCGATTTTATGAAAATATATGAATTTTATCATGTAAATTCATAATTAAAAATATTTACTAACATCTGATTCAAGCTTTTACACAGAGTGCGTTTTAATATGTGACCTTGCCTCCTCCACTTGCCTCCTCCACTTGCTTCTCGTCATGATGACATCACTGACAACAGCATTATATTTCAATATCTTGCAAAAGCTCAATTGTAAAGTCTTTTTCTCATTTGCAATTGGGATGGTGAATGAAAAACAGTCCCTCAAAAGTTGTTGTGGCGAGGCTGACAGCTGGGAAACTTTATCGTTTTCTCCACGGAGGAGGGGCCAGGAGGCGGGACGAGGAGACAAGCACAAGTGGAGGAGGCAAGGTCACATATTGGGATGCACCCACACTCGTGGGAGAAAAGCCATGGGAGGCAACTGACGTATTTTTTCAGCGACGACGTCACGCCCCCACGCATGAGTATTGGGAAAGATGGCGGAGCAGGGCTCAGTACCCAGCGATTTGTACCAGCACGTTTACTCTTTTTTATTGGAAAATAAATTCGCCAAGGCTGCAAAAGAGTTCTTGAAACAGTCTGAAGTGGTAAGTGACATGGATAAGATTCACCCAATGTCTTGATAAGATGTATGAACATTGCCACCGTCGCGTGATTTGGCATACTGCATGCATGGTTAAATGTCGTTGAGTTGTGAACACGTGTCGCCAGTATGGACATGTTGTTGTGCTTTCCAATTAAATTTAAATAAGCTTCCGTCTGATTAATGTCTTACTTTCCATGCACACCATATGTTCTTTTGAAATTGACTCGTTCAGAACTTGTCTCACGTGGTAATATGTGCGCAGATAAACAGTTGCGCAAAAAGATGAACAGTAACTGAGTTGTCCTGGTTCAGTATTTTCAAGAAACAATCTTAAGTTGTATGTAAATGTTTAGAAGAACCAACGTCTTAACATTAACCGTTATTACCTCCCTGTGCATTATATTTTAGGAAGTGCTTATGAAAGATGATCACTTAATAATGTAAAGAACATTGTGTACATGCTGTATGCTGGAAACCTGATAGCAGGCTATGGCAAAGTAAACATGGTGCCTCTCTCCCCACCAGAAACCCCAGGACCAAAATGATGCGGGCCTCGTCGACATCTTTAATTTCTGGGTGAAGTAAGTAGATACTGTTATGCATTAAATGGATTATGGTAATGTAAACCCCCTTATTGACTGACAATTTGACCCTTCATATAGAAATTTTGAGGGGAGTTGTGATTCACATTTAGATTGCTGTTATTTGACCAAAGACCCTCTTCCACCAGCTGCTTGGTGCTGTTTTGGGAATCATTTACTTTGGTAGATAATACCACCTGCTCTCCACCGTGACTGGGCCTCAGCATCCCTCCTCACAACTAATAAGCAGAGGACACCTACTCAAATGCTCTGAACTTTCAAGGCATTGTTATGAGGGGCTTAAATGGAGGCAAAAAAGATGGCTATTATTTTTGTCTGAATAAAACATATGTTTCTGATTTCCAATGTAAGATCCCCAGAAGCAAAGAAGCGTAAGGCGGTGACTAACGGTTCTGAGGCAGACGGCCCGTCAGCCAAGAAGACGAAGAAGGAGGCAGAGAGCTCCAGCAGTGAGGACTCCAGCGATGAGGACGAGGAGGCAGCGCCCACCAAGACACCTGCTGCAGGTACACTACGTCACATCACTGCCTGCGCTGTGCACATACTGCGAAATAGAAGTCATGGAACAGTATAACCATGTTACATATTTCTCAGTAGATTGTCGTAATAGCCTTGAAACGTGACAGAATTTTATAGGCTTAGTTTGCACTTACCTGTGTGTGTGTGTGTGTGTGTGTGTGTGTGTGTGTGTGTGTGTGTGTGTGTGTGTCAGGGTACAACTTGGCCGTGGCTGGTAAAAAAAAAATGAGTGTCTCTAACCACTTTGGCCAAGACAGATCATTTAAATTCTGTAGGTTCATTCTGTAGTTCTCATACTGTAGTTTCATTTAACACACTATGTTCAGAGCACAGATCATCTTGTTTTATCACTTCATTTTCTGAGCTTAGATATATCATGGTAAAGCAAATGCGGGGGGGGGGGAGAGAAATACTGACAACAAAACTGGAAGAAAGACGAAATGACTAGTGACTATGGGAAACCACTAGCCACTCGCCGATAAGAAAAAACTGAGCAAAAAGTTTGTCAAGCCCTGGTGAATGTGCACGTGCTTGTGTTGAGAGCTTTTCTAGTGACTAACATGTTGTGTTGCTAATGCAGCCCCTGCCCCTGCTAAGAAGCCTGCTGCAGCTGAGTCCAGCAGTAGCGAGGACTCGAGCGACTCTGAAGATGAAGCCGAGGCTAAGACTCCTGCAAAGGTCAGAATTCCAGCCTGCTTGGCATAGACCCCTGCAACTCATTGGATGTGTTTAGATGTTATTAATGATGGGAAAGTAGGCATCGCTTTAGTATTTCCTGTGTTTTTTAATGTGATCTGTCCTTGTATCTTAACATTTTGTTTGTTGCATTGTAATGTTTCACTGGTCTTCACAGAAAGTGGCTGCGGCCCCAGCCCCTGCCCCTGCCCCTGCCCCAGCAGCTGCAGCGGTAGCCGCTAGGAAGAAAGACGAAAGCTCCAGCAGTGAGGAGTCTGACTCAGAGGATGAAGCGCCAGCTAAACCTACTGCAGGTACATGGCCATTACATTTAAAATTATATATCTATATAGAGCTCTTCAGCGTTGACGTCAACTTGTATGCGGCGTTTGGACTTCCGGTTCGATGGCGATTTTTTACATTGCAAAACGCCATAGAGATTCAGGTTTGGCAAAAATATAAGTTGCACGGCAACAACGAACATTAGCGTGTCCCCGCATCCCTTTCTCATTAGTGGAACGGATCGTATCATCATGTTGGTGTATTCACATGTTAAATCATGACGATTATAATTCAATATTGCTAACCCCTTTCTGATCATTAAAACTTCCGAACTACATACTTTCCTTTGGTTGCCATGGGTACATCCCTCCGCACGTACATGCCGTTAGATACAGGCGCCGCTTCTGTAGTCGCCAAAAGCTTCTGGGTTTAGCATATGGACGCAACATCGTATTTATGTCGAAGTTTGACACAAAATGATCAACCATGTCATACCTACAGCCTATTTTTAACACCCTCGACAGTTTGCGGGGGTTCGCTAAGCGCGTGCTTGCACTCGGAGCTTATTTGAAATTTACCCCTATTCATTCCCAATGGAGGCCGGAAGCCGATACGAACCAGGAAGTCCTTAAATGCTAACATGAAAGACTACAATCTACTACATGCTTCCGCGTTACTGAAGAACTCTTTTATGGGCTTTTGTACCTATTTATTGGTGGAGATTATGACCGGACGTGAGTTGGGAGAGTGAGCGGGAGCAGGGTTGAGACATGGCCCAGGCCCGACCCGAACCTGGTTCCCCAAACGTCCAGGGTTTAGCGCGCTCAACTCTTTGTAGTGCAAGTAATAACCACATTATGCCAAATGTGGACCTCAGAGAGCGTGTTCACTCCAAGACTGCTTCCTATAGAAAAAAAACCTGAGATGCCTGCGGGAAAATAAGAGGCCCTAAAAATATCCTGGCTGTTAGCTCCAGTAATATCCTGTCTGACTTGTTACAGGAAGGCAGCTGGGAAGAACAAGCATAGTGCACAATCACGTAAAGACACAGACCCCCTGACAAGCTGAGATTCTTAGAATCACCCTGGCATTACTTGGAGACAATTCTAGCAATTACCTTGTGCAACAACTGATTGTTTCTGTTGATGTATACGTTTCTGGGCATAGACCTAGGCTTGAAAGCTACATTGGGATTTACCTTTTTTCCTGTAATGTACTCAGCTGTAAGTAGTGCTGTAAGTGAAATACTGTTTGTACTGTGTAGAGATCATTGGATTGCGTGTTTTCAATCTCTCGCACAGCTCAATAGATTAGGTGCAATATGTATGGTTTGGGCCCACATTTTTTTAGTCCGTACAATGTGCAGATTTTTTTTTGAAGAATCGCATTGGGGTAGCCAGAGCAATTCTGCTGTCACCAAGTAAGCCGTGGATGTGAGAAGTGCAGTGTGGCGTTAAATGTGTTGTAATCCACAGGAGGTAAAGCCGCCACAGCAGCCCCGGCGAAGCCTGCACCAGCACCAGCAGCAGCGAAGAAGGCGGCAGAGGAGAGCAGCAGTGAGGACAGCTCTAGCGAGGATGAGGAGCCAGCGAAGGTACAGAAACTAAACACCACACTACCCACTCTTTGTTTATCATACTTTTCGGGCATTATAGCTGTTATTTGATTGAGTAGGATGGTGCCCAGGTTAGGTATTGCACTTTGGCTGGTCATTGAAACTGCTGCCTATTGCCAAATTTGATCTTTCCATGAATATTAAGTAAATAATAAACTAATATTTAACAGGATGATCAAAGTACAGTAAGTTTTACGGCAAAAATGTGACATTCAAATTGTGAAAATGGTAACATTAGTGAATGGGCAGCATGAATTCTGGAAATTAACAGCTAAAATATTACACAGTGCACCTTTTAACAGGGTAGTGAAAGAGAGACGGGACATTAGTTGTAGAGAGAGAGATGGAGAAGGATCGAGAAATGACTGCGGAACTGTCAGACTTGAACTGCTTACTCACACTGAAGATCTGCATATGAGCTAAGCTTTAAGACATACAGAGATACTGGACGTTGCTTTGGGGTCATTGGCATCTGCTCCCATAGGGCTTGGAGTTTAGCAGAAGTAGTCTGGAAACGTCATGAAGCTGTTTTGTTCTAATTCAGAGGGTCTAGGCCAGGGGTGCCCAACCTTTTTTTAACCGAGATCTACTTTTGAAGTTGATGGTCTGCCGTGATCTACCAAGTCAAATTTAAGGATGTCAGTATGAAAATATTCACCATTATTATGAACAAAATGTTTTTAGTAGGCTACTATGGCTGTATCTTTTCAGTGTGTTTTTAAAAGTGTGTTGAATAGCCTATGTTTACAAAGCAATGGAGCACTGATAGTATGCAGAGATAATTTCTGTCATGATACACAAGTCATAAACAACTGAAACAATTTCAAAACGATAAACATTTGGTAGGCTATATAAAAAGGCATATGTAGGCACATAGGCCCTATTTCTAAAATATGATGAAGCATTATCAGGCCTTCAGTGGTAGGCTACAAATTAAAAAGGGCTCAGATATTCACCATTTGTTATGGGTAAATAGTAGGCTAGTTAAGTTCACTTTACTATGAGAGAGAGAGAGAGAGAGAGAGAGAGAGAGAGAGAGAGAGAGAGAGAGAGAGAGAGAGAGAGAGAGAGAGAGAGAGAGAGAGAGAGAGAGAGAGAGAGAGAGAGAGAGAGAGAGAGAGAGAGAGAGAGAGAGAGAGAGAGAGAGAGAGAGAGAGAGAGAGAGAGAGAGAGAGAGAGAGAGAGAACTCATTGGATTGGTTAACACCCCTGTTAAGAGTGAATTCTTCTATGAAGGGTGTTTTTTTTTCAGCTCTCTGGGACAGTAGCACGGCAAAGGCTTTCTATTGTGAGTTTGGCCAATCGTTTTGTCCACAACTGGAGCAAGAAACAGCACAAATTGAAGTGAATGCCATACATGTCAACAACTAACATTTCCCTTACTACACGCGGCACGCGATGTAAACGCAGTTAGCGATGATGCATGCGACTAGCGATTTGGACGAAGATCCTCGCATATCGCCGCGTCATAACGCATCGTTGCGCACATGTTCTGTTACTCACTCGATGTTACATGTGTGCACACATGAATCAACTGCAATACCCTTTGTCACTTCCTAATGCTTTCCCCTCATGCTGTGTTACCGTGGGACTAATTATCTAACCAATACAGAACCAGCAGCTTGCTATAGCCTACTTTTGAAAGACAGTATTTTCCCCTTCACATTATACTACATGCCTCGCGATCGACTGCCACTCCCCTCGAGATCGACTGGTAGCTCGCGATCGACTGGTTGGGCACCCCTGGTCTAGGCCAATGCGATTTCAGGCTGGTTGAATTTATTGTATCGCATACATTGATCACTAATCTACTGATTCACTTTTTTCACTTTGCTGCTAACCCATAGGAAAACTCAGAAGAAGCCAAACTGATTGTTCCATTTGGAAATGCTAGACTGACTGGTGTATTACTGTTTTGGTTTAGGCACCTCCCAAGGCTGCAGCCCCGGTGAAGACTCCTCCTGCCAAAGCAGCGGCCCCTGCAGAGTCCAGCAGCGAAGACTCCTCAGACGAGGAGGAGGAAGCAGCCGCACCCCCCAGCAAGAAACCCAAATCCGGTATATGAAAATCTCTTGCGCGCTCTTTCTCATGCTCGCTCTCATAATACTCCATACATCACTGTTTATTGGCACATTTCTTTTCTTCCAAAGGTGCTCAAGGGTAAATTTGATTTTTTGCACACACTCCCATACGCACACACACACACACTTCAGTACATGCACAAATACACCTCTTTTGCTGGTTCACCAAGTCTACCTTTCACCTTTCTGCATTTACATACAGGCACACACAGACTTTGCTCCATATTGATGCGTGTAACGCTATAACTGAATACCTGAATGTGTGCTTTTACTGAGCCAGCTGAATGCCCCCCTCTGTCTGTGTCCCATGTGTCCAGGCCCATACAGTGCAGTGCCTCCCCCCTCCGCCCTGCAGAGCACACCCACCCCTGCAGGGGGTAGTAAGGCACAGAAGAAGGACGAGTCCTCTGACAGCAGTGAAGACAGCAGCGATGAAGAGGAGGAGAAGGCTCCTGCTGCTGGTAGGAGCCAGAGAGTAGTTAGGCCCCTTCACGATTTTGAGCAGCGTATAGCGCATAGCAGCCCAGGACCCCGTTTCTCGAAAGTATTGTTGCGACCCAGTTAGCAACTTACTTGGTTGTAATGCAATTTCCCCATTGACAACCTACTTTGCTAGGGTTTTTTTGGTTAGCAAAGATGCTGTCAAGAAAAGAACCCGATCTTTAAATACGTCCTCCTTCAGGATTCATAAAGTACTCAACTACTACTAGCATCATCACCTAGAGAACAGTGGCATGCCTGCTGCTCAATTGTGAACGCAGCTGGTGTCTGCATATAGGTGTTGGACTTGTTTGATGAGGCTGTGACGGCTGTTGCCAAACTGCATCATGGCTAATTATCATAGTATACGGTGAAGTTCAACTACACACTTTCATTTGAATCAACTCTTGTGGTCCAAATTGCTTTTGCCGTCGCCAGCAACCCAATACAATGTCAATTACTTCCATTGCCAGTGTCTCAAGTCGATTCTGGTGTATTTGTGCCATAACTATTATCTTCTCTTGTTGCAGCCCCGGCCAAAGCCGCTCCTCCCAAGCCTGCTGCCGCTGCTAAGAAGGACGAGTCCAGTTCAGACGGTACGTTCTCACAACGGTAGCATTTAATTTATGAAGTCCTTTTCCGCAAATGGCTGTATTTCACATTTTGACTCCTAAAGGGAAGACCATGCATGCACGCACGCTCGCACAAACTCATTTACACACCCACACAGGCAGACACGTACACACCCCTATTTACTTCGTGAACTTCTCTCTGAACGACTTGGAGAGCCACTAATTATATGAAGTGTCCCATTTCCACTTTCCGAGGGCCGGAGCCACTTAGCTGAGCTTGGTTTCAAGGTTAATTGTACATCCCAAAAGAGTGCCTCTTTCATTGTAATTTAGCGTGTTGTTGTACTTAATGGGGAAGAATGGATCCGAGCCTCCTGAAATGCCAATTGAGCCATTTGTATCAAGAGCTGCTTGTGCATATGGCTCTCATTTGCGAAAGGCCACTTTCCCTGTTGCTCTTTGTTTTTAAGCCTAAATGTCACCATCCGTCTGTGCTCCATGGTGTCCTCACCACACTCCACTCCTAATGCCGTGTACAGACCAAGAGCGAATGGAGCGAACGAAGCGACGGAAGTCATTATTTCTCTATGGAGAGCACGCGAACTGCGCTACCACAGCGAATTCGCCAGGAGCGAAGCTTCTTGCGCTACCAGAGCGAATTTTGAAGATTAAACTAAATCTAATCGCAGGCGAATTCGCTCTGACGCTGTTCGGCGACAACCAATCGGAACATTCATATCTCCGAATGTCCCAGGCTGTCAAGCCAGAGCCGTTATGTGATTAGCTGCATCAAACATGGCAATGCTGCGTCTCGAGCGAATACAGCGTATTCAAGGCGAAACTTCTTCTGCTACCCACGCTACCAGGCAGCGTAGTTCGCTCTTGGTCTGGACACGGCATAATGCTCCCCTTCCTACTGTTGGGGAGCTAGAAATCCAGGCCTGAGATGAACGCTGTTCTCTCATGCTTTTTACTTTTTCATTTTTTATCTTTTTTTCTTAGAAGGAAGAGGTGGATCTCACTCAGTTCTTCTGTTCTTTGTAATTCTTTCTTCTTCTTTTTTACATAGCAGCAGAAAAAAGGACAAATGTTTCCGTTGTTGGCTTCATCAGTGTCTAGACTTGTCTAGCTACTTCCTGAATGTATCAATGCGTCTCCCTTTTAATGTTATTCTTGTCATCTGCTGTGTTTCAAGTCACATGCAGCGGCTTTTACCCCTGTATTTCTCAGAAATATGTTCAGTATGGCCTAAATGGCTGAGACACCATACTAATGCAGGGGAGCAGGGGACCCGTCCTGGGGTCATTTCTTGCCGCTTCATTCCCGCTCCTCCCCATCTCTGCCTTCCACTCACTTCCTGTCACCAGCTTGCAATATCCTGTCAGTTTAAATGCTTAACCTAAAATACATATGGGGAAAAGAAATATGTTTTGTGTGTGTGTGCGTGCGTGCGTGTCGTTGTAGATCTACTGACCTCATTATTACTGTGAAGCACATTGGACTGCCTCTGTGTATGAAGTGGACTGCCTCTGTGTGTGGGTCAAAGACGTGCAAAATGGCATTGTCATTCAGTGTAACGGATACCTTCTGCTGACTGTAACTGTAATAAACATGACTCTTTTTATTTATTTATTTTTCCAGTGAATTCATGACAGCCTCGGCTGTCATCCATTTACTTGAAACTATTTAAAAATCATGTTTTTTTACAGTTACAGTCAGCAGAAGGTATCCGTCTTTGACCCGTGTGCTATAGTAATAAATCTTAGTCCTTGGCCATATTTCAAACAGTTAAGGCACTGTACCGTTATGCCGTAGACCCTGGTTCTGGTTCCGCCTGTGTCATTTATAGATCCTTACCTCTTTCTGCCAACTTTTCCCTGTCTGTTCTCCACTTTCCTGTTTTATTTTTAAAAAGGAAAGTAAATGATCTGGTTTTATCTTGGCTAACAACCCTTCTCTTCCCTACTGCTAGACTCCAGCTCAGAGGAAGAGGAGGAGGCCCCAGCTAAAGCCGCCCCAGCTAAAGCAACCCCAGCACCAGTAGCCAAACCTGCTGCCCCACCTGCCAAGGCTGCAGCCGCCACCGCAGAGGAGTCCTCATCTGAAGAGTCCAGCTCTGAGGACGAAGAGGAGGCGCCTAAGAAGGCTGCAGCAGCCCCGGCTCCTAAGGCTACTCCCGCGGCCCCTGCACCTGTTAAAGCTGCTCCAGCAAAGAAGGCCCAGTCGTCAAGTTCAGGTAAGCAAGTGGCTGCATTTGTATTTGATCTGATTTGATTGATTGATTTATTTATGTATTTAACGGAGTGAGATCTTAAGTTTAAAAGCAAGGCGAAATCGTATGAAAGGGCCACCACTCTGCTATTTAAAAAAAAAAAAAAAGACATTGCCTAAATTTATTTGTTTTTCTGTTTCTGTGCACGCATGTGTAGAATCTGATAGCTCAGAAGATGAAGCTCCGGCAACGAAGCCAGCAGCACCAGCAGCCAAGCCAGCAGCAGCAGCAGCAGCAGCAGCAGCACCAGCAGCCAAGCCAGCAGCAGCCACCAAGGCAGCAGAGAGCAGCTCCGACTCGGACAGTGACAGCTCGGATGAAGAGGAGGCCGCTGCTCCACCAGCTAAGAAGCCCGCCGCCACAACACCTGTAAAGGCTCCTGCTGCTGCTGCTGCTGCAACGCCGGCCAAGGCAGCTGAGAGCAGCTCAGACTCCGACAGCTCGGATGAAGAGGACGAGGCGCCTGCCAAGGTGGCCACGCCTGCCAAGACGACCCCCGCTAAGGCTGCAGCAGCCCCACCTGCAAAGGCAGCGGCCGCGGAGAGTAGTTCAGACGAGGACAGCTCAGAGGAGGAGGAGGAGGCAGCTAAACCTGTGAAGGCGGCCACGCCTGCTAAGACCACACCTGCCAAGGCTGCAGCTCCACCGGCTAAGGCAGCAGAGAGCAGTTCAGACTCGGATAGTGACAGCTCTGATGAAGAGGAGGCTGCAGCAAAGACTCCTGCCAAGGTGACGCCTGCAAAGACGACGCCTGCCAAGGCAGCTCCGGCGGCAGCTGAGAGTAGCTCAGATGAGGACAGTTCTGATGACGAGGAGGAAGCCCCTGCTAAGGCTACTCCCGCCAAGGCGACGCCTGCAAAGACTACACCCGCCAAGGCAGCTCCGGCTCCGGCTCCAGCTCCAGCGGCAGCTGAAAGCAGCTCAGAGGAGGACAGCTCTGATGAGGAGGACGAGGCTCCCGCAAAACCAGCAGCAGCTACCACACCTGCAAAAGCCACACCTGCGAAAGCCACACCTGCCAAGGCAGCAGAGAGCAGTTCGGACTCAGACAGCTCTGATGAAGAGGACGAAGCCCCTGCAGCCAAGACCCCAGCCGCTGCTCCTGCTGCCCCTGCTGCTGCAGTGAAAACCACACCTGCTCCGAAGGCTGCAGCCGCAGCTGAGGAGAGCAGCAGTGACGACAGCTCCAGTGAGGAAGAGGAGGAGACGACGAAGGCCAAGCCTGCATCCGCCCCCACCACACCCAAAACTCCCGTGGCCGCAGCTGCAGCTACCACGCCTACAGCCAAGAAAACGGCCACGGCAGCAGAGGAGAGCAGCAGTGAAGAGGACAGCAGCGATGAGGAGGAAGAGGCCACGACGGCTAAGGCCCCAGTAGCCAATGGCAAAGCGGCAACACCAGCTAAGGTGTGTACTACCTTTTTCTGATTTATCGTACCTGCTTTTATTGAGGACTTCTAATGTTGTGATTTAGTGTTTCGAAAGGCACTTCCAAATTATAATTTTTATTACTATTTTGTTATTATCATTTTAATTGTTTGTTTTAATATAGAAAGACATTTCCAAATAAAATGTATGAATTATGATTGTTGTTATTATTACGAAGGTGACTCCGGCTAAGAAGGCAGCAGCTGAGGAGTCGTCGTCCAGTGAGGAGAGCTCGGATGAGGAAGAGGAGACGCCAGCAGCAACGGCGACTCCGAAGGCAGCAGCGGGAACGCCGGCAGCCAAGAGCACTCCTAAGCCTGCAGCAACACCAGCCAAGGAGGACAGCAGCTCTTCAGACGACTCCTCATCCGAGGAGGAGGAGGCAGCAAAGACGCCCGCCACTCCCAAGACGCCAGTCACGCCCATCATGAACGGTACTACCAAAGCCATTTCATTCAGAGTTGTGACAACTGTGGTACAGGAAGTCAGTTGGTGACACAATCCAAATAATTCTAAACAGTGCTTGCTTCCTGGAACTATTTTAGAACCATGTCAACAGTGTGTCAAAAACTCCATGAGCCGCCAAACTTTTTGTAAAAAATGAACCAAGGGGTCAGTGGGATTAGCCTAACTTACTTCCATGGCTCTGGGTACTACTACCAGCATATACAACAAGTTTAAAATTGTGACCATATTATTGACATATGATGTGACATTGTGGCCATTGTATTACAATTGCAAATGGATATGGGAAATTGAGTACAGGTAGAGTTGGTGTACTGTGGAGTTGTGCAAATATGGATATGCACCAACTGGCAGTCATGGTTGTTATGGGTGTAAAAAAAGTGGAGGAGTAGTTGGGAGGTGTAATTTCGTTTCACATCCAAAACGCATACAACCGTGAATTACATGCTCAACCATGATTTTTAAATGAGTTGGAAAACGCTTTGCATTGGTCTGCAAATGACACATTTGTTGTTCTTTTGTCAGGCACTAACGGCAAAAGGAAAAGAGACGACGACGATGATGAGGAAGAGGAGGAACTGGCCTCGAGTAAAACGCCCAAAAACCAACACCTGAAGACAGCCACGCCCCACTCTTTCCCTAAAGCTAATAGGAAGGTGAGCGTCCAGTCAGTCAGTCAGTCAGTGAGGTGAGGTGGGGTGGAAATGCTGTCGGGATGGATGATGAGTGGATCTTGTTCATGATCTCGGGCGCTGTTTAGACATAGCCATGTATTTTGATAAACATAACAAAATATCTTTGTTCACACTTTTGGCAACTCTGCATAAATATGCTGTCGAGAGCTGTCAAAGATGCGTTGCATGCAGACATGCAGACACTGACATGCAGCACAGTCCATCATACTGTAGTGAAATCATGCAGTCTGCTGTGTTAGCCCCCCTGCGCCATCCCACACTCTCAGGGATTAAAGTTCTCCGGCATATACCGGATTTCCGGCTTTTAGCGATTGCCCGTGGTTTCATTTGTTTTTTAAATACTCGGAAATAAATTGACGGTAAATAAATAAAAAGACAACCGTAATCCCTCCTGCGTTTGTCAGCCAAAGGTAGCAAAGGAGCGCACTAAAGCTAACATTGTTAACCAATCAGAAGAAGAAGGGGGCAGGTTTTAGGAAAGCGTCCTACTTCAGTATCTCGCTCGAGTCGGACCACCACAGAGGCGGCGGTTTACGAGCAGCTGCAGCAGTCGCCGACTCGCCGTTCTCATGCCGCGGTCACAGAGCAGTGTCAACAACTCGCTCTACATGGCAAGGCACCTTGCACCGTTTATTGCTCTATGAGCAGAAATATGTGTTAAGATTACTAAACTGCATGCTATGGATTGGTGATGCCGTTGTCGTCAAAAACATAAATGGAACTGGACATTGTGTGTTTGGACATAGCCTACAGAATGTCGATAAGCATACAGTGTTGATAGAGCTTCTCTGCTCAGTGCTAATAATTAGCTCTCCACAACACACAAGGTTCTGTTTTTTTCCACAGACGTTCGATTCCTCTGTGTCTTTTCATAATTTCTGAACCCAACTTAAAACTTAACACAGAGCTGTCACAGCATCTCCCGGAGTGTGGAGCGGTCGAGCGGACCGTTTATCTGTGTCTCATCTCCTAATGTCAACCACTGCCTGTGCATTATGCTACCGGTAGTTCCATTCAAAATAATGGCTGGATAGCGTGATTCATGAATCAATCACCAGATTACTTTCTGGGGTTGTTGGAAGAGGTTGTAGGAAGATGTGCTTCAGTCTACAACTACTTGTGAGAACACCAACAGTAAGAGAATAATTTGTTATTAGTTAGAATTTAACAAAAAAGCTTAGTTTCACTTCAGCATGTTGCAGATGCCACACTCATGCTGAGTACTCATGCTAACTACCGAACTTTTATGCTAATGTTTTAGCTAAGAGGAGTCGGGTTACTTATAATAAACACCACCTACATATTAACTGATATTATCTCCGATGGAAAAATCAATGCAAAAGTATTGACATTGGCGCTGTGTTCAACTTAAAAGTGACTCAAATAGCGCCTAGCAAGATGGCAGTCTGCATGCAGACAGCAGCAAGTTTCATCCCACTAGCTGTAGTACAGGTGTGGTTGTTGGGTGTATAATTCCTGTCATTGGCACGTTTTTAGTCTACTTTCATCTCAAGTTGCCGTTTTCATGATGATTGTGAGATCGTTAAATAATATGTCACATAGGCCTAATGGCTTGTTGATGGCTTTTAACAATCTGTTAATGGGCTTTAGTTTTCAGTGGAATTCTAGTCATTGATTGGAGGCTAAAATAATACTGCTATATGGTGATGGACAGAACAACTTGAGCTTGATGATGAAGCAAGGCAGTCTTTTTTCTGAGAATAGCCCAATAGGAGAGTAGCCAAAATATTTTCAGGACAGGCACCCCAAATTCTGACCTAGAGCTAGCTCAATCCATGGCTCTATTCAGACTGACTGTACAGCTGAAAAACCTAGAACCTATCTATCTACAGACACACAGACAACATCTAGTCCATAGTAGCTACCAAAATGACATTAATGAATTAAGTTGATTTGCATTTGTAATTCGTTAAAACTAAAGGTATTTTGCATTATTATTCAGCCATGTCCAGGCATTTGCATTTTCTTTTTTTTAAAGGCAGGATTAAACACTTAGGCCTAAGTAACCAATGCTTTTACCCCTGTTATGTATCTAACACAGGGGTCAGGAACCTTTTTGGTGGAGAGAGCCATAAACGCCAATTTTTTTAAAAGAAATTTTCACGAGAGCCATACCATTTTAAAAATACTAAATACAATCAAAAGCATGTATTTCAATTAAGCCCAACAAGTTTAGAGTGTACTGTCAAGTTATTGATTTTATTGATAACAGGTAAGTATAGGGCTGTCAACTGTCAACTTAATTATGGTGGAGGTCTGGGAGAATTTTGTATTTTTTAGATGTAATTTCCTGCATTTGAACACTTTTTAACCTCCCTTGTCTCATTTCAACTCAATTTGGAACCCGTACTTTTATTTATAAATACAGGACGATTCCATATTTCAAGGGATGTTTGGCAACCCTAGATAAGGAAGAGCCATATACAGTTCCCAAAAGAGCCACATGTGGCTCTAGAGCCGTAGGTTCCTGACCCCTGATCTAACATGTCATGGTATTTCAATCTTTGTTGGTCATATTCTGCTACACATACTTTTCTCATGCTTTTGTGATGAAATGGCCTATGTAACTACAATATTATGCATAATAAGTATGTAATTATGTAATAATGATTATCGCTACACCCTTTTGGTCTCCTTGGTAGGCCCTATTCGAGTTGCAAAAGTCATTTTGACCCTGACATGGCACCCACATCAGAATAAGATAAATAAGACAAACATAAGTGTAAATACTAAGCTTAAAAAGCAATGAAATTCTCGTTTCACCGTGTATCGAATAGGGTCGCGTGGACGCACCAAAAAGTTCAGGCTCAGGATTTTTTTTTACTTTAATCCCTGCACTCTGCTGTTTTTAGCACATTCCCACCCTAATCCACTGGCTTACTGTCATCACAGGGGAAGAAGCGTTGGGTTTATCTGGTGGTGTGGAAACATTCAGTGACTCAACACTTCATTCAGTGACTCAACTCTGGTGCTACAATTTGACTGGAGCTGTAACTTGACTTCATTCCGACTGACTTTCTAACTTGTTTCCTTCTTGTTTCAGAATGTTCCCTTTAGACGAGTGGTAGAAGAGGAGGTGGCGGTGGACCCTCGCTTAGCAGACAATTCCTTTGATGCCAAGGTCAGTGTTTGTCTTTTTCTTTTCTCTCTACTTTGTCCTATTTCTGTTAAAGACACTTAATCGTGCGTGTGTGCATGTGTGTCGATTTGGAATCTGGAAATCTTGTGGAATTGGGTGTGTTCCAGGGCTTGACATTGACACCTGCCAACCAGCCAAATGCTGGTGAAACTTGGGTGTGGCTACTAACAATTTCAGTCTTTGATAGGTCAATTATTCTTTGGTGTGACAAATCACAGTAGCTGCATCAATGTTTGTTTAAATGCAAGATTTTTTTATATTATTTTTTAACTGACATCAAAACTGGCTAGCAGAAAGGCTAAATGTCTTGTTATTCTGGAAATCCACTAGCCACAGCAAAAAGTTAATGGTGTGTTCACCTCATGTGTGTGTGCACTGTGGTTGGGGAAACTTCCACTGACTATTCCCTTGTTCCTTGTGTTTGTGCAAACAGATGGGAGCGGATGGCGACTGGGGCCAGAAGGCCAACAATGTGCTAAGGTTCACCAAGGGCAAGTCCTTCAGGCATGAGAAGACCAAGAAGAAGAGGGGCAGCTACGTGGGAGGGGCCATCTCCACCTCCGTCAACTCAATCAAGTTCGACAGCGACTGAAAAGATACACATACACTCTCACCTCCCTGTCCTCTCCTCTCCTCTCCCTCCACACTGACTTCAGCTCCTGATGGACCTTGATATCAACTTTCACCTGGTTTCTCTACTCCCACCCTCTCTCCGTACTGGCTAAGAGCTAGGACTGTTTGAAAGACCACAGCCCTCATCTACCAACAGCCTCTCCTCTCCCTGTTCCTCTCCTCTCTTCTCCTCTCCTGGACTCTGGAAGCCAGAGCCTGATGGGCATTGTCTTCAACCTGGGTTCCTCTCTTCTTGCCTCCTAGCTCAGAGCTAGGAATGTGGAAACTCGCTGATCAGCACTCACTCAATCACCCACCCACCAACAACCTCCTGCCTCCCTCTCCTCTCCTCTCCTCTCCTAACCCTGGTCCTGTGGTCTCCTCTCCTCTCCTCTCCCCTGGCCCTCCTCTCCTCTCCTCTCCCCTGGCCCTCTCCTCTCCTCTCCTAACCCTGGCCCTCTGCTCTCCTCTCCTAACCCTGGACCTCTGCTCTCCTCTCCTAACCCTGGACCTCTGCTCTCCTTTCCCCTGGACCTCTGCTCTCCTTTCCCCTGGCCCTCTCCTCTCCTCTCCCCTGGCCCTCTCCTCTCCTCTCCCCTGACCCTCTCTCCTCCTCTCCTCTCCTCTCCTCTCCCCTGGCCCTCTCCTCTCCTCTCCCCTGGCTCCTCTCCTCTCCTCTCCCCTGGCCCTCTCCTCTCCTCTCCCCTGGCCCTCTCCTCTCCTCTCCCCTGGCCCTCTCCTCTCCTCTCCCCTGGCCCTCTCCTCTCCTAACCCTGGCCCTCTGCTCTCCTCTCCTCTCCCCTGGCCCTCTCCTCTCCTCTCCCCTGGCCCTCTCCTCTCCTCTCCCCTGGCCCTGTGCTCTCCTCTCCCCTGGCCCTGTCCTCTCCTCCCTCCCCCTTGCCCAGTGAGTTCCTGTGTGCGTGATACGTGGCCACTGGGTCTTGCTGTGTGCTCAGCCCTGTAGTCCAGTAGTGCAGTGGGGCTGGCGTCTTGTCCACTGGGCCGCGAGTCTTAGGCAGGGCCAGGGCTCGCTCTCTAGATAGGCTTGATAGAGGGCTCCTGGGCCGTAGTAGTGCCTTCACACACACCCCTATGTTGCTGGGCTGGGAAGCCGGACTCCCTCTGGTCGGCGGCAGTGACATCTCTGGACCACCAGATGGCGCCAGAAAGACACTTTAAGATTGCAAGTTTGTGAGTGAGATAAGGATGGATGGTGTACTGGATGCGATTTATGTTTTGTTTCCTCAATGTGTCAATTAAGAGGAAATTGTGAATGGCAAGATTAAGTTTTATACACGTTTGTTTCCTTTGGATCTCTTGGATTTTTGTTTGTTTGTTTATGCTTATTCATTTCAAGGGTGAAAGAATTTCTATCCCAGTAACCTTTAGCTAATAGGCGTTTTGTCAGTACTGACTTGTAGGCAAACTCATTTCATTTTCGGATTAAATACAAATATTTTATTACATTATATAGCCAACCTGATGGTGATGCCTATTTATTGTCACATAATTGGGGTCGGAATGACTTAACAGACTTGAAAAATCGTACGTTTTCTCTCTGTTTTATGTACTGTGTAGGAATTCAAGTCAGCGTGCATATCATGGATCAATTATTTGCTGCTCAGATTCAGAAGCCATAGGTTTGCTATGTGTGAGTTTAATAAACTGTACTAGACATCAGTATGGATATACTGTACGTATTTGGAGACCAACTCTATTTGTATGTGAACACACCTTAACGTTCTGAGCCATGCGCATTGCCCTAGAAAGAGGACCCATGTTTATTTTATTTAGAAAGGAAAAAAAAACTGCTTCTTTTACTTCTTTTACCCTTCACTGTACTGCCTGACGTTGTATCGCTTGTTTCTTACTTTCTATTTTGCGTTCAGATGCAATTAAAAGTTGAAAGTCAATTGTCAGTGTTTGGTGGGTTTTTCTGTTGTTGTTGTTGTTGTTGTTGTTGTTGTTGTTGTCATTAATTTTGCATGGTGCTGCTTGTCAGGCCATCTACAACAGGGGCGCTGGGGTGACTGCCCACAGGCCGGATGCGGCCCGATTGTACCTGGCATGTAGCCAGTGGATGATATGGAAGAGCATAACGTGTATCGTCTTTGGATTGAACGGAGTGAACTTCACACTGTCTAAACCCTTCAAGAATCAACAAGTACACTACCGGTACTATTTTCGGCAGTCATAGGAGTGGGTTACGTACTCTGATATCTTGAATGTTGTTTTAACGTTAACAATTATCCAGTATTCAAATCAGCTCACCAAAACAATGAAACACGCATCAAAATGCTTCAAATTAATAAACCGTGCATCTAAGCGGTTAACTGGGATGCCTCCATGTCTGTTGTCAACTATGTCAACTGGGCAGTCATGGGTGAGCGGTTAGGGCGTCAGACTTGCATCCCAGAGGTTGCCGGTTCGACTCCCGACCCGCCAGGTTGGTGGGGGGAGTAATCAACCAGTGCTCTCCCCCATCCTCCTCCATGACTGAGGTACCCTGAGCATGGTACCGTCCCACCGCACTGCTCCCCATGGGGCGCCACTGAGGGCTGCCCCCTTGCACGGGTGAGGCATAAAATGCAATTTCGTTGTGTGCAGTGTGCAGTGTTCACTTGTGTGCTGTGGAGTGCTGTGTCACAATGGGAGTTG
>NC_085880.1:34138150-34140650 GCF_034702125.1 Engraulis encrasicolus
AACCACAATGCACACAGACAGTGTGGCACCTAAGTGGACACAGGGCTGTGCACGTGTGTATGCATAAAAAGAGTCCATTAGTCCTTAAACATAAGGACACATCGCATGCGGATTTGTATTCAGGAGGACAAGCCTGGTCTGTTGAGTTCAGAAAGAGAACAGTGCTTAAAAAAACAGGGATTCCTAACCTTTTTGACGTTGTGGCACATTTTTTTCAGTGCAGTGTCCGGGGGGGCGGGGCCAAGTAAATATTACCGTATATACCATATACATGTACTGTGTATACGTATATACACTACCGGTCAAAAGTTTGGGGTCACCACACTTTCCTCCCACAATGCTTCTTTCTGACAGTTAAGCTTATCCTTTTTCAATTTCAGTTCTAGTCTGAAATCAGTGTATAGAGTTATTGTTCCCTGAAATTAATGCATTTTACAAATAAGCAATTTGATATTGGAAAAAGTAACTGTTGAATGGATTTACTTGTATATAGACAATGCATAGAATATACCAAAATGTATCACTAACTTTTGACTAATCAAAGTGTACCTTTACTAAGGTAGTGTCTAGTCTGGTGTACTAATCAAAGTTTAGACTCCGTTGGCATTAATAATACCCAGTCGCGAATCTACAGATTCATTCCCAGGATGAGATGAGGTCCAGAAATGCCCATGAGCTCTATGAGCCCCATGCATGCAAAAGTTGATGTCTGCTCCTGTCAGTCCATACAATGCCGGATGATATACACATCATTTGAAAGAGGAGAATCTACACTTTCCAACGATGTATGGCACTGGCTTGCACACTAAAACATCGCTGAGACAATGGATTGTGCATTCATAAGTAGGTTCATTCTGATGGCTAGAAAATCATGCAGCTACTTTGACTTGAATTTGTGGACGAGGTGACAACTCAACAAATATCATACACCTACCATTGGAAAGGGCAGACACTGAGCTTTCCAATAGTTCCATGCATTCTCTGATAAACCAAAGATATGTCTGTAGAAAAATGGACTAAAACACGTATTTCTATGTAATAAATGGGTGAAAAAGCTTGGTTAGATTTCACTCTTCTGTCCAGTTTAAACAATTTTATGGGTAATCAAACCTTTTTTCACCTGTGGCTGTTCAGTACTTTCCATTATTCAATTTCAAGCTATTTAAAAGATGTTTGCGACTTGAATTGCAAACAAGGTGACCCCAAACTTTTGAACGGTAGTGTGTGTGTGTGTGTGTGTGTGTNTGTGTGTGTGTGTGTGTGTGAGTGTGTATATATGTATATGTGTGTGTGTGTGTGTGTGTGTGTGTGTATATATATATGGTGTTATTAATACCTATTTGGTTTTACAGCAGCAGTGAATATGGTATCATGCAGTATTTTGGCCTCAAACATATTGCATACACATTGCATTATACAATGTAAATAGTAAGTAAGTCAGTCAGTCAGTCAGTCAGTCAGTCAATCAATCATAGGCTATTAATGTAATATGTGTAATAAGTGTTTTTTTCATAAGGGTAACCTACCACTGTATTTACTTCAGTCATTTATACTCAATAATTAATCAAATCCACTCAGTTTAATAAACCAGAGCCATTCACACATTTGAATGCCTCTCTGAAATGACATTTGTGACAGCTTAGTTTGCGATTTGTGAGGAATCTGCTGTCCAAGACGCACTAAGTGGCAGCAAGATGATGTTGCACACAGTCACAGCTTCCATTCAAACTCCTTGACCTTATGAAATAAGGCAATTTGACCTCAGTTACATGGTAAGGAGTCCTCCCATTCACACCACCATACAATGGGTAGATTGTCGTCAGAACTACTTTACATGACTGCAACACAACAAGTTGCATGCTAATAATCTTACACAGTACTACACTAATGTATGAACTCATAATTAATATGTTAGTATACAATTGATATTATATGTGATATGATAAGATACTATACCGTACATTTTGACAGGCTATTTCAAGTTCATAGACAGAGCTTGGACTGTCATACCTTTGAAGACAAAATCAACAGTCATTTTCCACATCAGTTATACTTTACAATAATATAATCATAATAACTTTATCGTCACTCCGCAACTCAAACCTCTACCTCTGCACTGTACCAGACAATCGATCAGTCCACAAGAGTCTTGTAGACCTTCTGGTATTGGGTTTGCTCCCCAGAGGTCCTAGCCAGTGATAACATTACTTCCTGATAGTCTTGATTGTGATTTGATTACTGGTGATGGAATTGCTTGTTGCCTCAGTTTAGGTGGGAATTTCTTGTGTGAATTTCCAAGATTCCTCTGTGTGCCGATAGGTAGCAGGGGAATTAGCCTTTTCAGTTATGTCCTCTGAGCATATTATGTCCTTTAAGTCAATAGCTATCTTTTTCTGCATGTATTGAAACGCTGTTTCTTATATGTGTGTTATAAATTTCATTTGTGTGTGTGTGTGTGTGTGTGTGTGTGTGTGTGTGTGTGTGTGTGTGTGTGTGTGTG
>NC_085880.1:34145650-34148150 GCF_034702125.1 Engraulis encrasicolus
CAGCAGGGAAATGCAGCACTGACTGACTGACTAACTAACTGTCTGTATGTACGGACAACGGTGGGGGGTAGGGCAAGACCTGGAAACTGTAAGAAAATCGCGATTTCCTATTCAACTATATGGGAGACTTGAAACAATGCATCTCCTTGGAAATTCTTGCCAGGTCTATTCAATTTAGTGCAAATCGTTCGTTTCAAACAATCAAATAAGAAAAAAAATCCGGCCTGACCCTTTATTTTAGAGAGCAATTAAATTGTTAAAATGGCCAATGAACATTGTTAGTTGGTTTGATTGACAGTTGGAATTCTTTTAGAATTTTTCTTGACAGTCAAATGCAACAGTCTTCCTCAGCATTGCTAAATTATTAATCCGAAAATTTTGGGAGGAATAATTCTGCCAGATCAATCATGGATGCTACAAAACCATTGAATGGAATACAGTAGAAGCCCACTGTCCATACAGTTAGTATGTAGGTCAGTGCTCTTACTGGATAAATAGACATTGAAGGATGGAGCCCTTTCTTCTTCTTGACTGTGATGTGCTACATCCATCACTGGCTCACACTGACCAAGGAGAGAGGCAACCTTGGCATCAGCAGCAACCCCCACATCCACCACCTCACACACACACACATGCACGCACGCACGCACGCACGCACGCACGCACGCACGCACGCACACACACGCCCCTCCCCAGACCAGACACGTACGCACTCGCCCCGACCACAACACAACCTCAGTCCCACTTACCACCACCACCACCCCAACCCCACTAGGCCACATCCCACAAACACACACCAAGGCCACAGCATCATTGGAGGGGCAGGGGTGGGTGGGGGTGGAAGATATATAGATGACAGTGCAAGTGTGATAAAAAGGCTCTTTAGCTGTGATGAGCAGCATTGATTTCATCATATTATGGATGAGAGGAGAACTGAGGAGAAGAAAGGGGTCGTGGGAGAGGTGGAGGAAGAGGGAGTGGAGGGGGGGGGGTGGTCCTTGGTTGAGAGATGAGACAAAGATATTAGGAGGCGAGGCGAGGCGAGAACAGTGTGTGTGTGTGTGTGTGTGTGTGTGTGTGTGTGTGTGTGTGTGTGTGTGTGTGTGTGTGTGTGTGTGTGTGTGTGTGTGTGTGTAGGGGGAATGCTCCACACCAAAACTAATCGATTCTCATATCAGCAGCCCTGTATGGCGGCGGACTGAGCAATACAATTCATGATGAGAGATGAAGCCACAAGTAAACAAAAGACTGAGAGAAAGGGAGAGATGGCAATAGTAAATAAAGAGGTAGGAAAGAATGGGGAAGAAGAGTAGAAAGACAGAGTGAGGAAGAGAGAGAGAGAAAGAAAGAAAGAAATAGAGAGAGAGAGAGAGAGAGAGAGAGAGAGAGAGAGAGAGAGAGAGAGAGAGAGAGAGAGAGAGAGAGAGAGAAAGAGAGAGAGACGCAGGCTTAAGGTGAAGTAACTGTTCATGATGGTCGGCGTGAGAGTTATGATGGCACTGAGGACCAGGGAGAGTGACTCTCTCTCTCTGAAAAGAAAAGAAAGAAAGAGATGGAAACAGACAGAGAGATGCAGACTGAAGATGTGGAGAAAAGCAGAGAACAAGACAACAGACAAGAAAGAATAGAGGAATGGGGGGAGAGAGAGAGAGAGTGAGTCCAGTCAGGTTGAGTGGTGGAGGTGGCAGACCATGTGCTCCAGGTAGAGGGGATCTCACCAGGTAATGAGGCCAACAGACGTCGTGCCCTGCCTGGCCTGAGGGTTGACACAGCTCCCCTCGTCAGCCTTACAAGCCCTCCAACACAGGATATTGTGGGAAGACACGCACACGCACACAGACACAATCTCCGCAGAACCCATATCTCTGTCTGTCTCTCCACTACTGTCTGCTGGGAAGACGCGCGCGCACACACACGCACGCACGCACGCACGCACGCACACAGGCTGAACAGACTAGAGCAGACATTGACCCCATCGTTGCAGCACTGCAGGATAAACAGAGACATCCTTCCCATACACACAGTCAGGAGTTACAGGTTGACATCCTTTAGGTTTTTTCCCCCCTGCGCCATCTGTCATTTCTACAGCATGTCTGATGTCTGGTTTACAGTACTTGCCTACTGTCTCTCTGCAGTAGTTGTACCCAATGTGTCAACTGTTGTTGTACTAGTTTATGGCAGTCCTCTGTAGCATGTGTCTATAGTTGTATATCTCAATTGGACATCAGGAAACTGGAAAGGCCTTGAAAGACGTGTTTAATTCTCCCTTGGTGCTCCTGGAGCCACTTTCGGGAAGATTTACAGTGATGGCATTAACAGTAAGAGACAGACAGCTCTGAGATACATAACAGAAGAACAAGCCGAGAGACAAGTGAGAGATACTGAGAAAGAGACACAGAGAAAGATTTGACCCTTCCTTTCACTGGTCTCCAATGCTGCAGGAGCCACTATACCTGCAGATAATATTTATGGTGAAAGCAGACATTATACAGTATACATA
>NC_085880.1:34160650-34165650 GCF_034702125.1 Engraulis encrasicolus
TCAAATTGGAGAACACACTAGTAGGCGCACTAGTATTTAATTGGCTAGGATCCCCAGGATCCCCAGATCCCCAGAAATGAGTAGTTGCGCCCCTGGTCACAATGCAAAACCTCCATCTGGATGAGGACGTGGTGAAGCGGTGACTCCCCCAATCCACAACCTCTAACCCACTTCTGCTTTGCTCCCCCAACATTACTACACTGACAATGGTCTCGTTTACATGACAAATTTAATGCAGAATGAACTCAACTGAATTCTGAGTGCAACTTAATTCAGCTTTGAAAACATCATGTAAACACTTCACAATTTGTAATTCAATGAAAGTTCAATGTCGACACGATGGAATTATTTTACTTTGAAATTAAAAACATCACGTAAACGTGGCCACTGACTACTACACTGATGGTAACTGTGGCAGTCTAGACACATATTCTACAGTTCTGCTATGATAACTCCCACTTCAGTGGTAGCTCCAGTCAATTTCACAGCTATCATTCTTCATCTTTCTACTTGTATTTTTTGTATTTTCCCCCAAGCACATTGAATGAAAACTGAGCATCATAAAAGTGCTATATGTAAAAATAGGCCTACATTAACTGATTGATGACTACAAAGACTGCAGCATTGCTCTGCGCATGGCTACGGTGCCCTACAATTCTGCTATGGTGACTCCAAGCGTACCAGTCAATGCCCCAACTGTATGAGCCACAGCCTACTCCATGCATCTTGACCTAATGGTGATGGCTATGCACACTACACCTACATCCTTCATAAAGGCCCCAACGCTCGTATGGCCCTACTGGGGCAAACAGCAAAGCTGCACTTGGCTTTAATGATTACCAAGACACCTTTAAAATCACCAAACCGTTGGGGTTTAGTAATAAAGAGACAATAACAGGACAATAAACAAACATAAATTAACAAAACGGCGACACAACTTATGCCTAAAAGCATGTACTGGATCATTGGAATGAATGGAAACTCAGCTAAGAGTAATATCACTAGACTTGGACGGCTGGAAGAAGAGTAGAGAGGTAAACTTCAGTTATATGACTCAAGAGGAGGTGGGAAAATGAGCACATCCTGAAATGGTGAAGTGTCACTTTAACAAAAATATTGTGATGCAACACTGACTCCAGCGGAGAAGTTGCACTTTGATAATTGCAGACGTTACTGTAGACTTGGTTATACTCGGCTAACAGCAGACATGTGTCTAGGCTAAGCTCAACTCCTGCATGTCTCAGTAGGCTTATGGGCTTATCTAAAGTTTATTGGTTTTCAACTGCAACAGGTGAAGATGGAGACGGGCTGATGGAGACAGGTAGGCAGGAGGGAAGAGGAGGACCTGAGGGAGATAGAGCGAGGGAGAGGGGGGGGGGAGCAAGGGAGAGAGCCATAGAGAGAGAGGGGGAGAGAGACAGACAGACAGAGAGACAGACAGACAGAGAGACAGAGTGAGTGAGTCAGTGAGTGAGTCAGTGAGTGAGTGAGTGAGACAGAGAGAGACAGAGAGAGACAGAGAGAGACAGAGAGAGACAGAGAGAGACAGAGAGACAGAGAGATGGGAGCACTAAGAAATACCTGATGGAGGGAAAGACAGCGTGAGAGAAATACAGAGAGAAGATGGTAGAAGAAAGAGATAGTGGAAAAGAGAGAGGAGGGAGCCAAAGCAGCAGCAGGAATGAAAATGAGAGAAAAAAACGTAGGAAAGAGAACTAAGAAGCATAGAGAGAGTAAAGGGAGATAAGCAGACTGGGTATCCTCTTAAGGGAAGGACACATTGTAATGGACGCACACGCACACGCACACGCACACGCACACGCGCGCACACACACACACACACGCACACGCGCGCGCACACACACACACACACACACACACACACACACACACACACACACACACACACACACACACACACACACACACACACACACACGCACACACACACACACACACGCACACACACGTACAGACAGACGGACGGTTACAGGAGATTGTCCCCTTCTAAGTGATGTATTACCAAATCACACTTGGAGACGCCCAGGTCAATATGCTGCCTATCTCGCACTGTGTCTCTTCCATAAACACACACACGCACATACACAAACAAACACACACAGAGACACGTGCACGCCTACGCACGCCACATGCACGCACGCGCACATATGCACACACTTTAGAATACTAGGTAGGTATTGTTCTGAATGCAGGGTGGGTACAGGTAGGGAAGAGAGACTTCATGGTATACTGCAACAACATGATCTCACAGAATTCTGTGCAATGAACATGGGCCATCGTGACACAAAATCTGCTGCTTTCTGATGGACTTGGGGCCACAGAAGTGCTTTCCGTAAGGGGGCCAGGGAAGTGTTCTCTCTTTATTCCCACAGCTATGTTCCCACAGACAGGGGACATGCTTTCCGCAGGATACACAGGCTAGGGCATATTTTGTGCACAAGCACGTTGTCATGTCAATTCTATGTCAAATTTTGTGTGCGGTAGAACACCTGACACAAGGTACGCAGAAGCAGAGGTGGAAGAAGTACTGAAGTTGTGTACTTAAGTAAAAGTAGAAGTACCCTGCGAAAAAATTACTCAAGTGAAAGTAAAAGTTGTTTACCAAAAACGTACTTAAGTAAAAGTCCTAAGTACTAACTTTTAAATGTACTTTTCAGTACAAAAGTACAAGTAGGCCTACACGCGCAATGGCTGTCTTTCTCCATGTCTACCTACTTGATACAATAGGAAAAATTGTCTGCAACGGTTTTCGGTTCCATTTGAACATGACTATGGAGTCCTGTTAATGTTTTTAAAAGTATATTTTCTGTCTGGGTGTCAATTTGGAAGAGGGGCTTGGTCCCGCCTCCCTGCCCGCAGCTGAGGCTACTGAAATATCCACGAAACACAACAGGAAAACCTAGGATAAATGTAACTAGTAACAAAGTCTTCCCCTAGAAATGTAAGGAGTAGAAAGTACAAGTAATTGTCAAAAAATGTAATTGAGTAAAAGTAAAAGTCTGCATTTTTATTTTTACTCAAGTAAGTACAAATTCCAGAAAAAACTACTTAAGTACAGTAACGAAGTAAAAATACTTAGTTACGTTCCACCTCTGCGCAGACGTGTGCATTCGATGCAATATTACCAAAACCTCGATCAACAATCTTCCAAACTTCCATGGTGCGTTTTTGTTTGCATTTCACATAATTCTGTGAGATCAGGCTAAATGCAGATATAACCATGCTTTTACATTTTTATGCATGGTGTGTGTGTGTGTGTGTGTGTGTGTGTGTGTGTGTGTGTGTGTGTGTGTGTGTGTGTGTGTGTGTGTGTGTGTGTGTGTGTGTGTGTGTGTGTGTGTGTGTGTGTACCTGTGCGTCCTTGAACATCTTCTTGAGTGCCTTCTGCGTCTGCTTCAGCTTGCGGGACTGCACTCCACTGTAGGCCAGCAGCATGCCCCCAAACTGCCGCTCCGAGATATGACCATCTACTGGGTCATTACGCTCAAACTACACATGGGGAGGAGAGAGAGAGAGAGAGAGAGAGAGAGAGAGAGAGAGAGAGAGAGAGAGAGAGAGAGAGAGAGAGAGATGTTATTTGTTTGTCACTTCATATCTAAACAGCTTACAAGCGGATTCCGAAAAAGTTGGGACACTTTGTATGTTGTGAATAAAATGAAAATGCTCGCATTTTCAAAACATCCAATATGTTAATAAGGTAGAGCATTATGTGCAGACAACATATCAGTTGTTAAAGTCAAGCAGAATTATTGTTTTGAGGTAATTATGTTATCATTTAAAATTTGACCCATGCAACAAATCTCAAAAAAGTTGGGACAGGGCCAAAACATATTGTAATAGTTGGATAATTCTAAAAATAACACAAGGAAGAATATTTTAAAAGGAACTATATTGACTGCCAACATGAATGCACAAATAAAATACCATCACAGAGAGGCTGTGGCACTCAGAAGTGAAGATTTGAGGGGCTAATTACTCATCTAGTACACAGAAAGATTGAATTATCCAAATTGCAGGCATATAAGGCCTATTTCCATAATATAGAGTTCTGTGTAATCATTGCATGAGTTATGAGATCATGGCATACTCGTCGTCAATAAGCAAACTATGACATTCCAACAATGACAGCTCTCGAAAAAATGACCATAAACACAACACTTGATTAATGCACGTGATGCAGACATTAAACAGTGTTGCATGCGGAAAAGCTCATTCTAGATGGACCTAGGAGACGTGTGAAACTGTCCTCTGATTACAGAATGGAAAATATTTCATCCTTTTTTAAAATCTTGGAGTCATGCACCCTCCAGGTTGTATAGAAAATGAACACTTCAACTTGATTTAGTGGTCAGTCTGAAAGAGAGCATATATGATAGTAAGGGGGTGCAGAGGTGCCTTGGCTATGGTCTTCTTGCTCATGTAGAGCATTATAATGAATGTTGAATGATATATACAGACTTTAAACAGCATACATAGCTACCAAGGCATTATATTTTGGAGCACCGCCTTTAGATATTGCCCCATAACGGTGACAAATTTCAAACTCTTCTATGTTCCAACAGTGTGGTTCCATCATAAGAGTAAACAGGTCACAAAATTGTTTTCTTGCAGTCAGGATATGCCACATATTAAGCATAACAAAAAGGTAAACAAGTTGAAGAACACACCTATCAGTTGACCTGCTGAAATCATGTCTCGCACATCAACATATTTAATTTTTGAATAAAATTATGCCATTAGTCAAAGTATTTAACTGTTCAGTCTCATCCCTTGTGTTGTGTTTGGTCTCATCCAATATAAAGAAACCCTGGCCTTGGCCCTGTCCCAACTTTTTTGGGATTTGTTGCAAGAGTGAAATTTTAAATGACCACATAATTACCTCAAAACAATAATTCTGTTTGACTTTAACAACTGATATGTTATCTGTATATGATGTTCTACCTTATTAACATATTGAATGTTTTGAAAATGCCACAATT
>NC_085880.1:34173150-34178150 GCF_034702125.1 Engraulis encrasicolus
TAAAATAAAGATGCAGAGCGAACATCAAGAAGACGAGGTGTGTGTGTGTGTGTGTGTGTGTGTGTGTGTGTGTGTGTGTGTGTGTGTGTGTGTCTGCATGTGTGAATGGCAGCCAGGTAATGGAGGTGCCCTGCGCTCCCGGATTCAATCTGCAGCAGACTGGAACCCATTTGGAAGGCACACACACACACACACACACACACACACACACACACACACACACACACACACACACACACACACACACACACACACACACACACACACACACACACACACACACACACACACACACACACACACACACACACACATGAACGATACATGAACAGGTAATGGCGCAGCAATCTGATGAGCCAAGCTATGCAGAGCTGTAATACGCTGAGCTATTATGTGTGTAGTGTGAGCAGCTGTGGCCTTATGGTTAAAGAGACGGGCTTCAGATCTGAGGGCTGCAGGTTCGAACCCCACCCTTCCACTCCCTACCGCACTCCATGGCTGAGGTGTCCTTGAGCAAGGCAGCTAATCCCACACTTCTACAGGGCTATAACCAATACCCTGCACTTAAAATAAATAACTTGCTGAAAATTAAATAAAAGCGTCAGCTAAGTGTAATGTAATGTTACTGTGGCAGGGCCCTGCCTAAAGTGAGGTGGTGACAAAACACAGACACACATTAGCCTTGGTCTCATTAGCCGCGCTTCAGCGGCCCGGGGCCGCCCGGGGCTCAGGAGAGTGGCCGGCTCGGAGCTGCCGGCCCCGGGCCATTTTTTGCCTGATCGGACTCATAGCCGACCCCAGGCACATTCAGGTACACGCCTTGTTTGTGAAACGTCAGTCGGGCACAGCCCACTTTCGCCCCAAATCACAGAAGGACAACAACAGAACAACGACAAAGAAGGAGAAGAAAATGGAACAAACTCTGCTGGAGCAGGTCGCCGTTTGGCTCGTAGCATACGGACAAAGACGACAAGAACTGCAAAGAAAATGGCTTGCCTTTCAAGAACAGTTTTATTACATGGCAAAGTTGTCGATTCAGAAGCTGTATGGGACGCAGCGCATGTTAAGAAGACAAAGACGCATGAAAATACGAGCAGCTCGACACCTGAGAGTGAACAGAAGGAGACGTGCGAACATGCCCAGTTAATCCCCCCAATCGCGCACAGAAGCATGAGCCCCGGACATAGCGAGACATGAATGTGCAGGTAATTGAATAAGTTACCATGTGAAAGGAGACCAAATCCCGGAGACATAGCACCTTCATCAGTTGCTATAGAAAATTATGAGCCCCGGACATAGCGACACACCCCCTCGTTGCGGCGTGCCACCTGTCTATTCATTCATGTTATTTCCATCCATTTGACATTAAAGCCCTTGTGTAAATTTCAAACTGTGTTTGGCGATCTGTCTGAAACGTGCGATATAGCCTACCAGACCTTCGGCGATAATAGCGCAAAAGCTAAATAAGCCGACATAAATGTCATGTGTGAGTATTTGTGAGACACTTTTTATTGGTGTCCAGTGGAAAGCATGCCAAATCACGATAATGGCACAAGAGTTGGCGGCTAAAAGCAGAAAAAAGCCGACATGACTTAGCTATGACATCCCAAGTTTAAGTGTAGTGGTGCCCATGATGCCCTGATAACAACAAAAAAGTTATGTTGGCTAAATAACTTTAAAAACACAAACAGAAGTGCCAAGGTTGCATCTTATGAAATTATGCCATAAGAAAGCCAAACACCCCAAACTAATGCTTAACCATAATTTGCCCAGAATTTAGCGATAAGTCCCCCATGCAGCCACATTATTACACAGAGGTTGACCCCGCCTCCGAGCCTCGGCGGTGCTTGATGGCCCCGGATGGCCCATCGAATTCGACGGGCCAGGGAAAGCGGCCCTTAGCCCCACAACCTGGCCCGGCGGCCATCTTTAGCACCTAGCCCCCTTTTGATGAGATCACCGTCAGCCCCCTTTTGTCCGGGCCAGCCCGGGGCTGGCCCTGCAATGAGACTAAGGCTATTGTGGTCTATGTCCTGTTCTGAAAACACTCACTTCACTCTGTACACGAAAAAAACTCCCAATTCTCCCATGCACGCACATGTGTGTGTGTGTGTGTGTGTATGTGTGTGTGTGTGTGTGTGTGTGTGTGTGTGTGTGTGTGTGTGTGTGTGTGTATGTGTGTCTTTCGTGTCTTTCATATCCACCACCCTATTACTGTGTGTGTGTGTGTGTGTGTGTGTGTGTGTGTGTTAGGAGGGTAGTCACCTGTTCAAACTCCTCCAGGTCCACCTCCCCATCGCCGTTCAGGTCGAACATCTTGAAGGCAATCTCAAAATTCCTCTGGGGTGCTGCAAACGCACACACACACGCACGCACGCACGCACACACACACACACACACACACACACACACACACACACACACACACACACACACACACACACACACACACACACACACACACACACACACACACACACACACACACACACACACAGTCTTGGGTCAGACCATATCGTAAGCCTGTCAACGCCCCCCTTAGTATTACATTTTTTTTAAAATGCCCTGTGTCAGGTAAGGTAGGCAGACTCATAGACAGACAATCTTTCCATCTGCCTTGATTGACGATGTATATGTGTGTTCTGCTTATCTCACTCCGCAATTGTCCGTCTTTATCTGTGTTTGTCTGTCATGTCTTCATCTGTCTGACCAGTTGTCACGTTGTGAGGACTCTGACAGTGCTCATCAGTCTGACACATCTCTCCCTCCACGCTGTCCGGCAGGCTAACGGCTCCCCAACAGAGGTGTCCCCTACCCCCCATGACATCAGCCTCCTGCCAATCAATCACCCCAAGAAGCCATGCACCCCCCATGCGCCGTGTGTGTGAATGTGTGTGTGTGTGTGTGTGTGTGTGTGTGTGTGTGTGTGTGAGAGAGAGAGTGTGTGAATGTGTGCGTGTGTGTGTGTGTGTGTGTGTGTGTGTGTGTGTGTGTGTGCGCGCGCGAGAGCGAGAAAGAGAGAGAGCGAGAGAGAAGTGTGTGTGTGTGTGTGTGTGTGTGTGTGTGTGTGTGTGTGTGTGTGTGTGTGTGTGTGTGTGTGTGTGTGTGTGTGTGTGTGTGTGTGTGTGTGTGTGTGTCTACTGGGAATGAGAGCGGGAACACAGGGGTGCACCAGTTCTAATTTACACCATGCTGTCTGGCAGCCTCTCCCAATGCACTGTTCCCTCTCTCTCGCTCGCTTGCCCTCTCTCTCTCCTTCTCGACAAACACTCTCTCGCTCTCGCTCTCGCTCTCACTCATTTCATTTCTCTGTTCTTTCCTCCGGGGTGCATGAGGCTCTTGCCAGACAGACAGGCCATAAAACTTTACTGCCTGACCCAACACAGCAATGCAGTCAGACCCCCCTGCAGCCTGACTTTCAGGAAACTCTACAGTGGGAAGAGGAGGAGAAGATGTGTGGAGGAGGAGGAGGAGGAAGAGGGGAGAGAGAGAGAGAGAGAGAGAGAGAGAGAGAGAGAGAGAGAGAGAGAGAGAGAGAGAGAGAGAGAGAGAGAGAGAGAGAGATGACTGAAAGACATGTGGATTGGAGAGGTTGAATGAGAGAGGGAGAGAGAGAGAGAGAGAGAGAGAGAGAGAGAGAGAGAGAGAGAGAGAGAGAGAGAGAGAGAGAGAGAGAGAGAGAGAGAGAGAGAGAGAGAGGGGAGGGGAGAGACTTACTGGAGAGGAAGAAGATGAGGAAGATGTAGTCTGAGAAGGAGATGAGTCCGCACTCCCCCAGCTTGTAGAAGATACTGTCCTCATCCGCAAACTTCTCACGCTCCTGAGCAATCTTCTGCTCACACGGATCCACAACGAACGAATGGAGAGATAGAGAAAGATAGAGGGAGAGATAGAGAGAGGAGGGGGGGAGCACACCAGCAGATATAGAGAGATAGAAACAGAGGGATGTGCAACCATGGTAGGTAGGTTGCACACATCCATGGAGCGAGAGATAGATGGGGGCAGTACCCATAGAGAAAGACAAGGAGAGGAGACAGAGAGATAGAGGAAAGGAAGGAGAGGAGGAGGCAGTCAAAGACAGAGAGATAGAGGAGAGGAGAGGAGAGGAGAGGAGAGGAGAGGAGAGGAGAGGAGGAGCAGTCAAAGACAGAGAGATAGAGGAGAGGAGAGGAGAGGAGAGGAGAGGAGAGGAGAGGAGAGGAGGTCAAAGACAGAGAGATAGAGGAGAGGAGTGGGGGTGGTGGTGGTGTGCAACCAGAGGAAGATTGAGGAGAGGGAGAAACAGACGCATATTAGATGAGTGCAGATCTGACCATAGCAGCCACTGGCCACCGGGGGGCACTATCCCATGCCCCTGAGCCCAGAGGCCATCAACATGAGGGACTTTGATGAGGAGAGCCAGGTGGGGTTACGTAGTGAAAGACTCAGGAAGTCAAGAGGGAGGTCAGAGTACACACACACACATACACACATGCCTACACACACACACACACACACACACAAGCACACAATCATGCCACAGAGGAGCATGCACAAGGTGCACACACTTACGGCCTCATTGGCAAGGGGGTGGGGGGAGGGGGGTAGCAGTGAAGATCATACATTAGTTGTCGTTAGAAAACAGTGAAGGCAAGTAACCAGTGCTTTGGAAAAGATATAAACCGTGTGGAGTTCACCTGTGCTTTGCACACAAGACACACAGTGACCGTTAAGTTGTGCAACCTTTGAACGGTGTGAAATTGACCTGTGATTGATTACTGAACATATGGTGAAAATAACACACTTGTCACCTGTACACTTGTCATATGAATGTTAGGGACAGACAGTGTTGATCATTGTAGACTCACATTTTAAAAAAGACTTCCTGACTCAACACCAGTAAGAATAGTCTCTTGAAACTGGGTTGAAGGCTTTTCAAATACACATACATATATGCACATACATAAGTACAGTACAAACACACATGACAATAAGTCTAGCTACAGTGACGACACCAGGAT
>NC_085880.1:34188150-34193150 GCF_034702125.1 Engraulis encrasicolus
GCTTTGTGTTTATTATTTATTGTTGTGTTTTGCTGTTGATGTTTGTTTGTTTGTTTGTTTGTTTGTTGGGGAGGGGTTGGAGAGGGAGGGAAGAGAGCAGCTGCGAGCAGAGAGCTGAAGTCTTCTACTTCTACTGAATAGCACTGCCAGGCACTGCGGCCTACACACACACACACACGCACGCACACACACACATGCGCACACACATGCACACGGGCCATCCTGCGCACACACACGTACGCACACACACACGCTCGCAGGCCATCCGCTCAACATGCAGGATACAGCTACAGCCGCGCCAAAGCAGAGAGCAGAGCCATCACTGACTGAGAGAGAGAGAGAGAGAGAGAGAGAGAGAGAGAGAGAGACAGAGAGAGAGAGAGAGAGAGAGAGAGAGAGAGAGAGAGAGAGAGAGAGAGAGAGAAGAGAAATATAGGCAGCATTTGAGAGAATGAGAGATAGAGGGGGAGATGGAAAAATAGACCAAATAGAAGAAAAGGAAGAGGAAAAATAAATTCAGTAAAAAAATAGAACAATTGAGACAAATAGGGAGAGTGATGTCAGGAAATTGAGAGCAAGCAGTCACTGACTGCAAAAGCAGGAGAGGAGGTGGGGATGGGGAGAGAGAGAGAGAGATAGAGAGAGATATATATATCGATGGAGAGAGATAGCCTAGGAAATACCATGCTGCTTTGTACAATCGTTCCGATCTGAAAGGCAGCATGGATGCTCGTCCCAAAGCGCTAGCCTCAGGTAGGGTGCCAATCCGAGAGCAGGGAGGGGTGGAAAGAGGATGACGTGTATTACTCGACAAATGTTACAGGAAGGACAGGAAGGAACAGAGAGACGAAGAAAGAAGGCAGGGGAAAGACAAGAGAGACAAGATAGCAGGATTTTGGGGTGAACGCGTCTGAGTTGTCAGAGAGAAAGCAGGAGGCACCGGCTCCCAAATCACCCAGCCCACAGCATTATCACCTGTCCTGCTCAATCACCACAACCACCACTACCCACACAGCAGGCAGCCCAGAGGACAAGGGCACGTGGAGGTGTGTGTGTGTGTGTGTGTGTGTGTGTGTGTGTGTGTGTGTGTGTGTGTGTGTGTGTGTGTGTGTGTGTGTGTGTGTGTGTGTGTGTGTGTGTGTGTGTGTGTGTGCGTGCGTGTAAGAAAGGGGATTGTGACTGTGACAGTGTGTGTGTGCGTGCCTGTGCGTGTGCGTATGTGTAGGAGACTTGGGGTGGAATGTGTGTGAGTGAGATGGGCACCTCAGTCCAGAGACCAGGGCAGAGACATCAGGGACTCAGGGCTCATGGATCAATGGATGCACAAGTGTGTGTGTGTGTGTGTGTGTGTGTGTGTGTGTGTGTGTGTGTGTGTGTGTGTGTGTGTGTGTAAGAAAGGGGACTGTGTGTGTACGTGTGTGTGTGTGTGTGTGTGTGTGTGTGTGTGTGTGTGTGTGTGTGTGTGTGTGTGTGTGTGTGTGTGTGTGTGTGTGCGCGCCTGTTCTGCCCCTCTGCTAGAATGCCCACACACTCAATATAGCCCATCAATAATTCATCAGAATGCAGGTAAGCATGTACTGTGTGCGCGTCTGATCATTCAGAGAGATGCACAAAACCACAGTGTGCAAGTCTGTATGTGTGTGTGTATGCGTGTGCACATTTGACTGTGTCTGTCTGTGTCTATCTCTTTGTGCGTTTGTGCGATAATGTCTGTCTGTGTATGCGTGCCATATTGTCTGTCTGTCTGCATGTGTGTGCTACTGTGTCTGTCTCTGTGTGTGTGTGTGTGTGTGTGTGTGTGTGTGTGTGTGTGTGTGTGTGTGTGTGTGTTAGTCTGCCTGTGTGTGTGTGTCTTTTAGTGTTAGTGTGTTCACGTGCGAATGAGGCCAGATGGCAGCGTGCAGCTGCCTGGATCAATAGTTATGAAGATGAAGCTTCTTGGCTTTCACCTGTGCAGCCTCCTGACAATGGCACTAGGCCCTGTGTGTGTGTGTGTGTCTGTTTTCCACCTGCATGCGCTCCTGACAATGGCACTAGGCCGTGTGTGTGTGTGTGTGTGTGTGTGTGTGTGTGTGTGTGTGTGTGTGTGTGTGTGTGTGTGTGTGTGTGTGTGTGTGTGTGTGTGTGTGTTCCACCTGTGCACATTCCAGACAATGGCACTGGGCCCTGTGTGTGTGTGTGTGTGTGTGTGTGTGCGTGCGTGCGTGCGTGCGTGCGTGCGTGCGTGCGTGCGTGCCCAGCCTCCTGACAATGGCTCTGCCTTCATGTTGCCATGACACTAAGCTATTTGTCTGCGTGCATAGGTGTGTGTGTGTCAGTGTGACTGCTTGGCGTTCTGTGGGATAGGGCTGTGTGTTTATCTGTTGCCTGTATTGTCTACCCTGCTTTGTTTATGTGTGTGCATCTGTCTATTTGTGTGCGCATCTGTGTGTATGTGAATGACTGCTTTGTTGAAGTCTGTGTTCCTTTCATTTTGAGCGTGCATGGCTGGCATGTGTGGCAAGCTCTGCAGCCGGGACGAGGTTACTAATTTGCTCTCTATGCATCAGCTATTGCTAGGCAGCACCACGCTGTGCCGTGCCACACCACACCTCTCCTGACCTGACAAGCTCATACCTGCCTCACTCAATGGTATGAGGAAGTGTGTCAACAGCCACAGGGTTGCCACAGCACCAGACCTTTGTTCCCCTCTCCGTATGTCTGTCTTTATTGCACTCTCTCTGCCTGTTTCTATGCCTCCCTTTCCCTCTCTCTGTATACCTTTATGTATCGTCTAACACAGTGTTTCTCAACCTTTCTTTAGGCGAGGCACCCTTTCAATTCATGATAAATTTCAAGGCACCCCAGACCAACAAGCTGTAACATGGCATCGTATCCGATACCACACAAGCTTAGAAAAGTAACACATTTGGAGACGTCACACGACCTACGTTTCAAATGGCAGCTGACTGGGGCGACCTATATTTACTTTATTGTGCGTAAATGGCAGATGAAAGATTCCACTGACTAGCATTAACTTATTAATTTAGACAAATATGTATTATATTACATATTTTATTTATCAGCTACGTTTCCACGGCACCCCTGTTGAGAAACACTGGTCTAACACAGGGGTTCTCAACCTTTTTAGAACAAATGCACCCTTGACCTCATCGCAAGCCTGCCACCGCCCCTAGTATTAAAAAAACAAAAAAAAACTATTGTCCCCCATTTGCAACTATGGTAAGCACCCAGCCGCCCCCTCAGCTGTCTCCTTCTCAACGTCCCCCTGGTGCTCCCTAACAACCCCTAGAGTGCATCCCAATATGGGACCTTGCCTCCTCCACTTCCCTCATCCACTCGCTTCTCGTCATGATGACATCACTGAAAACAGCATTATATTTCAATATCTTGCAAAAGCTCAATTGTAAAGTCTTTTTCTCATTTGCAATTGGGATGGTGAATGAAAAACAGTCCCTCAAAAGTTGTTGTGGCGAGGCTGACAGCTGGGAAACTTTATCGTTTTCTCCACGGAGGAGGGGCCAGGAGGCGGGACGAGGAGACAAGCACAAGTGGAGGAGGCAAGGTCACATATTGGGATGCACCCCTTCTCAACGCCCCCCAGGTGCTCCCCAACACCCCCTAGTCTAACACTTCCTGCATCCTGGGTGTTTGTGCATCAGCAGAGCTGCCACAGTCTTGCACCGTTGTCCTGTTTCTTTCTCCATCACTCCCTTTGTCTATTTCTATGCCACTCCTCTGTCTCTGTATACCTTCAACCGTCTAATGCTCCGTCCGTCCTGGTTTTAAGTATGTCAAGAGTGTTGCCACAATCATATACCACACCTTTGTCCTCCTTCTCTTTATTGCACTCGCCCTATCAGTAAAGCTCTGCCTGTGTACTCCGTATCTAACCGTCCCTTCCCTATATCATTAAATCAATACTGTTGCCACAGCAATATATACATGCTTTTGATTCCACCTTTGGTTACTTTTGTATCTAGTTCGCTCCCACTCTTGCTGCTGCTCTCAGTCTTTCTCTGTTTGGTCATGCCTATCTACCACACCCCTCTCTCTCTCTCTCTCTCTCTCTCTCTCTCTCTCTCTCTCTCTCTCTCTCTCTCTCTCTCTCTCTCTCTCTCTCTCTCCCTCCCTCCCTCCCATTTTCTCTCTCTCTCTCTCTCTCTCTCTCTCTCTCTCTCCCTCCCTCCCTCCCTCCCTCTCTCCCTCTCTCCCTCTCGGTGTAAAGGTTAGCCAACTCCGCTTAGTCACCAGGATACATTACCTGAGCGCTGGGGGAAGGAACAGGAAACGGGCTCTTACCTGCTCTGCTCTCACCTGCCCGATCCTGGCAGCCGCACCTCGCTGTGCTATGCTGCCCTTTTCTCCCTCGCCCAATGGGGAGGTGGTGCTCTCTGATTGCACCATTGGAGATTAAAAACTGCTCATACAAGCAAAGGTCATCTTGCGGCAGTTAAGACTGTTTGTGCTCCAATAAATCAATTCAAAATGTCTTTTTCTATGTGTATACATCATTGACTGCTGACCTGAATAGAACGGTTCATACTATATAGTCCATTCTACTGTGTATATTGACAGTCATTGCCACACATAGGTGCATCAGGGGTGGACAATTAATTTGGCCCAAGAGTCGCATTTGGTTTTGAATATTGACCAAAGAGGCCAGATATCACAGGCAACTTCCCTGCATCAATCACTGTCTTTTTAAAGGGACACTGTGCAGGAAATGGTCAAAAAAGGTACTGCAACTATGCTGCTCATTGAAACTGGGCTGCCTATTGCCAAATTTGATCTTTACATGACAGTTTACTAAGTAATAAACTAATATTTTCTAGTATGGTCCAAGTAGTCATTTTTGCAGCTAAAAATGGCTATTTTTGGAAATTCAAAATGGCGGACCATGGAGAAGATTCCCCTTTTCATGTATGAAAAGTTTAATTTTTCCAGTCATAATGAATGCTTGGAATTTTATGGTGGTGGTAAGTATTCATGAAAAAGAT
>NC_085880.1:34205650-34218150 GCF_034702125.1 Engraulis encrasicolus
GTCCACAGGGCCATACATCTGTCTGTTGTGTGGTGCGTGCGTGCGTGCGTGCGTGCGTGCGTGCGTGCGTGCGTGCGTGAGTACGTGCGTGAGTACGTGCGTGCGTGCGTGCGTGCTTGCGTGCGTGAGTCAGTACGTGCGTGAGTACGTGCGTGCGTGCGTGGGGAGAGGACATGTCCACAGGGCCATACATCTGTCTGTTGTGTGGTGCGTGCATGCGTGCGTACGTGCCAGAGACAAGGAAGAGAGCCAACGTGCTTCCAGGGCACTGCAGCACAGCTGGGCTGAGGGCTGAGCCACGACACATGACATTGTCGGGGGAAAGCCAACCTGGCAGCTGGGAACACGTGAACATGATAGAATGGATGCTCTCTCAGTGCCGTCTTTTTCAATAGGAGGAGACAAAGCAGGGACCGCCCATGGATGTGCATGGGAATTGTTTGCTATAGCATTAGGGCGAGTGTCTGCCAATATCCAGCAAACAGTTAATCATATGCTGAACTGTAGCAAGCAGCGGTCCAATCGTTTTGCAGTTTTGTGTTCGGCTGGTGCCAAAGCACTGAGCCTGCGCACTGTTAAAATGACCTTGAAAGCTTGATCATATGTTGTGGAGGTGGAATTTCATGTATAATCAACTTGTTATAGACCTTTCATTTATATAATTTTCGTGGCTGTTATCGGAGATAACAAATTCATGCATTTTCAGTGGATCTGCTGTTGTTAAAATAGATACCCGAGCACCAAGCACACTGCAGATATAGTACAAGATATACACCTGTATACAAGAGACTGCAGTCTATGCGGGCAAGGCGTTGCCAAGATGACCATTGACTGTCAACAAAATGTTAATGACCAAGTCTTAATCTCTCTATGCATTATCATAGCAATGTTGTTATGATATAGTTGAGTGTTTTCAGCAAAGAGTGAATAGGCCTGTCGACGGAACCATCTGCAGTAAGAGGCTACGAATGACTTTGTTATGGGTAATATACAAAGAAGGGGAGAACAGGGTGGCACTAATGTGCCATTAACAGCAACAAAATTAAATTGTTATATGAGGTATGCTTGGAAAAGAGTTTCCACAACACAAGGGTGTGAACCCAAGCGAACCCAAGCGGTCTCCATGTATCCATGGTTCCCACTCTCAACTGGAGCACAGGGCTGTATTGCGCCCGACACCACAGAGAGTCTTTGTCTTGGGTTTTGTTAGGTGTGTCCGTTGTGAACTATGTGTCTTCTGTGTGTTATGTTTTTTTCCCCATTATTTATCGTGGTTGGACAGCATGGAGAAATCAAATCTAGCAGTGGCCATGTACCCAATCATGTATCATAATCATATCATTATCATATTAATCAGCTTTTATATTGCTAATTGCTACGTGTGTGGCAGTGTCTTGAACATAAGCATGCGTTTTCTATGTCCTGTTATGTGCGTTGCTCATATTTTCCTGTGGGTGTGGAAGCAGCATGGTCACACACAGTAATGATGCGACCCCAAGCCAAGCAGCGGCCATGGATCCCGTAATGATGCATCATGTATCCATGGTGACATTGTGTATCTCATCATGTAACATGTATCCATGGTGAAGAGGTGTGCACCCTATCATTAATCTGGTTCCATAATGCTAGTTGTGTATGTGGACGTGTGTGCCATGTGTTTTCAGTGTGTGATCACGTGTGCTTTGTTAGCATTGTGTTAAGCTTGACCCCAAGCCAAGCAGCAGCCATGTATCCCATAATAATGGATCATGTATCCATGGTGACCTGTATCTGTGGTCAAAAGGTGTGCACCCCATCATTAATCCAGCATCATATTGCTAGCTGTGTGTGTGGATATGTGCTATTCGTCTTCGGACAGCTTGTTGTTATGTGCGTTTTGTTAGCGTTGTGTTAAGCTTGACCCCAAGCCAAGTGACGATCATGTAGCCCATTATGATGTATCATGTATCCATGAAGACAGTGGCATGCATGTCATCATGTATCATGTATCTATGGTGAAGACCGGAGGCATGTCTGGTGTCAGGTTGCTAATTGGCTAATCTACGGTGGACAAACAAGGTGCCCTGCATGACTACAATGTGACCCCTGTGTGTGTATGTGTGTGCGCCCGCACGTGCATGTACGAAAGAGATAGAGGAAGGGAGAGAGAGAGAGAGGAAGGGAGAGAGAGAGAGAGAGAGAGAGAGAGAGAGAGAGAGAGAGAGAGAGAGAGACAGAGACAGAGACAGAGACAGAGACAGAGAGACAGAGAGAGAGATGCATACTTGCCTGCTACTGTGTGTGAGTGTGTATGGCAGGTGTGTGTTTGTGTGTGTGTGTGTGTGTGTGTGTGTGTGCGCGCGTGCGTGTGTGTGTGTGTGTGCGTGTGTGTTCAAAGCACATCCTGGGGGTCATGGCGGTAAAGCACTAGAGTCCAGCTGGCATATGGCTTAGCAAGGCTGGGCTTTGTCCTTTATGGAAGCACTGAATTATGGAGGAGGGGAGCAGAGTGGACAACACAATATATTAGTGGTGTGAATTGGCACTGCCCTCACGATTCGATTCGATTACGATTCAGGAGGTAGCGATTCGATTCTATGCGATTCGATTCGATCCGATTCAATTCTACAATGCATTGCAATGCATTACATTTCTACTGAAAGCAAAGCAAATGTTTCATCAGTCATGATGAAGCAATACAAGTAGTCAGATACTGAGCAACAATTTATTGGCTGTTTTCTGTATCAGTCTGTATCAGTCTTGCAATGCTTTGAAGTGCTTTTATTTAATTTAACATTAATTTGCTCCCGAAATATCCACGGAAGTAATTGAGAGTTTAAAAAATTGCTGCATCGATTCTGGAACTTGCCGCATTGAAATGGATCGTCCATGCCCCGTATTGGATTGCATCGCCAAATCGATTATTGTTGACACCACTACAATATACGCCATCCAGCCCAGCCCATCTCTTCCCTCTCCATCAGTCCTATCCTCCCTCTCTCCATCCATCCATCCCTCCATCCATCCCGTTCCTCTCCTTTTCAATCCCTTTCTCCTCTCCTTGCATTCCTCCGCCCCTTCCCCTCTCTCTCTCTCTCTGTCTCTCTCTCTCTCTACATCCCTACTTCCTCTCCTTCTCCACTCCTTCCCGGCATTCCCCCTTATGACAGAATTTCTCTCCCGCACGCACAAAATGAGAGCTTGGATCAACATCCGATTCACATTGCATTCATCGCTCTCTCACGCGCATGCTACATACATACTTTCTTGCCGCCTTTCAAACCCTGACAGATACACACCTCGACATTTAAGAGCTGTCAGAGGTGAAGGGTCTGATCAAACATGATCTCCCAAACGCACTTACTCAAAAATAACACACACACACAGACACACACACAGGCACACACACACAGGCACACACACATGCAAGCAGACACACACACGCACGCGTGCGCGCAGACATAAACACACGCACACACACACACACAGAGTGAATGTCACATCAGTGCTGGGTGCTGGGTATAGCCTCTTTTCACTGGCACACCACACCAGACCTTCATCTCCGCTCTTGAAGCTCCGCATGAATGACATCTGCACATGCCTTAATTGAATTCCTCTGAATTGAATTGAGCGCGCGCCTACTGGAGGTCATCTAGTCTATTACGGCTTATGTGCATGCGAGTGTGTGAGTGTGTGTGTGTGTGCGTGTGCGTGTGCGTGTGCGTGTGCGTGTGTGTGTGTGTGTGTGTGTGTGTGCGTGTGTGTGAATTAAATTGTGGGTGATACGGGAATCCAGATTTATTGGGCCATATTGCTCTCCTCCACTTCCAAAGGAGACAATGTTGATAGTGACATAGTGCGTGTGTGTGTGTGTGTGTGTGTGCGTGCGTGCGTGCGTGTGTGTGTGTGTGTGTGTGTGTGTGTGTGTGTGTGTGTGTGCGTGCGTGTGTGTTCGTGTGTCATCACGACTCATGGTTGCTGGGGGGGTCGCCATGGGGTGAAAGGTGAAAGGGCAAGCATGACAGTAAAAGAGAGTGAATGACTAGTGCCTGGCCAAGCTTGAAGGCCGGCCAATTGGATGAGGTTGGTGGGTGGGAAGGGGGGTTGGTGGTGGTGATAGAATGCTGTCAACATGCTGTTCTGCTTGATGATGTTGTCAACATTTTCATCCAAGAGGAAAAGCTGGTCAGAAATTATTCATAGTCTACAGTTACGTATATTATTTACCGTTTTTTAACCCTGAGAGTATTTTGTGTATTCTATATGAGCAAAGCAATGGCATTTTGTTTAGTGCGTGCGTGCGTGCGTGCGTGCGTGCGTGCATGCGTGCGTGTGTGTGTGTGTTGTTTAATGACAATAAAGACTAGTCCAAATGTGAATAACACTGCTGCTTCTCCTCTGTCCTGCTCGCCACAGCTGCTATTCACTGCAGCTGAGCCTAAACTCTAATGGCATCTCAGACTTTGGGGTGGTATACTATCAGCAGCAGATGAGGCTATTCGCTTCCCATTAGGAGGCTTTTGGAAAGGTGCTGTTTATCCAGGGTGCAGCATCCTAATGAGGCTTCATACCAGCCACCCTCACACACAGGTGAGCCATTGAGATCCACTCCATACACACGAACGCATGCACGTGCGCACACACACACATGCACACACGCACAAGCACTCCACACTGCCCGAAAAACACCCAAACAAAAATCAGCTCTCTGCTCACGTCTCACATGGACCTCTCTAGATAAGGCTTCTATAACGCATACTTTTCAGAGCACTGGGGGTTGCACAGATAGAGGGGCAAAAGCACTGACTATTATTAAATGCCCTCTTTTTTTGCTGTTTTGCTAGAATAATTTGTTATCTACAAACTTCAGTAACCAGTATCTGGCCTGTGATTCTAGGTATGAAAGACAACCAACACCCTTAGGGGGGCCTATGAAATCGATGCCAGCTAAGGTGTGTTAACGTACATTGTTAACTCTACCACACGTCACCACATTCTCTGCAGTAACGCAAGCATCACCCCCAGTAACATGAGACGTGCATCAAGTATCAAAAATTCAGAGGACTTGCTTTGCTACGCATCGACCTATAATGGCAGCCAAAGCATAGCGATGCTTGGCCTTACCATTGCCACATATGCGTCAGGACAGTGTTTCTTAACCTGGGGTGCTCACCAAAAGTCTGGAGAATTTTGTCTCTGTTGAGGTTGTAAACAAAAGTCTGCTTGCGAATATTATAATTGGGCCCAATCAAAACCAAATCAAAACATGTTTTGGTCCTCATGTAAAGTCGCTATGATGCTGATCAATATCGTAAACAAGTCATTGTTATTAATTAATTACATCATTTTTTTATCTTAAAATTAATAAAGGTTAAGAACCACAGCTTTAGGATACGCAGACTATGTAAACCCCCTAACTCAAAGGACTGGAAATGTATACTTTCTTTGCTTGTGAATGAATAAAAAATAGAATGGACAATCCTCATTTGCTGGAGGGAAGGGAAGTGATATGTGATAGAGGAGGGCTCATTTGGAATGGCTGGTTGGACACCATGATGTCTAATGAGATCTGACAATATTTGGCCAGTGGCAGCCACATGGTTTGGGTATAAATGACAGCCTGTATATCAGAATGCGCCAGGCTGAGGGCATTTCCTATTCCTGCAGGGATTTAAAGTCATGTGATACGATGAAGTTTGAATGAGATTTTTTGAGCAGGTTTTGCACAAAAGGATTCCACTATGCACCGCTTCAAATCTTCGAAATTCGTTGGTAGGGAAGCAGGAAGTCTGTGTTTTTGAACAAGCCCAAAGGTGTGTATGTGTGTGTGACTTGGATGACGGGATTTGGATGATGGTCTCATCTATGCTCAGTGGGAGTTCCTCGTTCAGAAAGTGAGCCACTGACCTCACTGCAGGGGTGGTTCGACATCAGATCATGGCGTCCTTTATCTGAGATCCTTATTCATCCAGCTTACAGTAGTCAAAAGAGCTGAACAAGTTTAATGCCACTGGCCTTCTTTTCAGGCTTAAAGGCAAAAAGGCAGATGGATGGAGGACCAGGAGCTACAGTATAGTACAGGCAGAGATATTCTATAGAGATATGCCAACATAATAGGTTTCTATGGGCACCTAACATGACCAGGTTCCGGTCTGCCTAAAGGGGCGTGTCATAATGCTCCTACAATGAATAGAACAGTCCTTAGGTCTGCCTAGGTCTGCCTAAGGGGGGCCATAATAGAACCAGGAAACAATGGGCCAATGGAACCTCTCTCTCTCTCTACTCTCTCTGGTACAGGCGTGTCAAACATAAGTCTCGAGGGCCCGATGTGGACCTTCAAATGGTTCAATCTGACCCCAGAATTGTAGAGAAAAATAAAAATTAAAAATTAAGTGTATCAAAAAAGAAAAAGAAAACTGCAGCATATTACAAAATAACTGTCCGAGGTCCAAGGTGTCCGAGATATCATGTTTTCAAGACTTGCTCACCATGTATAGCCAGTGCTTCTGATATACCCGCTGTCATCCACCTCAAAATGATTGACCAACAATGTGATTCCGATATGAAGCTGAAATTTGCGATATTTCCCAAATACATTAGTGATCTGACCCACTTGAGATCAAATTGTCTGTATGTGGCCTCTGAACCGAAATTAATTTGATACCCCACAGCTCTGAACTGAGTGCTGAGAACTGAGTCATATCACGAAAACGGTCATGTGAAAAACTTGTTAACATGTTCCACATCCTACAGCGTGGGTCGGCAAATAAGTATGCTCCCGAACAATTCAATGGCGGGCGATAGTTTGCAGTAGTCATCAACCGTGTTTTTTGACTGGGAAGAATGAATGCTTTTCTCATTTGGCTCACAATCATCTTCCCTCTCTTCACATCTTCCCTCTCCCATGCTCTCCTCACAAGCCAACTCTCTCTCCTAGTCTAATCCCCCCTCATCTCTTCCTTTCTTGCACGCTCTGCGTGACTTGGACTGTATTAATGTCTCAAACTCCCCGCTCATATACCTACACCCCCCCCCCCCCCTTCACACACACACACACACACACACACACAGACACACACACACACACACATGGCCACTGAGCCAGAGGACAAGACACTCGTGGTGGCACTGAGAAGGACAAAAAAGAAAAGAAAGTAAAGAAAAGAAAAGCAGTGAAAGCTGCCAACGGAGGAGATGAGATGAGATGAGATGAGGCGGATGAAATGCTAAAGCGTTGAGGGGGTGGGCAGTCAGAGGAGAGCAGGCCATGGTTTGGCACATAGAGGCTGTCCAGCACGGCCGCCTACGCTGCACTCTCGCTCTCCGCTATTTCCTCAAACAAAGCAGACGGTGATGATGGGTGGCTGTGTGCGTGTGCCCCTGTGTGTGTGTGTGTGTGTGTGTGTGTGTGTGTGTGTGTGTGTGTGTGTGTGTGTGTGTGTGTGTGTGTGTGTGTGTGTGTGTGTGTGTGTGTGTGTGTGTGTGTTCGCACACGTGTGTGTGTGTGCATATGTGTAGGTGGAGGGTGGGTCAGGCCACATTTAAGAGCTGCTGTCACTCTAAAGAGGCTCACTTAACAGGCAGTTACAGCACCTATGAAAAGCCCTATACAGTAGCAACCTTAAAGGAACAGTACACCCCAATTTGCAGTATTTCCAAGTATAAGACATGAATGTCCATAGATTAGCACAATCACGCAAAGTATGTAAATGGTACATGCACGGTAAATGATAAAAAAATATATATTCTCATATTTTACCAGGGATTAACTGAAATAAGGCAGACTGTACCTTAAAAGCTACAATACAGACAGATACAGTAAGATTACGCCAGCTCTATACCGTACAGTCACAGTACCATGACCGACACTGGAAACAGGTTCTAAATAGTTACATTGCAGCCAGAGATAGTTGAGGCAGGTGCTATGTAATCTTATACAAAGTTGGACACACTAGATCAGGGGTTCCCAAACTTAACTATGACAAGGCCCCCCATATACTGGTGGATTCCAGCCAAGGTCCCCCTTACATGTGTCGTGCACACTATTTTTTCTGTGCTCCCTCTTTCACAACCATCGTCTGGATGTGTGAGTCAGTGTCTGTGATGCGTAAAATAATGATGTTCAGAGATGCAATTATTAAAATACAGTTCTTAGCTAATCGGAATATTGTTTAGCTCTTTTGGTGTACATTATTCAATGTATTCAATTATTAGTCATTTTAATTCGCTATACTTTTCCTTCCAACTTGTTGCGGCCCCCTTAGCATCCTCTCGCGGCCCCCCAGGGGTCCCCCGGCCCCCACTTTGAAAACCACTGCACTAGATTTACTAAGTAGACGTTCTGCTTATAGTATGTGGCCTTAACAGAGATGGCCAAAATATCTCTATGAGTTTCTGAAGCTGTGAATTTACAGCTTCAGTGCATCAGTGACAGGCAAAATGGATTGATTAGTTTACCATCCAGTGCCACATATACCAAATGACTTTGTTTTACCTGTCCAATCTAATCAGGTGACCGTTCCACCAGCCAATCGCCTGGCTGAATCAAGACCAGTCAAACCAAATTATTTGGAATATGTGGCACTAGATTGTAACTAATAAAGCCATGTTGCCCTTCACAGAGCAGAGCATTAGTATGACAGCACAACAGAACCCCTGAGGGACGCAGACGGCTGTACGAACCCCAAATGAGCTGGATGAATCACAGTACTCACACACAAAGGCGACATGTCATGTAACGAGTGTGTGACCAAATGTGCATCATCATTACCATGGGGATACAAAGGCCAGAACAACACAAACAGGAAAGGCATAATGAAGGCAGGGTCAATACTTGTCGATACGCCTAATTATAAGAAACAAAATTCTTGCTGAAGGAGCGTTTCGCTGTTTAGTTAACCACTTAGTTGTCAGTGTCTGGAAAAGCATTCACGTCTTGCCAGGTTAAATCTCGCTGGCTTACAGTCAAAGGCACTGTGTTTAGGTTCCGGCGTGTGCACTACATTACACTGCTAAACTGCACCACACTGCACTAAATTACACTGTTCTACAGTACACTGTACTGTGCTATGCCATGCATTACATTGTACTTCATGGCACTACACTACACTACTCTGCATTAGTCTGCATCACTCTGCACTACACCGCTGGACTCAATCACAATTTCCATCGGTACTGCAGGATGTGGAGGCCACCATGCATGCACAACAGGAAGAATATAGCTTTCTACCTCTAATGAAGATTCTCTAAGAATATAGAATCTTACTGTCTCTGATGATGATTATATAATAGAATGTAGAATCTTACTCACTGAACTAAATATAGTAGAAGACGGCATATTTTCAATTCTAAAAGTGAGGCAACGGCGAGGGTGGGAATAGAAATCGAGAAAATCGCCATTTCCCTTTCAACATTATGGAAGATGTGAAGCAATGTATCTCTACTTACAGTCCACTCTATTTTGTGCAAACGGTAGTTTACCATCCGTTTCAAGCAATCCAAATATTGCTTGAGTTTGCTGAGTTGGTGTGATTGACTGAAAGAATTCTTTTGATTTACAGTTAAACGCAACCGTCATCATATCAGCGCTTGTTCTCAGTGTTGCTAAGGTACGAATCCGGAAATTTAGGGCAGAAGAATCCTCGCAGATCAATCACGGATACTTCAAAACCGTTTAATGGAATTGTAACAGAAGCCTGCTGTCCATATATATATACATATATTCGTCAGTGATCTTTTCTCTGATGCAAAGGCAGGCTTGCAGAGCTCCACACAACCCTCATCAGCCCCGTCTCTCCTCAAGTGCTGAAGCAGGAGTGACAATTCACATCAGTCACACACTGCTAAAATATTAAAGCAGCTGGAGGTATTAGCATTTATATTTGTCCGGTGTCTTCTAACGATTCACATTCTGATGAGTTCATTTCACCCTGCTTTGCTGCACACAATAGTGACGTAGAGGCTTAGGCAAAGGGGTGAAAAGGTCTGCCTCTGCGCTGCGTGAACTGTCTGCGTGCCATGTACAGTATTGTGTGTGTGTGTGTGTGTGTGTGTGTGTGTGTGTGTGTGTGTGTGTGTGTGTGTGTGTGTGTGTGTGTGTGTGTGTGTGTGTGTGTGTGTGTGCGTGAAAAGGTCTGCCTCTGGGCTGTCTGTGCGCCGTCTGTGTGCCATGTACAGTATTGTGTGTGTGTGTGTGTGTGTGTGTGTGTGTGTGTGTGTGTGTGTGTGTGTGTGTGTGTGTGTGTGTGTGTGTGTGTGTGTGTGTGTGTGTGTGTGTGTGTGTGTGTGTGTGTGTGTGTGTGTGTGTGTCTCTATGTTGTGTCTCTCTATCTCCTTAAGTGCATCACAGGATTACGGCAGCTATCTGTGCGCGGGGGCTTTCTCCAGGCAATCACATCAGTGCAGGTGTATTGGTGAGCGGGACAGGGCTATGGATTGATGGGGTTGGAGGTTGTGGGATTATTGAATTTGAGACGGGTATTTATACGCGGCTGGGCTGCCTGAAGAGGAGGCATCGGAAAAGGCCCGCCACGGCACTGCACACCACTGCACTGCAGCGGACGGTGTACTGTACAGGATTGGCCATTTAATTCCCTTTACAGTGGCCATTTTTCATAGCCGGGGAGAACACACACAAACACACACGAACACACACACGCACGCACACACGAACACACACACGCACGCACACACGCACGCACAGCCCCCAAATGCACACACACACACACACAGACACAGACACAGACACAGACACAGACACAGACACACAGACACAGACACAGACACACACACACACACACACACACACACACACACACACACAGACACACGCACACGCACACACACACGCACACACACTATCCTACAGGCATCACACTTCAAGAGTATTTAAACATGAGCCTAGTGAAGTACTCTTAAAAGGTGCCAAAAATGTGTTTGATGGAGACACATGATGTGTTTGAAGGTATTTCTGGAGAACATGAAAAGGCATAAAACATTTAATTTGGTTTAGCTTTGAAGGTGAAACTCTGAGGTCTTTCAGATCTTTCAGCTAATTCAGAGGTAGTTTCTCCTGGTAACACAGCACTCACTCACACGTCCCGAATATGAAAGGGAAGATTTTCTTGGAGGAAAAAGGCTTCCAGGGCGGTTGTATTTACACAGTAGAACGTTATCATCTTTGTTTAAAACAAGCTTCATAAATACATTACCTCTGGTATGGTAACATGAACTAGCCTACCACAGCGATTTTCAACCCGGTGAAAGTGGTTGTAAAACAAGGTAGCTTGTTTTTATTCTTAGCTAGTGTACCTACTGTATCTGCATAGGGCTGTGTAAATATGTAATTATATAAGTAGTGTGCCCAATCTGCATTCTTATTGGCTAGAGTTCATCATATTCACCCGACAAGGTAATGAGATGGAGGACATATAAAGTCAATGAAATATACTTAGGAGTATTCTTAACAAATGATGCAATAGTACACTTGACAACTCTAAATTGGTCTGTTGCAATCAGACCGTAAGAAAGCAGTGGGGAGAAAAAAAATGAAATATTATACTGCAGTGGTAATGTGTGCACTGGGGATAGTTAGACAGGCAGATAGATGTAAGCAGTAGGGGAAGGTTGTTCCGGGACAATCAGCCATCTCCATTTCTATTCTCTGCACATTTGAATTTAAAATGTGACTGCCAGATCTCCAGAGCTGTGTTTAGGCTTTTTAGATGAGCTACTCAGCCGTGCAACACCCCAGGCTCTCCTCTCCTCTCCCCTCCCAAGAAGCCACCGGAGCTCATGCTGTCTGGGAGAAACACAGGGGCACTTTTCATCCCCATCAGCAGTAGCAATATAATAAGCAGCTGCATTGGGGCGGGAAAGCCGGGCCACGGACTGCTTTGGCTGGGCCCAGGACAAAGTAATTTCCAAATCCCATACGTACGTACAATGAATTGAGGACCCAATTCTGTGGCCCCCCTCTCTCCTTGGACCCAGGACATGTGACTTGTTTGTGGCCCCCCATGCCAGCTTCCCAGTGTGAATGTGACTAAGGAAATCAACCTGCTGGTTGTAAAGAGAGCAGGTCTCGTTCACCTGTCTCTCTGCCTGCAGGGGGAATTCCCTCACATACTCTAAAACAAGCTGAAATTCAGTCTTGTTTTGGCATTTCTGGCACCTAAAAAATAAGGAGGTTTACTAGTCTATCAGAGCTGACATGGGTGGCCTTATAAACTACGGAACTGAAAAAAAACAGAGTGAATTCTCCGGAGAACAGGTTTTGTAACCGGATTGTCTGCCAGGGAGGATATGCCATCACATTGCATACTGTTAGTGGAAATTGTGCCATATTTTCACAATTATTCCACATTTATATTAGGTTTTCCGTTCTATTTCTAATTTGGGTTGTACCAAGTAACAAATAAGCAATAGGAGAGAGGTTGAAAAACCCCAGTGGCTTCTGCAGACAAACAAGTCACGCGTCTGTCGAAGGGAGTATTCCATCACATTACATCAGCTGAGATCCG
>NC_085880.1:34235650-34248150 GCF_034702125.1 Engraulis encrasicolus
TCTCCATTCCCTTCTCTCTCTCTCTCTCTCTCTCTCTCTCTACCTCTCGCTCAACTTCTTTCCCTCTCTATCTCTCTGAACTTTCTCACCCTCCCCTCTCTCCATCTATCTCTATCCCTCTGTTCCCATCTCCCTCCACCCTGTCACCCCTGCAATCTTTCCATCTTTTGCTTCATCCCTCTCTTTATACCCCTCCTCTCTATCTCTTACTCTTCTCTCTCCGTCTCTCCCTACCCCCTCTCTTTCTCTCTTTCTCTCTCTCTCTCTCTCCTGTGCTTTCCCCCTCTGTCCCCTGGGAACCATTTTATCGCTGCAGCTGTATTCACACTTCAGTATAAACACCCGGCCAAGCTGACTCATCTTCTATCGACTGGGAGGGTTGGGGGTAAATAAATGTACACAAATGAATGCATGCACGCATCCCCCAACACCTTTCTGCACACATACACATACACTCACATCTACACACTTGCAGACACTCACACACACACACAGGATTTCAGGCGCACTGCTGCAAGAGCACACACAGACAGACAGACAGACAGACAGACAGACACACACACAGACACACACACACACACACACACACACACACACACACACACACACACACACACACACACACACATACACACACCTTAACTGCTGGTATGTACTGTATGCGTGAATGTGTGTGTGTGTGTGTGTGTGTGTATATGCTGATTGATCACCTTGCGGTCTCTGAAGCCGACGCGTGGTTTCTTCTTCTTGCCCCCCTCTTCGCCCTCCTCCTCCTCCCCGCTGCTGCCGCTGGACTCCATCGCGCCCTCTGACACCACCTCCTCAGGGGCGGAGTCTTTCATTGGCTCCTCCTTCTCCTCCAAACGCTCCTCGGGAGAGACGGGGGCCGCCTCTGCATACGCTCTGAAACACACAAGCACACAGAGAGAAATGCACAGTTACATACGGGTCCACAGATTGTGTTACAGCAAGTCAAAGATGATGAAAGTGAATGTGTGTGTGTGTGTGTGTGTGTGTGTGTGTGTGTGTGTGTGTGTGTGTGTGTGTGTGTGTGTGTGTGTGTGTGTGTGTGTGTGTGTGTGTGTGTGTGTGTGTGTGTGTGTGTGTGTGTGTGTTACTGAGTTATAAGGCTGTCTGTGTGTGTGTGTGTGTGTGTCTGTGTTTGTGTGTGTGAGAGAGAGAGTGTGTGTGTGTTGCAACAGGGTAAAGAAATGGTGTGTGTTAAGTGTGGGGTTAAGTTTTCAAGATCAATACAGCAGAGCGCACGAAATTGTGAGTGACAGGGGAAAATGACTATGTGGCGATGACCATAATATGCAGTTTACAGCTGTTGAGCGTGTATGTGGCCTGCATGCAGTATATGGCAGTCGTGGGTTCCTGTGAGTGTCTATTAACTATCTGTGTGTGTGTGTGTGTGTGTGTGTGTGTGTGTGTGTGTGTGTGTGTGTGTGTGTGTGTGTGTGTGTGTGTGTGTGTGTGTGTGTGTGTGTGTGTGTGTGCGGCGCGTGCGTGCGTGCATGAGCACGTGCATAGGCTGGTGTGTGTACGTACACTAATGTGTGCATGTGTATTATGTAGATAACTGGGTTTGTGTATGCGATTGTGTGCTTGTGTACTGTATATGAATGTGTGTGTTAATGTGTGCGTGTGTGTGAATGTGTACACATGCTTGTTTACGTATACGTGTGGGTGATGTAGTGAGAGGGAGCTGTATTTGGGCATGGTCAGATGATTCATCTGATATCTGGTCCAAATTGAAAACAGGCAGCGCTGGTGACAAACAGCCCATGGGTGTACAGCAGGGCAGCAGTAGCAGCGGCAGCAGCGGTCTGAATAATTCACTTTAATGAGACACGGGCAGAATGAGGCCGGGGTTAAGGGCCTGGAACGGTCGCAGTCTGCTGCCCAGGACACCCCCACCTCGTCCCAAAACACATGCACCCCCCATCCTCCATACCCACCCCCCAATCCGGCCAACCAAGCCAAGAAAGTCACAGTACCGGGGAACTCTCTCAAACCTCAACCTCTCCCCCCTCCACACCCCAAACATGCACCCGCCCTCCAGCCAGCCAAGCCACAACAGCCATGATCTAATCCTAATGTCCAGCACCTCTTCCAATCATACAGTACACATACACACATGCACAATCCACGCACACACGCACGCACGCACGCACGCACGCACGCACACACACACACACTCACACACTCACACACACACACACACTAAATCCGGATGCTTGGCTGGGATGTGACTACCTCTCACTAGCAGCAGGTAATAGGGGCTTATCAGTAATAGCTGCGGCTCAATCCTAACACCGGGCCTTGGGTGTAGTGGACAGTGCCATGGCGGAGTCTTAAAGCGGTACCGTCCCAATTTGGGAAATAAGCCCATTTTCCATCTCTCCTGTGAGTTAAATACATGATTTTTACCTCTCTCCTGTTAATCCAGCCGCTCCTTGTGTCTAGCGGCACAGCTTGTTAGCATGTTTGATCGCAACTGCTGGAATCCGGACACGACCACTTAGCCAAATGCCAGAGAGCACCACAAATTCCATGGAATAACACATAACAAAATGAATAAGTGTGCGCACTCCTAACTCCAAACATCCAAACAAATTGGCTGTGGCGGCTGTCGTCGAAGCGCATCATAGCTCATTACCATAATATTTGTTGAAGTTCAACTACAAACGACTGCTTGTGTCGCTCAAATTGCCTCTTGTCGCCCGAATCACTTATGCCTCTTTTGTTGTCAGCTGCTGTATGCAAAGTTCAGTACTTCCAGCGATGTAGTCGCTCTCGTGGCGTTTGGTGTGTTTGCATGGTAATAAGCCATTATATCCATCACCAGTCAGCCCTTGGCAGTGGCCATGCACACATTTTCCCCACTAACCCTGCAGTACTGATAAGATACAGCACACTGCAGCCACTTCTGGAGGAGACTGACTGGATTAAGACTCCACCATCGCACTGTCCACTACACCCAAGGCCCGGTGTTAGGATTGAGCTGCAGCTATTACTGATAAGCCCCTATTACCTGCTGCTAGTGAGAGGTAGTCACATCCCAGCCAAGCGGCCGGATTTAGTGTGTGTGTGTGTGTGTGAGTGTGAGTGTGAGTGTGAGTGTGAGTGTGAGTGTGTGTGTGTGTGTGTGTGTGTGTGTGTGCGTGCGTGCGTGTATGTGTCGAGTGTGCATGTGAGTATGTGTATGATTGGCAGAGGTACTGGACATTAGGATTAGATCATGGCAGTTGCGGCTTGGCTGACTGGGGGGGTGGGTGCATGTTTGGGGTGTGGAGGGGGGAGAGGTTCCTGGGCAGAAGGTTGAGACAGTTCCCCGGTAATGTTGCTTTCTTGGCTTGGTTGGCCAGATGGGGGGGTAGGGTATGGAGGACGGGGGTGCATGTGTTTTAGGACAGGATGGGGTGTCCTAGGCAGAAGACTGCATGGCAGGATATAGATGAACTTGTAGAGAGTTACTTGTGCACAATCCCTGGTGCTGAACAACATTTTTTCATATTTGTGGGAAAAAAGGTTCGCACACTCCTTTGGATTTTTTTCTTCTTTAAGTTATTTTTTCTTTTCATTCATTCATTGGCAAGCATGATGACGTTTCGACCTCTCTGTCTTCCTCAGAGTCTGAGGAATCCGAGGAAGACCGAGAGGTCGAAACGTCATCATGCTTGCCAATGAATGAATAAAAAGAAAAAATAACTTAAAGAAGAAAAAAAAACAAAAGGAGTGTGCAAATCTTTTTTTCCACAAATTTTTAAAAGTGTGCTGACATCTCACAACTAGTGTTTAGACACAGCCAGGGAGCATGAGTCAACAGTAAGGCATTGGCGGACGGAGAGACAGAAGAGAGAGAGAGAGAGAAAGAGGGAGAGAGGGATAAAGAGAGAGATGCAGGGAGGGAAAGAGTTAAACACAGATTACAAAGCGAGTCTTAGATGTGAAGTGGAAAACATGAGACATAAATAGAGCCGGAGTGCGTGTGATCGTGGTGAGTGAAGAGAGGAGAGAAGAGAGAAGTGAAGTGTGATGTAGAGCGGGACGAGAGGAGAGGAAAGGAGAGGAGAGAAGGAAAGTGTGATATAGAGGGGGATGAGAGGAGAGGAGAGGAGAGGAGAGGAGGGGAGAGGAGGGGAGAGGAGGAAAGTGTGACATAGAGGGGGATAAGAGAAGAGGTAGGAAGAGTTTGTTATGTGTGGGTAGAGGAGTGTGAATGTAATGTAAGGAGAGGGAGAAGTGACATGTCCCACCCTGTCCAAAGCAGTCCCATATGGAGAGGAGACAGCAGGGTAGAAAAGAGGGGCGTGGTGAGAGAAGGGGAGACGAGAGAAGAGAAAAGAAGTGTGGTGAGAGGAGAGAAGAGGAGTCTACCATGACAGCCATGGAGAGAAGAGAAGAAAAGAAAAAAAAAGAGAAGAAAAGAAAAAAGAGAAGAGAAGAGAAGAGAAGAGAAGAGAAGAGAAGAGAAGAGAAGAGAAGAGAAGAGAAGAGAAGAGAAGAGAAGAGAAGAGAAGATGGTGTCCCACCTGGTCCAGAGTAGTCCCGTGCTGGCCGTCACTCCCGTCACGCCTGCCAGGGCCGCCGCCAGCAGCAGTCTCCTCCTCTGGGGCGCCCGTGCCGTGCTACTGTGGTATCGTCTTGACAACTGCACCATGCCAACGCCCGCTGCCGTCAACGCTCGCAAGCGGAACATTCTACAGCGGAGACAGAGAGAGAGAGAGAGAGAGAGAGAGAGAGAGAGAGAGAGAGAGAGAGAGAGGTAAATAGAAAGAGAGAGAGTGAGTGAGAAAAAGACAGAGACAGAGAACAAAAGAATGAGAGCGCGGAGGAGAAAGAGAGTGAGGGATGGAGAGAGAGAGAGAGATAAAAAGAGAGAGAAACACAGAGAGACAGACAAAGAGAGAAAGGAACACAGAGACAGAGAACGAGAGAGAGAGAGAGAGAGAGAGAGAGAGAGAGAGAGAGAGAGAGAGAGAGAGAGAGAGAGAGAGAGAGAGAGAGAAGAGAAAAGAGAGACAGGGAGGTGAGAGGAAAAACAACACAGCAGTCTAAAAGGCCGCGTCACGTTGCGTATTGAAGCAGCAGATGTGACCTATGAGGAATGGCGGCTATGAAGAGGCCTGCTGCTTGAGAAGCCCACGGCTGCAAGATTTGAGGGCAAAACAGACACAAACGAGGGTTTTATCATGACAGTCTGTAATTCCCTATTGTCTCAACGCTAATTAACACACCAATCACTTTGAAGATAACACACTGCAACAACCTCATTTCTGATTTTCATACGGTGCGACTCGCATACATACGTCCACTCGCCACTAGCACACACACATGCAAACACACAAACACAGAAAAATATGCTTGCACACGCACGTGTACACTACACACACACACACACACACACACACACACACACACACACACACACACACACACACACACACACACACACACACACACACACACACACACACACACACACACACACACACACACAGTGTTTTTGTATCTCAGCGGGAACAATTTTTTATTCAGTGTGGAAAACAGTATGAATTTAAAAAATACGTATATACGGTATATACAGTATATGGGAAAATATTATCACAGTCAATCATCTGCATAGCACTGCATTGCCAAAGAATTGATTTATTGTAGAATGGTGGAGGTGACTCCAGCACACAAAATAACATTAAAGATATACAAACATGTTTCATTTTGCTTTGCATGAGCCATCCTGTCTATATTTAAACTCTCCATTACTAGTTCCAATCACGTAGCAGTGACTTTTCGGAAGTACAGTGGATGATGATGAATTACCTTGCAAAACATTTTCTGCTGGAACCCAATATCGTCATTTTCCAAACAGCAACCATTTTTTTAATTCAATAATATTACTACATTTTAATTCGAAATGCACCACAGGAGTGGTTTGATCACAGTTATGCACCACAGTGAATATTGGTGCTTTTCGTGCTGTTATCAATCATGGACATGTACGTGTACGTGTCATGGGTTCTGTACGCGACCCACAGAGCGGTCCTGGTCCCCAGGTTAGGATCCACCCTTGTCAATCATCACTGTTCCTCGCACCATGACGCAACATCTGGAGTATGAGTTGTGTGTGTTCGCTTAATGAGCTTGTTTGAATTCATGGAAAACACGGAATATCTTGCAGTGTGAATATTGCACACAGAGGCTCCGGAATGATGAAATTACTGGGTATTGTGTGCATGCCTAATTTTAACTTTTGTGCTTCTCTCACAGAGCACTGGGAGTCAGACTGAGTAAGAATTGTGTTTTCTATTAACTGACTTTCAAAAGGAAATACTTGATGAAAACGACATTCTCTCTCTCTCTCGCTTTCTCTCTCTCTCTCTCTCTCTCTCTCTCGCTTTCTCTCTCTCTCCCTCTCGCTCTCTCCATCTCTTTGCTTCTTCTTTCCCTGTTACTTTTCTCCTGCTTCTTCCACTCCATTCCCTCATCTCCTTTGTGCTCCATCCATTGCTCTCTGTTCTCTCTCTCTCTCTCTTTTCCATTCGCTCCTCTGCTATTCTGCTAAGCCTTCACCCTTGGGTGCGTATTCAAACATTTTCCAGCCAAACTAATTAACAACCTTCCCTTGAATTTAAAAACTAAATAAAAAACCCAGAGGCTGATGACAAATGGCTTTGCAGCCGAAGGACATCGCCAGTCCCTGGTCACACTGAGAGGAACCGCATGGCCGAACAACACAGGCAGGCCTACCTCGACACATCACTCACTCATGCACACACACTGACGTTTGGGTAGCACAAACTTACACACACACGCACGCACACACACACACACACACACACACACACACACACACAAGTGAGCATACGTACACACACACACACAGTCCATTTTAATCAGCCCTTTCAATTACTCTCTTATTAACAGACATAAAGATCTGCACGCGACGTGGCCACCGCGTACAGCATTTCTTTTATGTCCTTCCCAGTAGAGCGGGCACACTACTAATCCCAGAAGCTGATTGGCTGGCAGAGCGTGCAGTGCTCTTAATGCACCACAGAGCATTGCGGGAGCCCGAGGAATAATTAAGACTGGGTGCCCGATGTTCAAGACCTGCTAAGCCGTGCGTTCAGGTGGAGTGGGAGTGTGTGTCAAGAGAGAGAAAGTGTGTGTGTGTGTGTGTGTGTGTGTGTGTGTGTGTGTGTGTGTGTGTGTGTGTGTGTGTGTGTGTGTGTGTGTGTGTGTGTGTGTGTCTGTGTGTGAACGTGTGTGAACGTGTGTGTGCGTGTGTGTGCGTGTTCCAATGGGTCCAGACGAGCCTCCTGTCGATGGTGCATTTACGGATTGGCCCTTTGACTGGCAGCCTGATTCAGCAGGAGCTCAGTGCGGGGGAGAGGAGGAGAGGAGGAGAGGAGCAGAGGGAGGGTGCAGGGTGCAGAGCACAGTGTGTGTGTGTGTGTGTGTGTGTGTGTGTGTGTGTGTGTGTGTGTGTGTGTGTGTGTGTGTGTGTGTGTGTGTGTGTGTGTGTGTGTGTGTGTGTGTGTATGTGGTGGAGTGTTGGTATGGCAGAGGTTGTGATGAACAGTGAGGGGTGGTGGGGGTGAGTGCAGAGCAGTTTGGGGTGGGTTGCGTATGCTAATTGAAGTGATTGTTGAGCCATGACAGAGAGGACTGATGGAGGGGAAATCTCGGGAGGAGAGAAAATGAGAATGTAGAGAGAGAGAGAGAGAGAGAGAGAGAGAGAGAGAGAGAGAGAGAGAGAGAGAGAGAGAGAGAGAGAGAGAGAGAGAGAGAGAATAAGGGTTAGAGCAAGAATGGAAACAGAGGGTAAACAGACAGAGACAAAGTAATAGAAGCAGAGTGGAGGAAAAGCAGATAAAGGCAGATCGACAGAGTTACCGGGACAGAAAAAAGGATGGCAAACCAAACGAGTGTAGAAAAGATAGTAAGACAGAGAGAGATAAAGATGCATAGAGAGAGAGAGAAGGAATGGGGCAGAGTCAGACAGCAAGATCGACACAGAAACCGAAAGGAGAGAGAGACGTAAAAAGCACACGTATGCCTGGAAAGAGAGAAAGAGACGGATGGCAAGAGAAAGGGGGGAGAAGGCCACAAATAAGAGGCATATATGGAGAGAGAGAGAGAGAGAGAGAGAGAGAGAGAGAGAGAGAGAGAGAGACTGCTGGACCCGTTCACTGTTGTGCTAAAAATTCTGTGACAAGGCCTCAGCTGTGATTAAGTGTGGCATGGCGACAGCTAGCCGATGAGTTTACGCTGCTCCAAGAACAATACAAGGAGACAGAGCGTGCCAAGACAACTTCCCAAAGCCTAGGACAGCAGCACCTTATTTACTGCAAGGTCACACTGACACCAAACTCTTATAGCGGCGAAGTAACAATACAAAGAGACAACACAAAAGGACTACAACACACACAACATCCATCAAATGCTGTTGGAGATCTTTGTGTGTGTGTGTGTGTGTGTGTGTGTGTGTGTGTGTGTGTGTGTGTGTGTGTGTGTGTGTGTGTGTGTGTGTGTGTGTGTGTGTGTGTGTGTGTGTGTGTGTGTGTGTGAATACTTCAGTGCAACTTTATGACAAATCATGACACTTCGGAAAGGTGAAAAAAACGAGGTCCCTATCAAACTTCAGGTGGTGTTGGACGTCAAGTCACATGTTTTACTGTCTTGCTGAAACCGCACGTGATTGATGTAAGTTCTTCAATTCTATTCTCCTTAGTTACCGTTGCTAAGCTCGGATTGGACAGCAACTGTTCGAGGATGGGGCTATGCGAACGGTCAATTGAGCAGTAACTTACAAGTTGGTCATTTTTGAGTGACGTGTATGGACCAGCATACTATCATCTTCATTTACCTACTATGAATACTTAGATATGTAAATTCACGATCCCTGGGGGCGCTGTGGCGCAGCGCGCTAAGCCCCCCACATTTGGGCTTGCATGCCCACGGGGACCCAGGTTCGAGTCAGGCCGGGGTCATTTCCCGATCCCACCCCGTCTCTCTGTCCCACTCGCTTCCTGTCACCATCTCAGACTGTCCTATCAAATAAAGGCATAAAAATTATTTAAAAAATAATAAATAAATACAAAAAAATCACGATCCCAAATGTAAAAAAAATCAGAGTTGAAGTGGGTGGCCTTTAACAAGCTCAAACATTCAGGAGTAAGAGACAGAGACAGAGAGACAAAGAGACAGAAAGTGTGTGTGTGTGTGTGTGTGTGTGTGTGTGTGTGTGTGTGTGTGTGTGTGTGTGTGTGTGTGTGTGTGTGTGTGTGTGTGTGTGTGTGTGTGTGTGTGTGTGTGTGTGTGTGTGTGTGTGTGTGTGTGTGTGTGTGTGGATGCTTGCACAAAGTCACATATAGATCTCCATTGGGAGACCATAAGTTACAGTGCGATCAGATGAACACAAGAGGAAGGACATCATGTAATTGAGGCTGTTTGTTACCTCACCTATTGCACATCTTCCACAACAGGAACTGACAAAAGTGGTTTTCAACACACCTGTGCTTGCCACAGCTCAAAAATTAGGGACACGGAAAGAGTCAAACTGTTCAATTTAGCTTTGAAGTTACGTAAAATAGCATTTGAAATGGATGAAATTAGGAATACAAAGTTCAAAGAAACAACATGCAAGTGAGCAAAAGGACTTTGAATTAATACATGAATACTGTATGAAACACTAAGAACATTTCAGTTCAACTTCAGTTTGGCTGGTGGAAAAGACCAACTTACTAGCAACTTTAAGCCATTAGTGAGTGTGTGTTTGGATAGTAAGATTAATCTCTACAGGTCATTTTGGCGGTGATGGAAAAAAAAGCTAATTTAGAGCCCTGCTGCAGATGGTCGAATCCAAGGTTCACATACTTAAAAAATACTTCTGAATCTAGTAAGTTCCCTTAGGTAAAAAATACCGTTCAACACATTAATGAAGTAAGTTCCAGAAGTTTAAAAGCTTTAGAAGTTAAACCAAGGTGGATTTACTCCAGTGAGCTCTTTCCTCAAGGAACCATCAAAGCACTGCAGACAGCAATTAACTGTGAACCATTACACACAGGAACTAACTGAAACTTAGAGAACCTCCATGAACAACCAGATATAACTTCCATATTAAACATGAAGCATGACAACTATTCATGAGTTAAGTTGTTTTTTCAGTAAGAGTGTGGTGTGGTTTTCAAGTGGTCTAAGCTTTTAGTTTCTCTGCACCTCAGCTTTCTTGCATGTCAGTCACTCTGACATTCCTTTTCGAAATACACAGCTGACAATGACAGAAATCTAGTACAGAGTAGCAAAATGCAAAGCATAAGTTACAAGTCGGACAAGTAAACAGCATTAAAAACTGTTGACCATAATGGCTTTCCCGTAGCACGGCAAACAGAGTAAGGTACATTCACTAGGGCCTATATTTAATTTATCAAGCTCGAGTCGATTCTCCACCACATCCCTTTAACACGCATGACCCCTTTCACCCTTTTAGGGCAGGTACAGCGGTGAGCAAGAGCCAAATGTAAGGTCTTGATTAATTACCAATGCAAGGTCTTGATCAGGTCAGACAGTCATACCCAGGTCAAAACACCCCCTCCCCCAACAGGTTATAAAATAGGCTCTGTGTTAAGCGGTTAAGGGGCAACAAGTGCACCCTGTAAGCCAGGTGTGTCAAACTCAAATTTACAGTGGGCCAAAATCAAAATCTGGGACAAATGTCTGGGGCCGAATTCAATGTAAAAAAAGGGCAAAAATTGGGTATGCACGCACATAATACGGCAAATTTCACAAACACTCATAAATTCCTGTTGTTGTCAAGAGCATTGGCATTCTTACTTAGTGAAATCATGACTGATGCATTACCATAAACGACATTCTCTGTCCAGTCTCAAGTGCCACAGAGTGATTGCAGCAACCTCATCCACAGCAGCATGCCACTACTAACAGACTATTTTATACAAAGCAATTTACTGAAGAGGACATAGACAGCAATATAGACAGTGTTGACCATTTTTGTGGACGTCTAGACCATGCAATGGTCCAATAAAGGGATTTTAAAAGTCATATACCAGTAGATTCCCCCTTACATGGGCCGTGCTTTTAAACTTTTTTTTAACCGAGTACCAGCACTTATTTCTTGCTAATCAAATCACTGTTTGCAATCCTTGCAATAAAAGTTTGAAAGGGATGAACCTACTGTTGTAAGTATGTTCGATGGAGGTGGACTATGATGAAGAACTGCTTGAACTGGGATGCCATGATGTCAATAATAAACCATCAGCGTTATACTAGTGCTGTGTGACTTGACCTTGACTTCCCTACATCATCAAAACAATGTCACCTGTTGGGCACTGGGACTTTTGATCCTGAGCAGCATGCCATAACAACATCATCACTGCATCATAGTTGTGTGACTCCTTTCCATCCCCAAAACACTTAAAAAAAAATAAAAAATAAAAAAACCTGTCCCAAACAGAAAGCCTACACACTCAGTGGATGAGTCTGAGCGACCTCTTAAAAACTTTTCACGACAGCTATCCATTTATTGGAGATGTCATCATTAAGCATGTGTTTGTTGTTCTGGATAGATGCATTAAGAGGCAGCATGAAATAGAATAGTGAAGGCAAAACAATATTTTACAACTAGCCAAGGTAGATGGATCAACATACAGTCAGAATTGCATTGAACTGCCTGAGAAGTGAAGAGGTATGACAGTAACCTTTACTATTGTACACATTTTACATTAGAGGAAGCTGTTACAATACTTAAACCTTGATTAAACGATATAACTTAGGGGACTAGGCTAAAAGTAAAGGGATGGTTTGACAAACATAACCCCAAGTCATCTGAGTCGTAACACTTCAATGGCAGCGCTATAGCACCAAACGCACTTTCCTCTAATTCCACGGAAATGTTTCGGTGTAGTTTGTCGCTGATAGTCACATTAAGCTTCAATACATTTAGGTCTTGTGTGACGGGATGCAATCGTATAGCATACTGCCAGTGGTATCCAAATCAAACAAACATAGATGCATAGACAAGTTGTATCAGTTGTAACAGCATGCGAGGCCTAGGTTTAGCACTGAAAATTATCAAAAACATGGCTGTTGACTTACCTCACTGACTAGCTTAACTGTGTGACATTAATGATAATGTCAATTTACATGTCTTTGTGAAATATAGCATAACAATCTAAGATGATATTGATGCTCCGTCTGCGACTACTGTGCTTAGCTGACAGGCTAGTTACAGATGTTGCTAAAGAGCAGCTCTCGCTACAACTACAACAGCAACAGCAGTGCTAAGATGAAAACGACACAATGTAGCAAGCCTCGCGTTACTTACTTGTGTATGTTGTGCGTAAGTGAGTTTTCTCGATGCCACCAGCCTCTGAATGGCAAGAACAATACACCGTTTTCAGCTCCTTTTTCGTTTGACAGTCAGAATTCCGATTCACCTCTCGTTGAGTTCCGCTTCCATGAGAAGAGCCCTC
>NC_085880.1:34253150-34255650 GCF_034702125.1 Engraulis encrasicolus
AAATGGTAGCAACAGGCTGGCTCACCACGCCACCTCTATTGTGATGACAGAACACCACAACAAAACCCAACAAAAGCCACTGTCAGTGTCCACCTCTTCAAAAAGGAGTAGATCCACAGCACATTAGTGTACACCTGGTGGCCCTGCCGTGCCCAACCGGTAGGGGACTCGTCTGCCATGCGGCTGACCTGGGTTCGATTCCCGGCCCGGGTCATTTGCCAACCCCTCTCCGTCCCTCTCCTCATTCGCCACCTGTCCTATCATCAATTAAATCACGACAGACCAAAAAAATGTACACCTGGTACGTCTGTGAGGAAAGAAACTTCTTCAAAATAATAAACTCAGTGCACCAAGCAGCAAAAATGCACGATTATACGTTTTTAATCAACAGTGCACAACAAAAAGGGACTACCATTTCCCTAGCCCAGTGATTTTCAAAGTGGGGGCCGGGGGCCGCGAGGGGGCCGCAGGGGGATGCCAGGGGGGCCGCGGCAGGTTGATAGGAAAACATAGCAAAATAAGCGGAATAATTTAGTAAATTGAATAACTTTAGTAAGCCAAGATGAGCAAGAAATAAACTAAACAGTCCCAGTTGAGACATTTTCGTTTTTACAATGTAAATATGTTTATATGCACTATGCTTTCTGAAGTACTTGAATGGGTTTAGGAATGCACCAACTTCATCAAGTTGTGAAAATGGGTGCACAGAAAAAATTGTTTGGCACGACCCATGTTAGGGGGGCCTTGGCTGGAATCTAGCGGTATATGGGGGGCCTTGGCTGGAATCTAGCGGTATATGGGGGGCCTTGGCTGGAATCTAGCGGTATATGGGGGGCCTTGGCTGGAATCTAGCGGTATATGGGGGGCCTTGGCTGGAATCTAGCGGTATATGGGGATGGGGGGCCTTGGCTGGAATCTAGCGGTATATGGGGGGCCTTGGCTGGAATCTAGCGGTATATGGGGGGCCTTGGCTGGAATCTAGCGGTATATGGGGGGCCTTGGCTGGAATCTAGCGGTATATGGGGGGCCTTGGCTGGAATCTAGCGGTATATGGGGGGCCTTGTCATGGTAAAGTTTGGGAACCCCTGCCCTAGCCTACTTCTTCATCAGAGTCCCTTTTGCTCTGTGTCATCAATCGAAAAAAAATAAAACTATTGAAAAACTACTGCATCTGTGCTGCTCTGGGTTTGCTATTTTTATCCAGCCCAGCCCTTATTTGACTAAAGCAGAGGGAGAAGGGAGATAAAGGCTTGAACAATGACCCCTTAGGCACAGCCAGACTTTGAGTCTACAATGTATTATGTGGACTGTTTGACGGGTGCGGCTGTCATGTCCCCTGTAAAAATCTATTGGCTCAGGGGGTCAGTTTACTGCATGGTGAGTCATTAACAGACGCTACCTGGACTAAGGTAACCTGGTAGGTCAGTCTTTTAACCCCTTTGCGCCGAGTCTCTCTTACAACCTCATTGTCAACGAAATTGTAATGACCAAGTCTTAATCTGTTACTTAAGGCTCTCTGTATTGTCATAGCAATGTTGTTATGATGTTGAGTCTTTTCAGCAAAGAGTGAACGGGTCCACTGGCGGGCTCATCTGTGCAAAGAGTCCGCACACTCCACTATTCTACTGCCTGGAGATCACTCAAAATTGTAAAAACTGTGAAAATTGACTGTCACGACATTTCACGTACAACATTTTGACATAAGTATGTATGCATGAGGAATGGACGTTGTGCAGTATTAGCAATTTTGAACGATAACCTTGTACGCTTGTTCGAAGCTGTGCACAAGTGCTCTATTGTGACCTACATGGAGATAACGCCATGACTCCAGTTACAGGCAACGTCTGTTTAGGGGCTCAATATTTCAAACTTATCATTGCACCATTGTCAGATGTCGACTCAGGTTTATCACTAACAGTGGGGGTTGTGTGTGTGTGTGTGTGTGTGTGTGTGTGTGTGTGTGTGTGTGTGTGTGTGTGTGTGTGTGTGTGTGTGTGTGTGTGTGTGTGTGTGTGTGTGTGTGTGTGTGTGTGCGTTTATATTGGCCTATAATGAGTGAACTCTTCAAGGCTGTCCTTGCCAACCCTCCACACAACAACAAATATATAAATATATAGGGTACTGTGTGTGTGTGTGCGTGTGTGCGTGAGTGTGCGTGTGTGCAAGTGTCTGTGTATGTAAACAGGTCTAAGTGATACTGTGTAGAGTGCTATTTGTCTGATTAATGGAAGCTGAGGAAGCACAGGAGCATACTATAAAGCTGGCACAGTGGCCTGGCCAGTCAGTCTGTGTGTTGGATATGTCGACTGGATGAATATTTGATGTAGGCTAAGTGAGGCGTGACGTGACTGAATGCGACCCCTTCCCTCCTTCTCCCTCCTTCCCAGAATTCATTGTACTGGGCAGGACCTTGTATACACATGTGTTTATGTGTGGGGTTTGGGGTTGGGGGCTTGTCTGTGTGTGTGTGTGTGTGTGTGTGTGTGTGTGTGTGTGTGTG
>NC_085880.1:34258150-34263150 GCF_034702125.1 Engraulis encrasicolus
CATACAGTAGGCTATGTGCAGATAGCGGTTGCAAGGACAGCCCGAACCTAGAAAAGCAATAATATAATGGAAAGACAGGCCTTGCTGCCAAAGCCAAGTGGTTGTCGTGATAGTGACCCAATGACAGACACGACAGACTCCTGGCTGTGCAGAGGTGACAGATGTATGGCCTATAGCATAATCTCATCTCATGATGTTTTGGGGATTTTGCCATTTCTCTTTGCACGAGTGACTCGGCACAGTTATTTTTTTGCAGCTGGAATCTCTACACAACATGAAATTAATAACAAGTGCATTTAATTGTTTTATTGTGGCTATTAGCTTATTTTCTTATTAGGCTATGTGTTAGTGCGTTGTCTGCGTTTGGAAGTTTTTGTTGGCTGCCATTTTGACCAGGACTCCCTGTCAGAAGAGACACAGGCTAAAGAAATAGACCTAAATGGAAAAAAAATGACATTGTGTTTTTTTCCCCCACATTATAGGCCTTGGTTGCCTGCGGTACGTCGTACTAGTGGACTAGGACACTACGTTTTCAGGTGTTTCCCTTCACCAAAACCAATTTATTGGCCACGGAAAGGCTAATTGACATTTTTTCTGAAGTTAGGTCCAGATATGATTTACGGAGCTAACGCTCAGGTGATTGGACAGTGAGTGCAGATACACACCCACCCCGTCATATGTCGACCAATCAGCTAATCACTTTCATATTTTTCATTAAAGTAAATGTTTAGGACAGTCATTGAATGCATGTTTGCACTAAGCAATTTTTGTCTTATTGTGCAATCCTCTATTGACCAAGAAAAAACACTGAGTGTTTGAGTGTATGCTGAACGCCGAGCGTCCTGGCTACGTTCCCCCCTTGCATTCGAAAAGTATTCGTTGGCTGTCCGGAACTGGTGCAACATCGGCGCTCTCCCTCCGAAGTAACTGGTGGCGTTGGCTTGTGGTGGATGTGAGACGGTAGCCCAGCCCAGCTGCCCGCCTATTCCCCTCCCTTCCCAGCTCGGTCGGTCTCACTTGGTTTGCCTGCAGCATTCGCCTCCACGGCCAGGTTTTACTTCAGAGATGGCTGCGAAAGTGTGTAGGTCGGTTCTTTTTTTGTCCAGGAGCAGCGGAACGGTGGCTGCCACCTTCCCCGTACTTGGTGTCTCATCACAGCGGCATCGTCAGCACACAAGATCGGTAAGTGGCCCTCTTGAAGCAAGGATTGTACAGTAGGTGGTGGACGAGGGAGGAGGTGAAAGACTGGATGGGTACTCGGAACTGAAATGAGTGTGAGGGAAGGGAAATGGGCTTGCTAGGGAAGTAGCTTGCTCCGTTTTCTTGATTTCCCAGACAGTCTTGCATCGACTGCGGCAGATGACTGAACGAGGTGTATGACCGTACTTCCTTGTACTTTTTGAGTGCTAAAGCTATTATTTTTGCTGCTCTTACGGTACGCCGCGATCATGGAACTAACATGGGATAGCCTGCCTGTCCTGTTGTCTGCCGAGGCACCCCTCCTGTCTGTGCATTTGATTGCTCGGATACTGGTTGATCTACCGTTTGGACACTTCTCGTGTTCGTAGTATTGAATACTGTTTTGCGATTGTTGCGGCTGTTATATCTGTCCTATAACTTACTCGATGTTTAGATTTTCGAGTTCGCCTATCGTAACCTTGAATGCAACAGTGTTTTTGTCAACTGAAATGGTGCCGAATAAAATTGCTGGTTTTACAACTGGCGCAGATTCATGTGGTGAAATGCGTTTACCAGGATCGGACTGTCACTTGGGCACAGCGTCTATTAGCATTTGACCCCCCTCTTTTACTCCTCAATCGATGAAACCGAACGCCCCCTACTCCCTCCCATTTATTTTTTCCCCTGTAGCTTTGCTGAACAGCAGTGTGCCTCTGCAGTGTGTGTGTGTGTGTGTGTGTGTGTGTGTGTGTGTGTGTGTGTGTGTATAAGGGAGCGCGAGCGTGTGTGTATGTGTGTTAGAGACTGTGAATGTGACAGTGCGGCATAGGAACTCCAGTCTGTAGAACGGCGCGCGCCTGCCTCCATGTCCACATTCGGGGAAATACCTCTCACCACCACACACACATACACACACTCTACAGAAGTAGACGCCCAGCGTAGACGTGTGCGTGACGTTCCACTGCACTGTAAAAGACACGCAATTCTATTTGCCATGACCCTGTCGATATAGCAAGCTGAACGGAGGGGAGCCATAACACCGCCCCGGGCCACTGCAGCAAAGTCCCGCCGTTTAGGCTACTATGTGAGACGGTGAACTGAATGACAATCCCCTTTGCCTGCGCGGCAGGAAAGCGGATGCCTGAACTGAGAGGATGGAGGTAGCAGCCAGGCAGGGACCAAGTACACCAAGTACCATGCTAATCAATGCAGCACAAGCTGTTTGCTGTCCTGCTTTATGTCAGCAGTGTTGAAGGAAATGATGATAAGGCTTTAGGTAGGACAAGAGTGGCCTGTCTGTCTGTCCGTCCTGACTGGGACTGAGGTGTTTTCAAACGGGATTTCCCCAGATGTGGTCCACCACGCAGGCTGCGTGCTTCCACTTAAAGACAGCCAGTCAGCCAAGCCATCCCAGCATCCTGTTCAGGGGCAGGGGATGCCTACAGCTTAAGCTTTTATCCCTCTGTCTGTTATGTAGTGTGAGACTGAGCTGGGATTTCTCAGCAGAGATCTCCAATTCACTCGCACCTTTATGACCCAGTTAGGCACACATGCTGTTTATGATTCTGGCTGTGATTTTTTTGGTTCCTTATTCTAATTTGTTAGGCTGTAGCACAGAAGAGATGCTGTATCCCAATCCCAAAGGAAATGTAGGAATTGATTGAACGCATACCACTGTTTTAATTAGGGGCTTTTCCCTTGTTACCTGTTAAGTTAAACACTCAGGCCCACATCATCTGTCACACATCATCACACCTTGTCAGTCACCTACTTGGTTACAATAATGACATTCAGACAGACCTACGTCATGGGCCACTCTGCTCCAACATCCTAGTGTTGGCACACCTGAGCAAGGCAGTGAACCAGTGTACCTGTTTGCATTTTACGTTAATATGCATTTTTTTGGCTTTTACACGTTTATTGTTCAGATTGGAAATGAATGAGGAGAGAGATGGCTGGGGAAGGATTGGGCGAAAAAGACCTCGGGCCGGGATCGAACCTGGGTCCTCGGCGTAATGCTACGGCACACAAGTCCACTGAGCCACGTCGCCCCTAAACACTGTTTGGACTGTTTACTTGTCTTATATGCACGTTATTATGCAATTTTATAGGCAATTTGTTAAACAGTCGTCATTATCTGCTGTTCACTGTCTGTCTCCGTGCCCATGACTGTCTGTTCTTATGTATTTGCTGTTAGTGATGTGCAAAAAAAATCCTATCAACAGTGTTGACATGGCAATAAACTTACTGAATCTTGAATCTTGCATCTTTGCACAAGTTAGGAGTGGAGGCAGTGAAGGGAAGGGCTGCTGTTGAGAGCTGCTTTATTCCTCATTGGGCATGCAAGAGAGAGCGCCCACACTGCCAGTGGGCTCAGCCGGCCTGTCTTTCTAGTAAGGAACAGTGCAGAGAGAGAGAGAGAGGGAGAGCTGAGCGCCTCAGTGTACCGAGTTGAACATCATGCCAGTCAGGTCGGCTCACAACAGGTCAGCGATGGCTTCAATGCTCTCAGTGATGCTGCTACTGCTACTGCTGCTAGTCGGTGTACTGCAGAGGAGGACGTGTGTGTGTGTGTGTGTGTGTGTGTGTGTGTGTGTACCGCCCATATGTCCTTGGCATTATTATGATACCAGCTGTTTTCATAGTTTGACAGTTGTACAGCACTTTTAAGTTTATTTCGCCCGGCCAAAAGAAATGGATGGCTCTGGCGTAGACCAAAAGCTGGCCATCTTTGGAATGCAGTACTGTGTGTGAACAGCTGCTTGCTTGTTTCTTCTGACAGTGGCACCATGTGCCCTTGGGGGGCTCAATTTTTATGCCACGGCCCGTTAAGCACATTCGCGCTTCTGAAATCAAGGCGTTTTCACTTGATTTACTAAAAAGGAATATTTTAAGCAAAGGCAGCTCATCCTCTTTAGTAGCACAATGTCACGATGTCTAGACCAGGGGAGAAGGGAAAAAAGATGGAAGACCTTCCTCTTGAAATTGTAATATCAGACAGAAGACAGAAAAAGAAATGGGGGTACTTTATCTCATAATTGGAGAGTTTTCACAGCTCCTGTTTTGCACCTTGTTTGTTATCCCTATAAGTGTCTGCCTTCGTGTCGTTTTTGTTGTGTTTCCTGCTGTTAAGCAGTTCGGAGCAGCTTTTCGGGCATTTCCTTTTCAAGATTGAAGTTTAGAGATTTATTTTTTATTGCATCTCATTATAGGTGTATAAGGTGTTTCAATATCCTGATGTAAAAGAAACCACTGAATATCTGATTTCCCTCTTCAAAATATTGAATTAAAAACGTATTGTATCCTATGTTTACAAAAAGGGATGTTCACACATCAGTGTTAGGTGAGATGAGTGACTCTCTGGGTATTGCTTTAGGTACTAGACTGCATATTTTACTCATAGTGTGCGTGTGCGTGCGTGTTGTTTCGTGTGTCAGGAAGGCTGGGATTAGGAAAATGATTTTTGCCCGTTATCCAGGGGCTTTCTCCAGGCGAGGGTACTGCTTGAAACAGGGGCTTTAGAGAGAGAGAGAAGGGTGGGGGTGGGCTTTAGAACGGAGAACTGAGCACTGGATTTGGCTTTGGAACCGGACGGTGGCTTCAACACACACGCACACACACGCGCACACACACACACACACACACACACACACACACACACACACACACACACACACACACACACACACACACACACACACACAGGCTGTCTTGTTAGAGCCCTCATTACGTCCATCCAGCCACTGCCAGAGCGGGTTCAGGGCCTGGCTCATGCCTGCCAGATGTTCACCTTGAAGCTAGAGGACAGAAGGGCCGTGTGT
>NC_085880.1:34265650-34283150 GCF_034702125.1 Engraulis encrasicolus
TTGGCCTGTGTGTGTGTGTGTGTGTGTGTGTGTGTGTGTGTGTGTGTGTGTGTGTGTGTGTGTGTGTGTGTGTGTGTGTGTGTGTGTGTGTGTGTGTGTGTGTGTGTGTGTGTGTGTGCGTTTGCTGTGGTGGTGGTGGTGAATAGGACACGATTGTCCTGACTGTGTGTGTGTGTGACGTGTGCACGTTTGCTGTGGTGGTGGTCATTATAGGACACGATGGTGATTCTGTAGCAAGATTGTTTCGACTGCGTTTGTGTGTGTATTTTGTGTTTGTGTGTGAGTGACTGACAGAACATATTCCAACAGTCGTGATTGTGGTGTGTCCCTGGCTCTCTCTGCTGATTTACGCCTCTTGATCCATTGCAAGGGCCTGGATCAGATTTAGCCAATGAGCCCAGTGGTGCTGGCCCTGTGATTTATCTACATTGGTTCTCAACCTTTTTTTGAGCAAACGACCCCTTGACCTCATCATAAGCCTCCCAACGCCCCCTGACCTCATCATAAGCCTACCAACGCCCCTGACCTCATTGTAAGCCTGGCAACGTCCCCCTTAGTATTGAAAAATGAAATAGACTACTGGCCCCCAATGGGAACTAAGTCCCACCCCCAATCAGTTGTATCCTTCTCAACGCCCCCCTAGGGCTCCCCAACGCCCCCTCGGGGGCTGTACTGCCCCCGTTGAGAAACACTAATTTACATGGTAGGCCTAGAGGCTGGTTGGCTGGCTCTGTGCAATACAGTGTTCTGGGCAGAGCGAGGAGCCATTGCTGTGTGTGTGTATCATATCAGTGTGGTTCTGGATGGGTGATGACACTCACTGGTTGAATGTTTCAAGGCCAGAACTATTGGGCTGGGCACAGTGGGAAAAATCGTTGTGTATGTGTGTGTGTGTGTGTGTGTGTGTCTAAGGCTGGGTATTGATTAATATTTTTCGGTGCTAGTTCCGTTTCCGATACCTTCATTTCAGTTCCTGTGTGTGTGTTTATTCGTGTGTACATGTGTGTGGTTCTGTACCCAGTTTCTGTATGGTGCTGTTGCTAACCAGTTAACAGCTTAGTTGCCCCTGTGAAATGGCATTGCAACCAAGTAAGTTGGCAACACGCTAGCTTAGTTAGCAACTGAGCTTTTGAGAAATACTCCCCTGGACATGTGATCGTTGTTTTTGTTGTGTTGGTTGGCTGTTTCCTTGCTCAGATCCTGTGTGCTGGGCCGGAACAGAACCGAGCCAGAAACGGGAGTTAAGTGAGCGATGCTGTGGGCTATTCAGCATCACTGCATCAGCATCACCTGCACCAACTGTTTCATAATGGATGCTTACTCCCACTCAGCTGCCACAGCGCTGCCAAGCAGCAGGGACGGATCATGACTCCATGGGCCCCTGGGCCAGACAACAAGAAAGGGCCCCCTCCAGATGTTAGAGACCCTATATTGTTGGGCATTCAGGTGTTTTTCCCCTGAAAATATGTGAAAAGTGAGTTGTTAAAAGTGTGATTTTACACAACATAAGAATGGAAATGTAGAGGATTGGGCTTCAGGGCCCTCTGGACTCTTGGGCCCCTGGGCCTGGGCCCGGTAGGCCCTTGCAGTAATCCATCCTTGCCAAGCAGGTGTGATTATACTCAAAGGTGTGTGTGTGCATGTGCGCGTGTGTGTCTGTGCGTGCGTGCGTGCGCGTGTTTTGGAGTGTAATGGGCAATCTAATCTGTATGCCAGTGCTGCAGTAGGGTGGCTGGAAGTTAATTGTGCCTTTTTGTACACACACACACACACACACACACACACACACACACACACACACACACACACACACACACACACACACACACACACACACACACACACACACACACTTACTTACACATACCCACTAAGTAGGATGCCTTCTGTAATCTCATAAAATGTACCGCCCATATGTCCTTGGCATTATTATGATACCAGCTGTTTTCATAGTTCGACAGTTGTACAGCACTTTTAAGTTTATTTCGCCCGGCCAAAAGAAATGGATGGCTCTGGCGTAGACCAAAAGCTGGCCATCTTTGGAATGCAGTACTGTGTGTGAACAGCTGCTTGCTTGTTTCTTCTGACAGTGGCACCATGTGCCCTTGGGGGGCTCAATTTTTATGCCACGGCCCGTTAAGCACATTCGCGCTTCTGAAATCAAGGCGTTTTCACTTGATTTACTAAAAAGGAATATTTTAAGCAAAGGCAGCTCATCCTCTTTAGTAGCACAATGTCACGATGTCTAGACCAGGGGAGAAGGGAAAAAAAGATGGAAGACCTTCCTCTTGAAATTGTAATATCAGGCAGAAGACAGAAAAAGAAATGGGGGTACTTATCTCATAATTGGAGAGTTTTCACAGTTCCTGTTTTGCACCTTGTTTGTTATCCCTATAAGTGTCTGCCTTCGTGTCGTTTTTGTTGTGTTTCCTGCTGTTAAGCAGTTCGGAGCAGCTTTTTGGGCATTTCCTTTTCAAGATTGAAGTTTAGAGATTTATTTTTATTGCATCTCATCATAGGTGTATAAGGTGTTTCAATATCCTGATGTAAAAGAAACCACTGAATATCTGATTTCCCTCTTCAAAATATTGAATTAAAAACGTATTGTATCCTATGTTTACAAAAGGGGATGCTCACACATCAGTGTTAGGTGAGATGAGTGACTCTCTGGGTATTGCTTTAGGTACTAGACTGCATATTTTACTCATAGTGTGCGTGTGCGTGCGTGTTGTTTCGTGTGTCAGGAAGGCTGGGATTAGGAAAATGATTTTTGCCCGTTATCCAGGGGCTTTCTCCAGGCGAGGGTACTGCTTGAAGCAGGGGCTTTAGAGAGAGAGAGAAGGGTGGGGGTGGGCTTTAGAACGGAGAACTGAGCACTGGATTTGGCTTTGGAACCGGACGGTGGCTGCAACACACACACACACACACACACACACACACACACACACACACACACACACACACACACACACACACACACACACACAGGCTGTCTTGTTAGAGCCCTCATTACGTCCATCCAGCCACTGCCAGAGCGGGTTCAGGGCCTGGCTCATGCCTGCCAGATGTTCACCTTGAAGCTAGAGGACAGAAGGGCCGTGTGTGTGTGTGTGTGTGTGTATGTGTGTGTGTGCTTGTTTGTGTTTGTGTGTGTGTGTGTGTGTGTGTGTGTGTGTGTATGTGTGTGTGTGCTTGTTTGTGTTTGTGTGTGTATGCGCATGTGCTTCTCTGTGCATGCGTGTGCTTGCTCAAATGCAAATTTGTGTGTGTGTGTGTGTGTGTGTGTGTGTGTGTGTGTGTGTGTGTGTGTGTGTGTGCGCATGTGCTTCTCTGTGCATGCGTGTGCTTGCTCAAATGCAAATTTGTGTGTGTGTGTGTGTGTGTGTGTGTGTTTGTACTTGTGCATAGGCTGTGTCTGTGTGTCTGTGTGTCTGTGTCTGTGTGTGTTTGTGTTGGTGCATAGGTTGACTTTGTCTGTGTGTGTGTGTGTGTGTGTGTGTGTGTGTGTGTGTGTGTGTGTGTGTGTGTGTGTTTGGTTGTGTGCAATGCATGCACACAGGCTTGTGTACACATGCCTCTCCTGCTGTATCCCCGCATAGAGTGCCTGGCTATAACGCTGTGTGCATTCACACCTCACAGACAGCTGTTTGCTCTGGTTAGCAAGAAAAAAAATAGAAATAGTTTCCACTTCAAACAGCCATGTTTTGTAGCAGAAACATACTGGCGATGCATGTAGAATCTCAACTGAAGGCTGCACAAAGCAGCAGGAGCCTCGTACTGTAGCCTGTATCTTTAATATGTATTGGTCTTGCAGCGTGTGTGTGTATTCAAACCCCTGGGGAAAAAATCTCTTCGATGAAACATATTTTTTAAATGGAAGCAATACTGTATGTACATGTGAATGTGTGAACTCCTCAATAAAGCCTGCACACATGAGCAAGCACGTTCTCTATGGCTTTCTCTTGGCTTCCCTTTGCATTGAGAAGCTGTATCTATCAGAGATTATCTAGGTTCTTTGCACCGTGTCTGGTTTTGTGTGCATTCAAACCTCTGGTCAATAAACTCCATTTCAGATATATTTTGTAACTGTCTTTGCCCGTAGGCTGCATCCTGGTCTGCTTTGGCCTTTGGATCGAGTGGCTGTCTCAGCCTGTGCATATTCAAACCTCTGCTTAGAAACATTTCCTGAGTCAGGTATATTTTGTAGCGGAAGCATACCTGGGAATACACACGGCATCCTTGATTAAGGGCTGCACACAGACTTTCCCCATAGGCTGCTAGCTAGTCTGCTTTGCCCTTTCTATTGAGTGGCTGTCAGCCTGTGTGTATTCAAGCCTCCCGCTTTAAAAATCGCCTTTTCAATCAGGTACATTTTGCAACAGGAAGGGTGTAAGTGGATGGGAGAAGAATTCTTAATTGGACACAGTATCCCCCATGCATTCTAGTCTGCATTGACATTTGCATCGAGGGGTACGCCTGTGTGTACTACTTGAGTGTGTTCCTCTTCTATCAGATGTATTTTGTAACCGGCAGTTTGAACACAGCAGCCATCTTCTTAGATTCCATCCGAGTCCGTCCTGGCCTTTCCGTCAAGTGGCCGGAAACCCAAAGCCTTTGGGTTAGACAAATCTCCACTTCAATCAAATAATGCAGACTGAGGATGCATGTCGAATCCCAAATAAAGATTGCGCACTTTATAGATTCCGTCTTAGTCGGTTCCGCTTGCCATTGCATTCGGTGGCTGCCAGTCTATGTGTATTTAAGCCTCTGGTTTTGGATATCCTGCTCTTGTGGCAGATATACGTTTTCTATGTGGCTTTATACAGAGGATGCGAGTTGGAATCTCCTCCTTTTTCATAGGCCTCTCTGCATTGATTTTTGTGAAATGTGTATTTAAGCCTTTTAAAAAAAAACCACTGACATCTAGTTGAGGGATATGCAACTAGAATTCCCAATAAAGGTAGCATAGTCATACAAGCTACAGACTACAGTGCATACCGGCATTTCCCCATACCGTGCATCAGTCTTCTCTGGCCTAGAAGAACACGTAGAATTCCCAATAAAGGCTTCATGCACACATATCTCCATGGAGCGCATGGAGTGGCCTATCAACAGCTACAATCGGAAGCAAAAGATGCATCCCATAGAGACTGTATCCTTGTCTTCACTGGCATTTTAGCACCTAGAATTCCAAATAAAGTCTGCACAGAGGCATATCCCCACACACACTGCAGTTCTTCATTGACGTTACGTAGGAGCACCTAATATCTACAATAAAGGATGGCTGCAAGCATATTGTCATAGGCTGCGTACAGCACATCTTTCTTCTTCACTGGCCTTTTGTCCCCTTTGCCTGCCTGTGTGTCTGTGTTGCAAAGCTCCAAGGCTGTTCTGCGTGGGTGTAGTGTATTTTATGAACACCTAGGCTATGAACGCAGCACACCACAACACAACACAGGCTGCTAATTACGACCTTGCAAGGCTCGTTATTGTCCCTGTTAAAAGACTCCCAGGGCTGTCCTCCGCGCCACAATGCAGCCCCCAGCCAGCAAGCTCTGATGACAAGGACCCGCACCAGGGTTTAACGGGGATGTGTTTGTGTTTGTGTTTGTGTTTGTGCATACGTGTGATGATGAAGGGTGTGGGTGGAAATCCATTAAGAAGGCTAAATTACCTGCCTTGTCACCAGGTGAAGGTACAGTTTGTGCAGATGAATAATGTAATATGAAAGGCTGTACAGATGGGTGAAGACAAACAAAGTAATCACTGTTGTTTTGAGCGCCATTACGTAAATGCCTACAACCATAGAATTATATCAACAACACTAAGTAGACAACCTTAAATGAATGTTAAAAGTCACACCAAAGTTTAAACCCTTTGTGCAGAGCCTATTGTATGTAATAACCTTACTCTAACCAACATTGCTATGACCAAGTCTTAATCTGTTACTAAAGTTTCTTGATGAGGTCATATTACATAGCATTACACTTAGCTGACTTAGCTGATTAGTCAGGGTATTGGTTACAGTCCTGGAAGTACCGTAATGTGAGGTTAGGTGCCCCTTGCTCAAGGGCACTTCAGGCATGGATGGAGGTGTATGGAGAGGTCAGGTGGGATTCGAACCTACAACCCCCAGACTGAAAGACCAACTATCTAACCACTTGGCCACAGCTGCTCATATAGCACATCTGAGACGCTGCTCAGGCTGTCTTCCTCAACATGGTGTCATCCCAACGCGTCATTTTTCAACTCGACAATGTTTTGTGACACCCCACTCGCCTCTTTTACTGTCCCGCGTTCTCCCATTGCTGTCTAATGCAGAGATGTCAAACTGTGGCCCGTAGAGTCATTATATTCGGCCTGCGAGAAATTTGGTGTGTCACAGGAATATAAGTGTTCCCAGGCTAATGAAACAGCTCACGCTCATACGCAACACAATATGTGCAGGCACATTTAACCCATTTTAGCCTGGACACACATATACGCTGCATTCAGGCTATTTAGATTTGAGGGTTTTTTTAAAATTTAAAATGTGGGTATGTAAGAGCTGAATGAACACATTCTAATGCAAATTGAGGTTCCTAGCTTTTAAATGCAACTCATGTCATGTTTGTATGTGCTTCGGAGGCTGAGATATTTAGGATTTAATAGGCAGAGGGCACTTTTTCCAAAAAAGGGCTTAGGCTGAAATAGGTTAAACTGCCATATGATGAGAGTGTGTGTGAAATTCAGCTATGAGGATTAATTGCAGGCACGCACAATTTTTGTCCATTTTTCAAAATGAATACCGAGTTCAGCCCATGACTCCATTCCAGATTTTAATTTTGGCCCTCAGTCCATTTGCGTTTGACATGCCTGGTTTAATGTATGGTAATCTCTTGTAATTTCATGGCCAATGCCCCCTACATTACCATCATTATCATTTCAAATCAACATTTGTTCCACTGCACCGCAAAAAAAATCACAGATTTTTGCTATTCAAATGTTGACCGGCATGAGAGGGGGCAGTATGTCATGATCAATATCAAGTGGGCTGTTGTACTGCTGGCGGGGGCTTTTAATGTGTAATGATGGATGTGTGAAAAGGCCTTTAGCCATGTCACCCGTAGACTTCCTGTTTCATCACCACTGATGCTGTTACTGCTGCTGCCTACTTTGAGCTGGCTAACGGGGGTGACTGTGGAGCTGTCACTGTCACTGCTCTTCACCTTTGGGCCCGGGGACTCACATCGTCACTCTCTCGAAAGCTGTAAAAGACGAGAATAAAAGCTTTCGTAAAATAATGTTATTATTACAGCTTTCCACATTAACATTTCCACAAAATGGCCCTGCCTTGGCCAACCCGTGGGGCACTCCCCTGCCATGCGGCTGACCCGGGTTCGATTCCCAGCCCGGGTCCTTTGCCGATCCCTCCCCTTTTCTCTCCCAATTTGTGTCCTGTCCGCCTCTCACACTGTTCTATCAAAAATAAAGTCGAAAAAGATAACAAAAATCCACAAAATATATTCTTTTAATTCAGTTGATGATTATGTTGTTAAGGATGTTTATGTCATATATATTTTTAAAGGTACTGCTTTATAGAGCAGTCTTGTCATATAATGGGTCTCTGGCACCTTTTTGTTATATTAATCACACTTTCATAGAATCCCAAGGAAAGGGATTTTTAGCCTTCCCATGCTTGTTGGATGTTTGAAGGCAAACAGTAGTCATGTTTCATGTGCCTTGGTCGTAGTAGTCAATATAGTGTAGTAGTCTGTATTGTGTGTTTTGTTGGAGGCTTGTCATCATGGTGAGGGTTGGCATAGTTACAGACACTATTCTACTCCGCTCCTCCACTCCACTAACTAAGACTATATTGTACTCAACCTGCTCTGACTTTGTTATGGCTTTGCATGTACTTTCTTTAGCGTTGCATATGTATAGCATGTTCATGTCCCCATGGCGATGGCGTCTGCTAAATATAATGTAACGTAATACCTACTTGTCCTACAACACAACATGAGCCAGGCTAATCATCAAGCTTCACAAGGCATGCCTTCCTACACTCGCCCACAGTTTAATATCCAATATCTCTCTCTTTCTCTCTGTCTCTCTCCTTTTCTGTCTCTCTTTTTCTGTCTCTCTTTTTCTGTCTCTCTTTCTCTTTCTCTCTCTCTCTCTCTCTCTCTCTCTCTCTCTCTCTCTCTCTCTCTCTCTCTCTCTCTCTGTGTCACACACACACACACACACACACACACACACACACACACACACACACACACACACACACACACACACAGCAAACACAGCAAACACAGCAAACACAAGCTTCACCACCACCCCACCGTTCACCAACAGCTGATGTTGCTCTTTGTGGCCTGCTGCCTAATTGAAAACAATAAATGAAATCTGACAGTTTCGATTCAGCCCGGTTCATCATTTTAAGGAGCCCACCTAAAAATCCATAATAGACTGCGCCAGATGATGCCCCAATGGGTTTTATAAGCCAGCACAAGCACCCCTCAGCCAGAATTATCTAAAGCAGGGTTTCCCAAACTGGGGTGCGTGCACCCCTGGGGGTGCCGGCCTGCCACAAGGGGGTGCGCGAGCTGAATAGAGTACTGGCTGAGATGTGTTATTTTTACAGAATTAATGAACATTACATGTTGTTTGGTGAATTGTATGCTGGAAGTATCCATCTTTAAGTGTCATTTATAACTCCTAGACTTGTCATGCAACAAATTCCATTATAATGATGGCAGAAAAAAACGTCAGGTCTATTGGAAATGAGTTTTGCTCAAAATGTGCGGTTGTGCAACATTCGCTTAGGGGGTGCGCAAACCACACTGAAATGTAAAAGGGGGTGCGCAGGGGAAAAAGTTTGGGAACCACTGATCTAAAGGCTATAGATTCATGAGATGGGGTGTGGAGGCATTACTGGCACGGAGCCTTGTTTTTGGAATCCTGAAGTCTTGTCTCAGCTTTTGCTTTATAGAATCCTCAAGGGATTATTAACCAATCAGACAGGAGTTATTAGGCTGTCTCAGCCAATCATGTGTGTTTTCTGTAAAGAATCCAAGAGCTGGGTTATGCTTGGACCTTCCAGAAAATATGGTTAATTGACCTGACAGTTTTTCTCTGAATGAGCTAGAATGTGGACAAGTGAAGAACAACATGTCATGAGTGAGTGGCTTTTGTGTTTAATAGGCTACTGTTACTGAATACTGAGTACTAAGCTTAATAGGCTCATTGTTGCCAGGATTTTTCGAGCAAGGTTGACATGTGTACCCGGTGTCACAGAAAATACACCTTGCAAGCTGCAGCTTTCCCCCGACAGTGTTGTCAGTTGGCGTAGGCAGAGCAATTGGATTGAAAATAGTAAAATCCTGCCTGCCATTCCTGTATTCTTCCTGCCTTTCTCAAAACATGACTTATTTCTCAGATTAGTGTCATCTGCCTAGAGATCAGCTCGTTAAGTGAATAGGCTCGAACAATACTTATTAAAATTTGGCTGTAATATCTGTTAGTTTCTTTTTTGACATCTATTTTTTCCTCCCAAATAAACCCTTTCATCTTCCCATCCTCCCCAACCATCGTCACTACATACTGTGGGTTCAAAAAGGGGAATGTGGCAGAATTTGTACAGACTGAGTTATCTGTGTGTGTCTGTAGGCTTGTACAGGGACCATGTGTCCGCTCTATATGTCCCCAGAGTGTCACTGTGCTGACAGCCATCTTAATGTGCCAAATGTGACAAACAGTCAAACGGACTAGTAAAAAAAATACATTTCATTCCCTGGCTCACCATGTAATGGTACTAACATTGACATCTGTTTTGCTCTCGTTCTGATGAGCCACGCTATGAATAATTATTATAATTGACACGTTCACCTGTCTGTGCACCCGTCATTAGCATGGACCTGTGTCAGCCTCAGGAGACACAAGCACACATATAGGAACACACACACACACACACCCCCACACACACACACACACCCACACACACACACACACACACACACACACACACACACACACACACACACACACACACACACACACACACACACACACACACACCCACACACACACAAACACACACACACAGTAGCATGTTGTCTTGTCTTCATTATCCGCACTCCATTGGGGGATTTAGTGTTCCAGATGAGACAGACACTACATGTACCAGATAGATAGACACGTCATGCTCCAGGATAAACTCTGGCTGCCTGTAAGCCACTTCACCCTCAACTCCAAAACTTTCCATTAAAGGACATCACCGTTCACTATGGTGAGAGCAGAAATGCAGGCCCAACATAGTGATGCACAAATACAGGCCACAAGTCCACTCACAAATTGCAGTAAATACAGGCCTAAACCAACTTAGAAATGTGAAATGGAAGCCTAAGCCTACCTGCAGACACTTGAAATAGAGGCCTAATCCTACCTACACACATAAAATACAAGCGTAGGCCTGACTACAGGTGAAATGCAAGCGTAAGAAAACATACAGACACATAAAAAAAGGCCTAAGCCAACTTACAGACTTGAAATGCAGGTGTATAAGCCTGACTACAGGCATGCAATACAAACATAAGCCTGACTACAAACACATGAAATACAAGCATAAGACAACTCCCAGACATGTGAAATACAGGCCTAATCCTACCTACAGACATGAAATACAGGCCGTGGCCAACCTACAGAGGTGTGAGCTAGCTAGCCTAGTTACTCAAACAGGAGACATTTCATCACAGTGAGAAAAGTGGCTGCTCAGCTAGCACTTTGACAAGCAGCCAGGTCAAGGTCACGAAGTAACCTTGACTCCTGCCTTTTTTCACCCTTTTGTCTTGTGTCTGTGTGTGCGTGTGCGTGTACGTGTGCGTGTGCACCTTGCCCCAGAAACGATCCCTCCCCCATTCTGCTTCCCCATTGGTGGGCCATATTTGGTCAAGGCTGAGTACCCTCTCTAAAATGTGACCCCCATCACCCCCTTTCACCATTACCACCTCCATGTCCATTTGTCATGCACACACACACACACACACACACACACACACACACACACACACACACACACACACACACACACACACACACACACACACACACACACACACACACACACACACACACACACACACACACACACACACACACACAGGCATACAAACACATTTACACCCTCGTCTCCCTTGAGTGCGGAGAAGATAAAGGGACGTGCGTGTGCATGTGCGTGCATGCGTGCGTGTGTGTGTACACGTATGCATGATGTGTCTGTGTGTGCGTGCATTGCATAAAGATATGCAGGGGTGTTTTGAGATTGGTTATTTGGGCCAGGCCTGAATCGATTAGCCGAGGCCGACTTCAGAAGCACATTTGACATTTTCAGGCCACACCGTCGGCTGGAGTAAACCGAGACGCCAAGCAAAGGGGTGCTGCGAATAACACACACACACACACACACACACACTCACTCACTCACTCACACACACACACACACACACACACACACACACACACACACACACACACACACACACACACACACACACACACACACACACACACACACACACACACACACACACACACACGCACCTTCCTCTTCCTGCATCCTCTCATCTGACATGGCATTTTTGCTGGCGATCTGCCCGAGGAGGTTTGCAGGGCATCATGGGATGCGACAAAAAGTAGCATGCGGCGTAGAGTCGAGACAAACACACAGACTATAATAACCCTGTCAAAGGGAGGGTTGTGAATCTGGATATGCCATGCAATATTTTGATGTCAGAGGAAATGTGTAATAACTTGCCCTGGGACTTACCACAGTGAGAGTGGGCATAAATTAAGGTGTGCGTGCGTGCGTGTGCGTATGCATGCGTGCAAGACTGTGAGTTGTATGTGTGTGTGTGTGTGCGCGTGTGTGTGCGTGCGTGCAAGACTGTAAGTTGTATGTGTGTGTGTGTGCGCGTGTGTGTGCGTGCATGCAAGACTGTAAGTTGTATGTGTGTGTGTGTGTGTGCGCGTGCATGTGCGTGCTCGACTGCTCGACTGCTGTATCTCTACAGGTAGACACAAGTTGCCATTGCTCTGTTGCAGGCATGATGAGACATGGCAAGATACCGCTGCCGGTTAGAGGTTTATCTGGGCTAATGTCTAACTGTGCGTGCATATCAGAAACGACCTAAGCCAGTGGTTCCCAACCTATGGGTCGGGACCCACCTTATGGGTCGCCAAAGATCCACAGGGGGTCGCGGAGCCCTCTTGATTTTAAGGGGTTTCATTTTAAATATATATAGCCCATGTTGAATAAAAGACAAAGCATTTAACTAATAAATGCATAGAACCAAATGCACAAATTTCAAATGCTACATTAAACATTTATTCTATATTTGACCAAAGACGAATTGAGGAATAAAATAACTAAAATTCGTTTTCGCAGGAAATAGAGGGCATCTTGTGACTCCGTCTCGTGTGGGCGCTCGCGTGGTTGGGTCACCAAAGCATACAATAGTAGAAAAAATGGGTCCCTTAAGAAAAAGGTTGGGAACCACTGAGCTAAGCTACCGAGTACCGCTTTGGCCGCTTTATTCGCCAACCCTCCATAGACAAATAATGACTTCAATTGCTCCGGTAGCGTAGGTCGCTTTTGGTTAACATGCACAGTTAGAACACAAAGCAACGTTTCCCACACACAGAGACATGTGCAGTATGTGAGGAAGTTGACCAATTTATGGTGATGGGTATTCATTCCGTGGTGCTGCGCCACAGGATGGTCTATATGGGAATTTAACACGGCAAAGTACTGCGTGCAATAGCGGGAAGACGCCAAGAGACGATTCCATTTGCTTCCTTCCTTTCCAAAAAAAAAAATCGGTGCTCGTCTTTATGAGAGTTGAGATGAGGTGAGAGGAGGAGTGGGATGGGTTCTGGAGAGAGGAGGAAATCGGGCGATAAGATGGAGAGGAGAAGTCAAGTCAAGTCAAGTAGGTTTTATTGTCAATTTCTTTACATGCACTGGTCATACAAAGAATTTGAAATTACATGTCTTGCTTTCCCATACAGACATAGACTAATCTAGGTAAGGACATAGACAGTATAGACATAGACAGTACTTATACATGGACTTAAGACAGTATGGACATAGACAATGCTCATACAGACATTTAAATAGGATGAGGTAAGACTTTGCTCTTCCTCACGAGAGAGGAGACGAGAACGATAGGTTCTGGATTGGGAGAGAGGGAACAGCAGAGTGATGGGAGAGAACAGGAGAGTGATGGATGGGTTCCGGAGCGGGAGAGAGAAGACAGGATAGGACTGGAGAGTAGAGGAGAAGACCTTTGTTTAACCAGGAAGGTCCCATTGAGGTAGAAACCTCTTCTTCCAGGGAGTCCTGGCCAAGACGGCATTAAGACAGTGGAGGCACATGCATATTATGACATAAAAACAGATAAAAAAAAAGCACACGTAAGGATATAAGACATATCAGAGTCTGATAATCAGACATAGGGGCAAACAAAATAGACACTGGACAAGACTAACAAGTAAGACCATCAAGCACTAAACAGTAAGAACTAACAAACTTAACAAAATCTGACATAAAAAATGGAGATGGAGAGTGGAAGAGAGGGCAGGGTACTGTGGAAGAGGTTGGGGAGAGTAAACAGTTTTGCAAAAGGTCTGCATAGGGAAAGAATGTCAATCATCTGTGGAAGCGAGCGTAATGATGTTGCCTCTTGCAGCAAGTAGAGCAGTGTGGAGATGTAATGAGCACTTATTAAGCAGGGGTAGTACGGCACCAGGCGAGCAAGCATGATGAAAGCTTGAACCGCCCCCCTATGGCTATGGATGGAGAGAAGGGAGGTGGAAGGAAGGAAGGAAGAAGGGAAGAGGGAGGAGAAAAGAAAGCAAGGAAAAAGACGATGGGAGAAAAGAGTTAGTATGCTATATGACGAGCCAGCCGGTGCTCAGTCAATGAGGCATAGACACACACACACACACACACACACACACACACACACACACACACACACACACACACACACACACACACACACACACACACACACACACACACACACACACACACACACACACCACAGACACACTGCAGACGAGAGAGAGGAAGTGGGAGATAGTGAAAAAAGCAGGGAGAGAAGAGAGAAAAACGGAGAAGAGAAGAGAGAGAAAAACAAAGCAGAGAAAACGGAAACGGAGCAGGACAGAGAAAGAAAGAGGGGAGCAAGAGGATAAGAGAGAGAGAGAGAGAGAGGGGTGGTGTGGTGTGGTGTGGTAGCATCAGGAGTGCTGTGTTTGCAGACACACACCTGTGAAGGCCCAGTGTCCTCTCTGCTCTCCCTGGCGACCGCAGTGATGGCTGCGCAGAAACACAGCAGCAGAGTGCCAACTTGCTCCTCATCCTCTCTCCTCTCTCTGTCGGACGCACGCACGCACACACACACACGCGCACACACACACGCGCACACACACACACACACACACACACACACACACACACACACACACACACACACACACACACACACACACACACACACTCACACTCTCTCCTCTTGCTAATACACTTTCTCTTCTGCCTAATTACCTGGACCAGCTGCTCCTGACCAGCTGCGTGTACTGTAAGTGGGGTTTTTTTTATCGCTCCCAATGTAGCCCTTTTGAGCAGTTTTGACCTTTCTTTTATTCATTACTTCATGACTTTTCTTCTGTCATCTCATTTCTTATTCTTTGGTTGTATTATGCCCTTTCATACAGTCTCTCTCTTTCTCAGTCTCTCACTCTTTCCTTTTATCACCCCCCTTTTTACCCTCTCTGACCATCATGCCATCTCTGCTGATTAAGTTTGTTCAGTTCTTTACTTCTGTTATCCCTTTCTTTGCTTTCATGCTGTCTTTACAGTAATTGCATTATTTGCTGCTTTATACCTGTTCTCTCTCTCTCTCTCTCCCTCTCTCTCTCTCTCTCTCTCTCTCTCTCTCCCTCTCTCTCTCTCTCTCTCTCTAGCTCTATCCCTCCTTTCTTTGACTCCCTCGGGGCCACCATCTCTCTCCTCTAGGGATGCACAATACCACTTTTTTGCAAACCGCTACAAGTACGAGTACATTAATGTGTGTACTTGCCGATACCGAGTACCGATACCGATTTACCTTTTACCACCAAAATACAATGAAAATAAATGCATGGCTTTGTTTTTTTCCACCTGTGATATTTGTATTGTCCATTTCCATGTAGATTTAAATGTTAGTAAATGTATGAGGTGGCACTTTTTTCCCATGATGCTTTCAAGTTCACAGAACGTGACAAGATTTTGCATTGTTTTGTGTAATAGCAGTATCGTTCCTGGTATCGGCAAGTGCTTGGCGAGTACGAGTACGAGTATAATGAGCAGTATCGGGTGCCGATGTCGATACCAGTATCGGTATCGGTGCATTCCTACTCTCCTCTCCTCTCCTCTCCTCTCCTCTCCTCTCCTCTCCTCTCCCCTCCCCTCCCCTCCCCTCCCCTCCCCTCCCCTCCCCTCCCCTCCCCTCCCCTCCCCTCTCCTCTCCTCTCCTCTCCTCTCCTCTCCTCTCCTCTCCTCTCCTCTCCTCTCCTCTCCTCTCCCCTCCCCCCCTCTCCTCTCCTCTCCTCTCCTCTCCTCTCCTCTCCTCTCCTCTCCTCTCCTCTCCTCTCCTCTCCCCTCCCCTCCCCTCCCCTCCCCTCCCCTCCCCTCCCCTCCCCTCCTCTCCTCTCCTCTCCTCTCCTCTCCTCTCCTCTCCTCTCCTCTTCCTCATCTCCTCTCCACCTCCACCTCCCCATCCTCTCCTCTCCTCTCCTCTCCTCTCCTCTCCTCTCCTCTCCTCTCCTCTCCTCTCCTCTCCTCTCCTCTCCTGTCCTATGAGTGTGTGTGTCACCCCTGTGGCCATTGTGTGTGCCATATCTGCCGTCCCCAGTGGCAGGCTGTTGGCTGGTTATGGTGCTGACTTTAATGCGTCACCCCGAGCTGAGCTCAGCGGCCATGGAAGAGAGGGAGATGGAAGGAGGAGGAGGAGAGGGAGAGAAAACAAGAGAGGGGACAAGCTAGCTAGTTACCGCTAGAGCAGCAACACTGCAGAGTAAGCTGCACAGATCCAGACATCAGCTGGGGAGAGGAGCATGCAGAACAGCGCAGCAGGCTGGGAGTAAAAGGAAAAGGACCTTAGAACCGAGTTGGAGGGGAAAGCCCAGACTATAGCAAAGGCAAAGGCCCTAAGCCAGGGGTGTCAAACTCAAATTGACCGAGGGCCAAAAACAAAATCTGGAACAAAGTCGCGGGCCGAACTCCACAATTATTTTTTTTAAATGGACTAAAATAGTGCACATACATTCACATACATTCTTTGCCATCATCTTTGTTAGTTAAAATGTGTCTGCACATCCTGTGACACACCATTAATGTATAGTGTAACACTAAATTTGTTGTATGTGGGACAACTGCAATACACATTTGAAATGGTCTCGCGGGCCAAATAAAATGGCTCAGCGGGCCAAATTTGGCCCCCGGGCCTGAGTTTGACATCCCTGCCCTAAGCGGTCAGACACAGTGATTGCGCTGACAACCACTGCTGTGGTCTGGGGAGAGTGATGTGCCAGTTAGACTACAGCAGGCGTGGGGAACCTTTTTATAGAATAGAATAGAATATTGTAATTATACAAAGTGTACTGAGATTTGAGCTTCCCTACAAGGTGCAGAGTGTGAGTTCATTGTCATAACAGCTTTGGGGAAGAAGCTGTTCTTCATCCTATTGGTTCTGGCTGGTAATGCCTTGTAGCGCCTGCCAGAGGGCAACAGCGTGAAGAGAAGGAAGCCAGGATGTGAGGGATCTTTAATGATACTTATTCGAGGGGCCACTACAAAATTTTCCTCCAGGTCTGTTCTAGGACCACAAACCAGGATTTCCCCTAGCACCTAGAACTAGGGGTGTAACGGTAAGCTTACACAAAAATCACGGTTCGGTACGTACCTCGGTTTTAGGGTCACGGTTCGGTACATTTTCGGTACAGTATATGGGAACAAAATAGAAAACCATTTTCTTCGTCAGCACGCTGTAAATTTCACCAAAATATTGTGAAAAAAAAGAAATACATTCAACCTGCTACTTTGGGTCGGAGATTTCCTCAGTGTAAGAAATAGTACTTTCTCCTAAAGGTTTCACAAAGACCAAGCCTCTACACCTGTTTTTTCTTGCATTCTCTCTCAGGGTTCTGCACAAGCTTCTGCATGTAGTAGCAGCATAATGTAAAAACATGAACAGAGTAGCCTTTTGCTCAACCTTTCGGTACTCGGTACAGCACAGTTCGATTCGGTACAGGTCTTTTCGGTACGATACGTCGGTTCGGTTCGATATCGTTACACCCCTACCTAGAACCTTTACAACAGACCCCACCTTCACTGAACATGTAACTTGAACATATAACAGCGGGGCTGACAGCCTAGGCAGACAGCGGGGGAAGCTTTGTTTTTTTTTTCCTCCAC
>NC_085880.1:34308150-34335650 GCF_034702125.1 Engraulis encrasicolus
CGTATCGAACCGTGATTTTTGTGTACCGTTACACCCCTACTGTCTATTACCAGTAGAAGCAAAGGAAGAGTTTTGTTGCAAATTGACAGAATTTTTTTGACTTTTGAAAGCGAAAGTGAAAGCCCATTGGGAAACCCCAACTCCCATTGTCATTGTGACACAGCACTCCACAGCACACAAGTGAACACTGCACACTGCACACAACAAAATTGCATTTATGCCTCACCCGTGCAAGGGGGCAGCCCTCAGTGGCGCCCCATGGGGAGCAGTGCGGTGGGACGGTACCATGCTCAGGGTACCTCAGTCATGGAGGAGGATGGGGGAGAGCACTGGTTGATTACTCCCCCCACCAACCTGTCGGGCCGGCAACCTCTGGGATGCAAGTCTGACGCCCTAACCGCTCACCCATGACTGCCCTCTTTGCATTTTATTTTTGGAAATGACTGTTCAGGGAAATTTGATGCCAAGTCATTTTGTAACGAAGCTCTTCAAATATTGGTTGTTGGGTGTCGCATGACATTGCAATACTGTGCATACTGTGACACACACCCACTGCTACTGTAGAGGGAGACATCCAAAGTGCAAAAAGTAAAGCACTTGCAACATTTATTTTTAGCGATGTAGTTAATCCTATTAACACACCTCTATGAGATGAGCTGATAAGTGAAAACACCTGAACACGTTGATTTTGATGATTGCAAAGTGGTAGTGTACAGTAAGTACAGTATTTAGTTTCGTTCTCAGATAAATCCCCCTACCACCCTCCACCCCCACACCAGCATGCTGACATGATATGTGTCGTACGTGGTATACAATATGTTCTAAAATTGTACAGCATGTGTGCAAGGCACGGCAACACCTAGACATACAGTGGTGTATGGACATAGAGGAACTCTATTGACTTAATATTGCTATTATCCACTTATGTGTGCAATTGTGCTAAAAAGTCCACGAATAAAAGGTACACAATAAGGTTAAAGTGTCAAAAGTGTTCAAATATAAAAGCAGGGGGAGGAGAGTGTTTTCAAGAGACAATACCACACTAAAGATGTAATACAAGTAATACATCATATATGGGAGAGCTGTTATTACGCTGCTTGGTACAGAAGTAGACAACACATATTCTTAATCCTCCCCAGTCTGTCTCAGCGAGGGCGCAGCTGGCTCCTCTGCACCACTTCAAACAGGGAGACATGCTGGCAGCTTTCTGCTCCTCTTCTCTTTTCCTTTTGAAGTCTAGTGTCTAGTCCATTCAGGTGTGAAAGTCTGAGTCAAAACAAAGGCTTTAATGTCTTTTGGGGTTTATTTTTTTATTTTGTGTTTTTGTTTTGTTGTTTAATGGTTGCATCACGGTGACACTGCTGTGTGGTTTAATAAGCCAAGAAGGCCTGGTATGTGTTCTTAAAAACATCCCATTTTACCGTGAATAAATAGAGTTGGTGTCAGTTTCAGGTCAGTTTCGCTACAGTGTAATGTTTGGATCATTATGTGAAGCGATGTACCCTCAGGCACAGCATGACAATTATTCGTCAAGTAGTTGGCGGGTATTGAAGCAGACTGCTAAGGTTTTAACCGTTTTTTACTGAACCACTTTGGAGGAGTGCATTGCATGGTAACTGATATATCAATGCAGGCGGAGTTAGCAGTTAGGAGTTAGGACCTCTGCACACCTCTGCATACATGATAAACAATGAATGGTCAATTTCATCATAGCAGAGCAACAAAGGGCGGCCCTGACAAAATAGAGCTCTCCCGTAATCTGCAGCCGACATCCGGTGGACATCCGCGGTTGTATTGAAAACAGTGGAATCGAACGTTGGCAGATCAGTGTACGGCAGTGATTCTCAAACTTTTTCAGACCGAGGACCACTATGTCCCCCCAAAAATGTTCAGGGACCACCTGTCAACTGAATTGAGAGTTGACTAGTGCTATTTCGACACTTAATATTGATGCAGATCACTTACTTTTTATTCCCATTTTAAAACCCTGTCTTATTGTGGTGAAAATATGACTAGAGGCATGTTTGGCTTTGTAATTACGTTACAAATGCTAGCTTTCTGCTAGCTAGAAATCCCTTTGCGGACCACCTGAGCTCTGTCGCGGACCACCAGTGGTCCCCGGACCACACTTTGAGAATCACTGGTGTACGCCCTTTGACGGAACCGGTGTGCGGAGGCCCTTAGTTGTCCCGGGACCCAGGGAGAGTGGGGTTCCAAGATTTGGAGTATTGGCAGAGGACACGCTCAACTTCTTGGAAAAACGAAAGTCTTTGGGTGCGAGATAAAAAGCGTCAACTTAAGGAAGAAAAATCCGCACTCACAAACTGCGTCTCATTATTTATTTATATTACCACCATGTCCAAAAAGCAAACGCGTTTCGGCTAACAAGCCTTCATCAGTGCGTGGTACCATGCACTGATGAAGGCTTGTTAGCCGAAACGCGTTTGCTTTTTGGACATGGTGGTAATATAAATAAATAATGAGACGCAGTTTGTGAGTGCGGATTTTTCTTCCTTAAGTTCCAAGATTTGGGCCCTCATCACATTGCATGTATTAGATGGGGGGGGTACCCTTGATGACTCTGTGCTGGGCCCGGCCAAAGCTGCCATCTGCCGTGGCCACAGCTGGGTGACGGTCATGAAGGGTAAGGTGGGCTCAGAGGCACAGAGGCCATGGCATGTCGTCACAGAGGCTGTGGCATGTCGTCAGGGAGGCCGTGGCATATCGTCAGGGAGGCCGTGGCATGTCGTCACGGAGGCCATGGCATGTCGTCACGGAGGCCGTGTTCAAGCTAATTGTGGAGCATGTTACGCCTGAGCTCGCAGGAGCACTAGTCACGAGGCCGCACTGCGCTTGCTGTGTGTGTGTGCGTGTGCGTGTGCGTGCCTGCGTGCGCGGGTGCGTCTTTCTGTGTGAGTGTGTGTGTGTGAGGGTGTTTCTGTCTGAGTGTGTGTTTCTGCGTAAATGTGTGTTTCTGTGTGAGTGTGTGTAAGTTTTGTGTGTATGTGAATGTACTATATTTGTATAGTATGTGAGTGCACACACATGCGAGCGTTTGTATGTGTGTATCGGTCTATTTCGTAGCTGTGTGTGGGTGTGTTGTCATTTGCCGGCAGAGAAGCTAGAATGCTTTTCTAAACTGTCATGGTGTACTTCGGTGGAGGATGATATTGTTTGGCCCTCCCTCTCACTGTCTGTCTCTATCTGTGTGTCTCATTTTCTCTCTTCTTTTTCTTCTCTCTTGTCTCTTGTTATTGCCTTGATGGACTGTCTTATCTCACGATGACTGTGTTAATGTGTGTCTGTGTGTCTGTGTGTCTGTGTGTGCGCGTGTGTGCGCGTGTGTGCGTGTGTGCGTGCGTGCGTGCGTGCGTGCGTGCGTGCGTGCGTGCGTGCGTGCGTGCGTGCGCGCGCGCGCGCGCGTGCGTGCGTGCGTGCGTGTGTGTGTGTGTGTGTGTGTGTGTGTGTGTGTGTGTGTGTGTGTGTGGTGTGGCTATCAGTGTGCCCCAGCAGAGTAGTGAATCAAGATCCCATTCTCACATTAACTGTCCTGATAAAAGCTGTAAGTCCCACTTGTAACCCCTTTTACCACATCTACCCTGAATGACCCACCCACTGCCATCTCACAGCCCCACAACTCAGACACCCCCCCCCTCAGACCACAACCCCCCCCCCCCGCCCGCCCCAACACACACACACACACCATTCTGTTGGCCCACCAGGCCCCTCACCATTCAGTCACTGCCTATAACTCAGTCCACCGCCATTCTATCGCCCACACAAATTAACATGCCACGCTCCAGTACTTTCATTGGCGCAACACTCTTTCAATATTCCCTCCCCCATTCCACTTGCTGTGTTAACCCGCCACACCACCATCCAGTTGCCCGCACAACTTGGCACATCACACCCCTCCTCACAAATTTACAAGCCACACATCCAGGCTTTAGCTGTTGCCCTAACAACCCACCACACCACCCTGACTCCATTCGGTTCCCTCCACAACTTGGCCCACACCACCCCTCACCATTATCTGGCCCACACACATCAACAAGTCACACTTCCACACTTTGACTTTTGCCATGAAAACTCTCCCTTCCCACCCCCATAGTAATCTACCACACCGCCTGGCTCCATTCCTCCCCACCCTTCTGTTGCCCAACTCATACCCTTCTCCATTCTGTTGCCCCCACAAACGAGTCAACGCCACGTTTCCTACACTGCCCGCATCGCCTAATTAATTGCCAATTAGGCTCTGGGACACTAATTGGAGCGTAGATGGGAAGGCAGGCTCGTTAATGAGGATGGTGGAGGAAATGGTACCATCAAAGCTACTTTCATTCCAATGCTGTCTCTTCCTTTGCTTCTTTCTTTGAGCCTTTATTTCTCTCTCGCCCATCATACCCTCTCTCTTTCTTTCTTTCTTTCTTTCTTTCTTTCTTTCTTTCTTTCTTTCTTTCTTTCTTTCTTTCTTTCTTTCTTTCTTTCTTTCTTTCTTTCTTTCTTTCTTTCTTTCTTTCTTTTTTTCTTTCTTCTGTATCCCTCTATATCTCTGCATTTCTCTCTCTCTCTCTCTCTCTCTCTCTCTCTCTCTCTCTCTCTCTCTCTCTCTCTCTCTCTCTCTCTCTCTCTCTGGTAACATCTGGGTCGTACCGTAGCATCTGTTTGTAAATAGGGACTAATGGTGAGGTAGTTGATCCTCTGTGGTTCTCATGTCAGTGTGCCAGTGACTGGGCTGTAGCAGTAGCATCAGGGTAGGGAAGTGCAGTTTGCTAGCAGGAATAGGAAGTCATCCTGCTGCCTCTCTCTTCAGACTAAAAGCCTACTGATGTATTTAGATGTACTACACCCCTGCTGCCCACTTTTGGCTTGCAAGTAGGAAGAGTAAGACTATTTTTCTCTCTCTCTCTCTACTTCTCTCTCTCTCTCGCTCTCTTTCTCTCTCTCTCTCTCTCTCTCTCTCTCTCTCTCTCTCTCTCTCTCTCTCTCTCTCTCTCTCTCTCTTGCTCTTACGCTTGGCATCGCTCTCTCCCTCTCTCCAACTTCCCATTTCTCTCTCCCTTTCCTACTTTTTCATCTCTTTCTCTTACACTCGTTTCATCCTCCTTTTCTGAATCTCCCTCCGTCTCTTTATCTGTCACTCACTCACCAACTCTCTCTCTCTCTCTCTCTCTCTCTCTCTCTCTCTCTCTCTTCAACTCTCTCTCTCTCACACACATGCATACACGCACACACGCATGCGCACACACGCACACACACACCACTCCTTTGCTGGCTCTGGGTGTATTTTTACCTCGAGCGCCTCTTCACACGTGAGGGTGTGTGTGTGGATGGGGTAGAGTAGCTGTTTCTATGAGGCTTTTATGGTGCTCTTGACCAGGGGGTTTATGTGGGCGAAAATGCGTGCTTGCCTGCGTGCATGCGTGTGTGTGTGTGTGACGTGTCTGTGTGTGTGTGTCCGTTCTTGTAGAGTGTGTGTGTGTGTGAGAGAGAGAGAATGAGTGAGAGAGAGTGAAAGAGAGTGAGAGAGAGAGAGAATGAGTGAGAGAGAGTGAAAGAGAGTGAGAGAGAGATGAATCAATGAAAAGCGTAATGATGGCAGCTTTTCCTGTTCCAGTGGTGGGGAGCGGGCGAGCGAACCTCTCTGAGAGTGAGAGTGGAGTGGGCTCCAATCTAATTTAACCAGATGGAGGCCGGCAGCAGAATAAATGGCACGTCTGTTAATACGCCGGGAATCGCTCGAAAAACACAAGTTGTGACGTGAGTCTTGAAGCCACAATGGAAAAGCAGATTAGATCTTTTTTTATATTCTTCTCGTCACGTTCTTTTTTTTTGTGAAAGGGCTGTGGAGAGCGATTGTGAAGTGCTGTTGTTAAGTCCGATTGAGGTGTATTCCTAAATAAATGGTGTGTAAATGTGTTCGTGTCTCCATAACCACTTCTTTCCTCTCCACAAAAGTGAGAGGTGGCATCTCTTTTTGTAATACAAGTGAAAATATTTCCGGTAACACTTTATAATAATGTTCCTTAGTAAAGACTCAGTAAATAATTAACTAATGATGAATAAAACATTAACAAATGTTTTTATTATTAACTAAGCTTTATTAATGCTTTATAAAATATCTACAAATGATATATGCAAGATTTTACACACCTTATAACAGAGTATTTTATTCATTTACAAGCAACTTGTAAATGTTTGATAAATATGAAATATTAACATAGCATTTCCTAGTCATTTACAAGCATTTGTTTACATTTCCTAGTCATTTACAAACGTTTGTTAATGTTTTGTTCATCAATAGTTAATTATTTATTAAGTCTTTATAATGCTTTTTTGCATCCATTATTCTAAAGTGTTACCATATTTCCCTGCTCAACCTGACATAAAATATAAAACTGTTCCACTGAAATCACTCAGTTCTGATAGCTGAATGCTGCAAGTGGGACCAAACTGTCTCTGCACTGCCTTGGCTGACGCTATGACCAAACAAACGGACATCCTATTTGTTAGCTGTAGCCATTATGCTGTCTCCAACGTCCTGCCAAAAGCCTGCCCCAAAGATTCAACTAACCTCAATGAACTGAAAGGGATTGGATGGGGCTGATCTGATGTTGCGCTCTATCAGCCAGTTTCAGCAGTGTATTTGAAGAAGAAATGGTGAATTAGCTGTGGTGTAATGGTGTAATGGTTAGGGAGTTGGACTGTAGATCACAGGGTTGCAGGTTCAATCCCCCACCCTGACCACTTCCTTCCTCCCTCCATGGCTGAAGTGCCCTTAGCAAGGCACCTAACCCCACACTGCTCCGAGAACTGTAACCAACACCTGGATGGATATTTAACGCTTTGTTTAAAACCGTCTACTAAGTGTACTGTAGTTACTGAGTGTAACGTAATGTAAATAATGTAATGAATGTGTTGTGTTCATCTCCTAACTGATGTCATTTCTCTTCCACTACAGCGGGAGGCGCTGTCCGTTCCTCTTGCCCACCAGAGTGTCAGGAGAGCACATAGATCTTCCCTCTTCTCGCAGCCGCCCACTTCCCTGTCGTCCCAGGTCAGTGCGTGTGCAAGTGTGGGTGTGAGTGTGTGTGTGTGTGCTCATAGCTGTGTGTAGGGAGAACACTGATTCAGTGCCAGATCTGCTGTGCGTGTGTGTGTGTGCGTGTGTGTGTGTGTGTGTGTGTGTGTGTGTGTGTGTGTGTGTGTGTGTGTGTGTGTGTGTGTGTGCGTGTGTGTGCGCGCGCGCGCGCGTGTGTGCGTGCGTGCGTGCGTGCGTGCGTGCGCAAGTAAGTATGTAGTATTTATGTGCAACACAGGCGGTCCTGGGCATTGTGCCTGCCCTGCTTGTCGTCTGGCGTCTCATTAGGTCTTGGAAGGACAGGCCTCTGACCTTGTCCCGTACAGCATCTCAGAGACGTGTGAAATTGGGGTTTGGCTGTGGGGCAGAGTTGTTTGTTTGTTTGTGTCTGTGTGTTTGTGTGTGCGCGGCAGTACTGCTTGCGTGCGCGCCGCCCGCTTGTGTGTGTATGCGTGTGTCTCTGTTTGTGTGTGTGCGTGCGTGGTGCGTGTACCTTTGTGAGAGGGCCAGATTTGTTTTGTGTACCTTAGCAGACAGCTCAGTCTGGAGATAAGGGCTCACTGGGAGATGACTCGCCTCTCCCTACTTCCTGGTATCAGATGATTGGTCGGGACACAGTGTTTCCTCTGCACTTGATTGGTCAGGAGGACACACTGTATTGTCCTCTGCAGTAGGTGCCTCTATTGCTCTCTCATCAGAGAAGGACACCTCAGGCAACGCCACGTCTCACCACCCCAAATCCAATTAATTACACATGTGTACACTACACTACACCACACACACACACACACACACACACACACACACACACACACACACACACACACACACACACACACACACACACACACACACACACACACACACACACACACACACACACACACACACACACACATGCACAGACACCAGTAGGCAAGCTGCTGCACAGCAATTAGTTTTTTTCAACTTTACTCAGACAAGGACAGTGAAGAGTGGAACAGGAAGTGAGTGGGAGAGAGAGACGGTGGAGGATCGGGAAAAGACCTCGGATCGGGGATCAAACCCAGGTCGCCCACATAGCAGTCCAGTGCTTAGCTGATTAAGCCATGACTCGGCCACACAGAGTATCTTGACCATAAATGGATGTGTTTGGGCCTAGGTTTAGATCCTTGGCTCGTCTTCAAACTTAAGTTTTGGCCTCAGTTCGTCATACAAACAAAAGGCCCGTCTCCACTGAATAAATAAATGAAACTGACAGGTTTGGAAAACTCTAACCCTCACCCTGTCTGCTGCTGCTTGTGAATAGTAGGCCCATCATACTATTTATACACACCAATGACTGTGCTGTTTATTGTGTTATGTCATCATAATTCCATTAGTAGTGAGGCTGTAGGACAAGGGTATTCAATTAAAAGTCACTGTGGGCCACTTTTTCAAATTCCCTCCAGTGATGGGGGCCGAACATAAAATATGTATAACTGCGAGTAGCACGGTGTCTTAGGTTAGGGTGCGAAACAAGCGGAAAGCTTTCCAGACAGAACAGATAATATTCCCATCTCTATTTCTTAGTAGCCTTAGGATGGTCTGTTTGCGACACTGTTTTAGATGAGACTTCACTCTCATGTGAATGCATATTAGAGATATCCCCAACCTGAAGTGTTAGTGATTAGCAAATTATGCATGGCCACAGATAGCACACATTTGTTTTCATTTTGTTCTGACCAGACGCTTGCCATCTGGCCCCAGGGCCTCCATTTGAATAGCCCTGCTATAGGAGAATGTGTTGTTGTGTTTTTACTGCCCACTGACATTATTTGCTCTGGTACTGGGTTTAAACCTACAACCATCTGTTTCCAAGAGCAGTTCCCTTCACCATCACCCCACAGCTGTGAATGTGTCTGTTGTGTTAGAATGTAGATTAACGGATGCTATATGTAAATAGCGGCCTTATGAAGGGTAATTACAACCGTCTGATAAGGGTATATGAACATGAAAGCATAGCCATATTAGTGTGTTGCTGAAAAGATCAGCAGACTAACTGATAACAGATGGTGGAGGTGAGGTTGGTGTGCACACGTGTGCATGCGAGCGTCTTTCTACTGCAGTTCGCTCTGCTGCATTGACAGTAGTTTGGCTGGTTGCTCTGCCCATCTCGATGCCCAGTCTTTGATCTGCCCTCCGAGTCTTTGATCAGCTCTTTTGGGGCTGATCGATGGCCACGCCAGTCTGCATGCACAGATGTGTACGTGTGTGTGTGTGTGTGTGTGTGTGTGTGTCTGTCTGTGTGTGTACAGGTGTGTGCATGTTTGCGTGGTTCTCTGCCCGTTTGACCTGCTGCCTGCTACACCTGTGTGTGTGCGTGTGCGTGTGTGTGCGTGTGCGTGTGCGTGTGTGTGTGTATTTCATGAAGCGTTTCCCTGTTGCCTCACCTGTCTGGCTCTGATGTCGGACTGCACAAGTCTAGCTACTGTATTAGCTTGTTTGACACACACACACACACACACACACACACACACACACACACACACACACACACACACACACACACACACACACACACACACACACACACACACACACACACACACACACACACACACACACAGACTCCTTCAATCTTGCATGGACAGCAAGCACATGACATTAAACTTTCATGAGGGGTGTGTGTGCGTGTGCGTGTGCGTGCGTGCGTGCGTGCGTGCGTGCGTGCGTGCGTGCGTGCGTGCGTGCGTGCGTGCGTGCGTGCGTGCGCGAGCGTGTGTTGGGGAGAGAGGGCTGGGTAAAATGCATTTATATGGCGCACACGTGTTGTGTACTACCAGTATTGGCTTGAGAGTACATTTGCATGCGTGAGACAGTGGCTCTGCACATGTCATAGGAGATAGGCAAACAAATTAAAAAGTGTAGTTCTATGCCTGCACTGTGCGAACTTCACCATTGTGCATGTGTGTGCATGTCTGTCTGTGTGTGTTGGTTTGTTGGTGGAGATTGCACCATATGTAGTAGAAGAGATCTATCCTTCCCATATGTCTCTGTGGTTAGTGTGTCCTCTGCCTGCGTGCCTTGTGTAAGAGAGGAAGAGGAACAGGCTGCAATCTCTGTAGAGGAAACACATAGACTTCTCCTTCCTATCTTCTTGTCTTTAACTACTATCTCGTCTCTGTGGTTTACTATGCATTCTGTTCACTCTCGTGTGCATGCTCTCTCTCTCTCTCTCTCTCTCTCTCTCTCTCTCTCTCTCTCTCTCTCTCTCTCTCTCTCTCTCTCTCTCTTTCTCTCTTTTCTCTCTCTCTCTCTCTCTCTCTCTCTCTCTGGTCCCCCCTCTCTTTCTGCTCCTTTCATCCCCATCTCTTTGTCCATCCATCATCTCTCCTTCTCGAAGGATCCTCCTACTATCCTGTATGTATCATGCATATTAATGCTAGTGTGCTCTCTCTCTCTCTCTCTCTCTCTCTCTCTCTCTCTCTCTCTCTCTCTCTCTCTCTCTCTCTCTCTCTCTCTCTCTCTCTCTCTCTCTCTCTCTCTCTCTCTCCTGCGTTGCCCCCCCCCCCCCTGTAGGCAGCCTCAGGAGTAGCCTGATCACTCACCCCTCAGAGACGTCGGTGTTGTAACAAAATATTGATACACCGGAGATCCGGCTATTATCTATCTGTGATACTGTATCCTGTAAGGCCGCAACACTTTTAATGAATAACTTAACATGGTAAGATTAGTAGGGCACAGTAGACACAGGCAGGCGGGTTGTTTGTTTTTGTAATTGAAACCTTTTGACTTGTAGTTGGCGCAGTGATAATCCATTGGCCTTTTGAGTCTTTCCTTTTTACCTTTACAGACATTATGCCAAACAGACATGGCCGAATTTACATTTTTTTAAAAGAATGTGATGTGAGAAATGGGGATTCACCTTTTTTAAAGGTGCACTGTGTAATATTTTTAGTCATTCATTTCCAGAAATGTTTCAAATTTGGCAATAGACAGCGCAGTTTCAATGAGCAGCATAGTTGCAATACCTACTCTGGCCACAACCCTACACAGTACACCTTTGTGAGGAAGGAAGGGGGATTCAGTGTTAGTGGCTGCAAGAGAGAGAGAGAGAGAGAGAGAGAGAGAGAGAGAGAGAGAGAGAGAGAGAGAGAGAGAGAGAGAGAGAGAGAGAGAGAGAGAGAGAGAGAGAGAGAGAGAGAGAGAGAGAGAGAGAGAGAGAGAGAGAGAGAGAGAGAGAGAGAGAGAGAGAGAGAGAGAGAGAGAGAGAGAGAGAGAGAGAGAGAGAAACTCTGGGTGAAATGTAGGAAATGCAACTCTAACCCTAATGCCAGAAATAGTCCGCTAGTAACAAATTCAAAAGAGGGGTCGAGAGATGCAGACAGAGAGAGATGAGGCAAAGTCAAATTTGAACAGACCCGAGGCCTTCGAGGAAATGAAGCTCAGTGGTACAGAAATCACAGAGCAGACATGCAGGAAATCAGAAACGAAGGAATAAAATGGGGAGGCAGGAGAAGAAAAGAGAAGAGAGGAGAAGAAGAGGAAAGGAGTAGAGATAAATCGTAAGACCTTCAAAGCGGGTTTCAGCACAAGTTCATCATTCACAGGCCAGAGAAGAAGAAAGGAAAGAGAGAAGGTGCGTGTGTGCGTGCGTGCGGTAGTCTTGTGAACTTGTGAGAGGTTTTGAGAATTACAAAAAAAAAAATTGTCCTTACCGAATGAGAGGAATAGGTTTGAAACAAGAGAGAGAGATAGAGAGAGCGCATAGGCCAATCTGCTCATAGACGGATAGATGCTCTGAGAAATATCCGGAACTGCTAAAGGCACCTTCAAAAAAACGGCAGAACTGCCCTCCTACCACCCAGGGCATTGCAGCGAATTGCCCATAATATAGGAACGAGATTGTGTACTGTGTGTATACAAACACAGGCACGCACACACACACCCACACACTCGCACTCATGGAGCAAACTACAAATTGGCCATAAAACAGGAACAAGACTACACACACAATCGGACACTGCACTGCAACACACACACACACACACACACACACACACACACACACACACACACACACACACACACAGGAATGAGACTACACACACAGTCGGACACTGCACTGTAACACACACACACACACACACATACCGTATACACGCAGGAGTCCTCCCCGTGATGAGAGTGCGGCCACCGACTGTGTGTGCGCGTGCGCGTGCGTGTATGTGTGTGCGTGCGTGTGTGTGTGTGTGTTTACACAGGGCTGATAAACAGTGTGAGCATGGGGTCCTTATATAGTGTCTCTGTGGGAGCTCTCACTATGCTTCAGTGGAGGCCGCTGTAGGGAAGCCTGTTGTGTTCACACTACCCCTTGTGTTTCACTTAAGCCCTGCTATCAGAACATACGCACACACGCGTGCGCGGGCGCGCACACACACACACACCGACTTATAATTATATTTCATGTGTGCTATCAAAGCAGATATGTTTTCCCTAAATACACACACACACACACACACACACACACACACACACACACACACACACACACACACACACACACACACACACACACACACACACACACACACACACACACACACACACACACACACACACACACACACACACACACACACACACACACACACACACACACACACCACACGACATGCGACACACGACACACGATACACGATACACGACACACGACACACGACACACACACAAACATGTGCATGTAATACAGGAGCATCTTTTCATAGGACGCTTTGAGTAAACACCAACATCCTGCGCTACTTGACAATTTCCTGCAGTCGAGATGTACAGATACAACAACATGTATAACCAACCAACCAACCACTTATTCACTCTCCTCTCCTCTCCTCTCCTCTCCTCTCCTCTCCTCTCCTCTCCTCTCCTCCCCTCTCCTCTCCTCTCCTCTCCTCTCCTCTCATCCCATCCTCTCCACCCTTTCCCTTTTCCCCTTGCCCCCTGCAGCCCATTGCTCTCTTTCATTCACTAATTCTCTCATGCTCTATTTTTAATTATTCCCTTCCTCAACCCACCCCCTTCCTCCACTCATACTGTACCTTTCTACTACCCTTCTCTCTCTTTTTAACTCCACCTCGTGCGTTACTCTCTCATCCTTAGGTCCAAGACATGCTTGCTGCAGGTTATTTGTGCATGTGTGGGAACATTTTGTGCATGAACGCACTGCTGTGCATATTTTACATGTGGGAGAAATGAAAATTAAATAAATATTAAATTAAAATTAAATGAATGAAATCAAATTAAATAGATACAATTGAAATTCATGAATAAAATTGAAATTAAATTAAAAATTGCAATTCTGTGCATGGGAGAACCCCTGACATAAGGACGCATGCGTACGGTGCAATATTTATAAAACTGCGAGGGGCGATCTTTCGAACTTCCACGTTGAGTTCGCGGTAGAGTCCAACAACAGTGGAAAACATTACTGAGAGCCCCGTTGGCTTTCTGCCCCATAGATGATACCTCCAGCATGGTGTAAAAAAACCTCAGGTCTTCATGTAGCACGTATGTGTACTCCATTGCATGCGGTCCACCCCCCTCTTCCCTGCACCATCAGCAACAGCACAGACCACTCTCTAGTCCAGTGATTCTCAAAGTGTGGTCCGGGGACCACTAGGGGTCCGCGACAGAGCTCAGGTGGTCCGCAAGGGGATTTCTAATTTTCCAAGATAAGCTAGCAGTAGGCTATATTTGTAACATTTTCATGTTTTCAACACAATAAGACAGGCTTATAATGTGAATAAAAAGTAAGTGATCTGCATAAAAAATAGCAGTGTCAAATTAGCATCCATCAGCTGCCAATTCAGATGACGGGTGGTCCCCGATAATTTTTTGGGGGGACAAAGTGGGCCTCGGTCTGAAAAAGTTTGAGAAACACTGCTCTAGTCCCTTCATTTACACTGTTAACCCTTTCTCTTTCATCTCCCTCTCCTCCACCCCCCCTCACTAGCCAGTTTCTACCCTTACCCTTCACTTGTTCTCTTCCACCCCTCCTCCCCTTCACCCCTTGTCCGTCCTCCCCCCTCTCCCCCTGCACTGCTGTACTCGTTTGCCGTACCACTTTCTCCTTTCATCACTTGCTCCACTTGCTTTCCCTCCTCCCCTGTTCCTCTTCCACCCTCCTCTCCCTTCACTCATCCTCCCATTCCTTCCTTCGCTCGCCCTTTCCTCCCCCTTGAATCTCATTCATTTGTCCTCTACCCTACATTCCCTATCCCTACACTCCCCTCTTCCACTCTCGCCTTTTTGTACCCCCCCTCTGCACATGACCCCCCCCCCCCCCCTTCCCTTCACCCCGTTCCGTTCACGCCTTTCCTTCCTCCCTCCCACGTCTCATTCGTCCTCCATCTCTCCATCCGACCTTCCATCCATCCGCGCGTCCTGGACTGCCTTTTTCAATCACGGCTGAGGGAATGTCCTGAGGGGGTCCTGTGGTCCTGTCTTCTGAGAGGAGGGGAGAGTGGAGGATAGAAGGGGAGGGTTGGGGAGGAGGGGAGATAGAAGAGAAGAGAGGAGAGGAGAGGGAAGGAGGAATGACAGAGGGGAAAGGGGAGCGGAGTGGGGGAAAAGAAAAGTCAAAGGATAGAGAAGGGGAGAGGAGAGAAGGGAGAAGAAGAGAGTTTAGGGAATGGCAGAGGAGGAGAGGAAAGGAGAGGAAAGGAGGAATGACAGAGGGGAAAGGGGAGCGGAGTGGGGGAAAAGTCAACGAGAGGAGAGGGGGGAAAAGTCAAAGGATGGAGAACGGGAGAGTAGAGAAGGGAGAAGAAGAGAGTTTAGGGTGGGAATGGCAGAGGAGGAGAGGAGAGGGCAGGAGTGACCCAAAGAGCCCGCTGTCAAGGAGCCTCCACTGCCCTTGCTGACGAGGAGACCGGAGCATTTGAGTGCATGATTTAATAAAGCTTACCCAATCACACACACACACACACACACACACACACACACACACACACACACACACACACACACACACACACACACACACACACACACACACACACACACACACACACACACAACCTCATCAGGTCAAGGTGGGCGATATGGAGGTCATGCATATCTATAGTGACAGCCGTCGTGTGGGGGGTGTGTGTGTGTGCATATGCAGCTGTATCTGTATACATGCGTATGTTCTGCACACACATACACACACAGATGCAAGCCCATTACTTAGAAACCACAGGAGGGCAGAAGTCGTGCGTGTCCGTGTGCGTGTGCTCGTGCATGTGCATGTGTGCGTGCGTGCCTGCGTGCGTGCGTGAGTGCGTGTGGGTGTGCTACAGTGACTGCAAATTAAGTGTTTGTGGCTGGCTGTCCCATGGTCTGGGTACATTCAATACACTAGCCTACAAGATAGAGGCATACATGGACGAAAGAAAGCAATTTGGTAGCTTTGCGTGTGTCCCTGTGTGTGTTTGTGCGTGTTCAACACCCAGGGTTGTCCTTAAGAGGTTGAAAGCTTTGCGTGGTCCGGCCGCCAAAATGCCAAGGGGGTTGGTTTGGCCCAAATAATTGGATCCCGTTAGTTGTCCAGCGACCCCGTTGGGCAGGCCCGATGGCACCAGGGCTCATCACATTCTCCATGGGTAACAAGCACCCAGGGTGTGCGCATGTGTGCGTACATGTACGATGTATGCGTGCGTGCGTGCGTGCGTGTGTGTGTATGCTTATGGGTAGCATGTACCCATGGGGACCCTCCCCATTCATGTCCCCACTGAAGTCCCATCCTGCCCCAAATACTCTGAGGTTGCCACCCATCACCCTGGAAAAGCAACTAGGCCAAAATGTTCTCTGGGCGTTTGTGCCTATCTGTTTGTGTGCGTGTGTGTGCATGCATGCGTGCGTGCGTGCGCGTCCATGGGAGTCCTTTTTATTATAGGATACACAGGGACCCAAACTGTTAACTGTTTGCTCGGTGGCAAGCACCGCATGCAAGCAAGCAAGTATCCCCTTCTCGCTGTTCGACCTTCACAGTGTCCTCGCCTCTCCTCCCTTCCTCTCCCTCTCTCCCCTCCTCCTCCCTTCCTCTCCCTCTCTCCCCTCCTCCTCCCTTCCTCTCCCTCTCTCCCCTCCTCCTCCTCTCCTCCCCCTCTTCCCATTCTGAAATGACCAAGGGCTCGGCAGAATGTGGGTCTCCCCTATTCTATCAAAGGAGCCTGAAATCTAGTTAGAGAGAAAGGGAACAGCGAAACTGCAAAAAAAAGCAAGCAAGAGAAATGAGAGAAAAGGGCTACAGAGAGAAAACGAGAGTGGAGGAGGCGGGCAAGTGGTAGGTAAAATAGGCTAAAGAGGACTTAAGTGTGCGAGGGCATATTGTGGGGTTTTTTCAGATATGTCCCAGTGGTATTTGCTAAATCTGAAGCTATTAGATTAGCTAAAGGTCCGTCATGCCTCCAGCACAAGAAGGTCGCGGCTCCCCAGAGCCTGCCTGGAGACAATGGGCTGTGGCGCGCTGAGGGGTGCGTGCGTACAAGCGCGCATGTGTGCTAGTTTGGTATGTGGTGCTTACAGTATGTGTGTGTTTTAGTGGCCTGTCTAACATTAACCACAGATGTCCCTTTGTGACGCGAAACTGCGTGTGCGCGTGCGTGTGTGTGTGCACGCTTGTGTGCTTGTGTGTGTGTTGCACACTCTCAGCATCCATGATCCATGGGAAGGAAACACAAAGAGGAAATCAATGCAGAGCTTAAGCCGATCCTCTCCAGTACGCATATCCCATCCCCATTCCCCATTTACTTTTATTCGTCCCCAGCTCTACACTCTCTTTTTATACTTACTCTCTCTCTCTCTCTCTCTCTCTCTCTCTCTCTCTCTCTCTCTCTCTCTCTCTCTCTCTCTCTCTCACTCTTTCTCTCTCTCTCTTCCTCTTCTTTCATCCTCCTCTAATCTCAAAGGAGAGCCACATCTGGCTGATTCAGCATTGTGTTAACCTCGCTTGCCCTTCGCCCACCCACCTGTCTGCCTTCCCGATCGTCTAATCGCCTGAATCGGCCGGCCATCCGCCATTTTGGGTCTGGACTGACGGATTCCCCTTTCATCTCGCCCTCTCCTTGTGCCCTGCTGCTGCTGCTGCTGACTGCACCGGCTGACTGACTGCTTCCAACTGCAGCCTGAGGCCACAGCCTGATGCCTGATGCCTGATGCCTGACTGAACGCTGCACGTGTGAGGCGATAGGGAGAAGCAAAGAGAGGGAAATGTGTAGTTCACCACAGGTAGACAGCGCTGCATAGAAGAGGAGAGGAGGGGAGAGGAGAGGAAAGATGAAGAGAAGATACATGTAGAGAGGAGAGGAGAGGAGAGATGGAGAACATGTTCATTCACCACAGGTCAACTCCACCACTGCATGAGAGGAGAGGAGAGAACAGTAGAGAAGGATGAATAGACGATAGACGAGGAGAGGAGAGGAGAGGTGGGGGGAAAAGGAGAGATGGCGAGGAAAAGATAGAGAGGAAAAGGGAGGGTAGAGAAGAAGAGGGGAAGAGAAGGGGAGAGGTCACATCACCTGTCTCTTCCTCCATTGCACCAGCCGTCCCCTGAGTCTGGATGGGACTGACGGGATGTTGCTCATGGCTGCCTGCCTGCTGCCCTGCTGCCTGCCTCATGTGTGAGGAGGAGGAGGAGGAGGTTACACTGCAGCGCCTCTCATCCACCACTTTGCCTTCTTAATGAGCCTCATGTGTGAGAGGAGAGGAGAGGAGAGGAGAGGAGAGGAGAGGAGAGGAGAGGAGAGGAGAGGAGAGGAGAGGAGGGGAGGGGAGGGGAGGGGAGAGGAGAGGAGAGGAGAGGAGAGGAGAGGAACCATTGCACTTCACCACAGCTCCTCTCCTCCCTCCAGTTTCCCTCCCTCCCTCCCTCCATCTTGGAGGATGCAGATTCATCCGGCTGGCACCTCCGCCAGGGAGTTTTGACAAAGTCACTGAACTGTACAATCCAGGGTCATTCCACCAGCTCAGGGACAGACACATCTGGATGTAGAGACTAAAACATTAGAGAGTAAAGTAAAAGAATTGAGTCTTGTCCCATTTTTCCCTCTGCCCATGCTCTTAACATAGGTGATCTTGCTAATGATGAGCATTAATGGAGTTTGCCCTTTACCCAAGGACCTTGCATGGTGCAGTCTAAAGGAGACATGGTACCAAATCAGTTGTTCTTGCTGTAGATCAGTGGTTCAAAACCTTTTTTGAACAACCACCCCCATAACCTCATCATAAGTCTGCCAACGCCCCTTGAGTATATAATACTAAAATAGACTATTGACATTTCCAACTGATCACCCCCCTCTCAGCTGACTCCTTCTCAACGCCCCCCGAAGGCTCCCTAACTCTTTAACCCCCGTTGAGAAACACTACTGTAGATGCTGCAGATGAGACCCAGGCGGAGGAGCATTAAGCCAGTGGGCGGCAGCAGGGATCTATTGACCCCTATTGACTCTGGTATTGAAGCTATTACACTATTACTACACTATTGACCACTTGCAAGCTGACCTCCAGAGACATTTGAAAGAACGTGGTCAAATTGTGCTGGTGTTGGCTTTGTTAACATTTGAAGGAATGTTGCAACGTGATGAGTATGGAGGAGATGTGGTGTGGTGCTACTTCGTCAGAGCCATGTTTTGGGGTCCATGCATCCAGAAATCCCTCTCCTGACTCCTAAGCTTATATCTCTCTATCATTTGCATCCTATGTCAGTCCTTACTGCCTTTTGGGATCATTAAAACAGCAAACACACTTTGATTTCCAATTCAAGATCAATACCCATTCCCATCATCTTCTAGATTACCCCACATGTACTTCGACCATCTCCAATTTCTTCTCTCTCTCTCTCTCTCTCTCTCTCTCTCTCTCTCTCTCTCTCTCTCTCTCTCTCTTTCTCTCTCTCTCTCTCTCCCGTTTCCCAATTATGGTTTGTCCTATCCTCACTGTCCCACCCAATTAAATAATAAAAATCCCCCCAAATTACTTGTGATAAGTTGTGTAAAAGGTGAAATGAGAGGAGGCCCAGCTGGCTGTGTGGCCATACGGAGCTGGTAATAGAGGGGCTAGACTGGCGGTCCACAGGGAGACAGGGGTTGGGGACAGGTAATTGGCAGGTCCTGAGGGAGAGAGGGAGAGGGAGTGGGAGGGAGAGAGAGCAAGAGCCTTACGAAAGCAGCTCTTGGTTTTGGCAGAAAGAAGAGAGATGGAAATGGACAGTTGGGAATGAAGACAAAACACAGATGGAGAGGTGGAAAGTGAGAGAGGGAGATAGGATGGTACAGGGAACGAAAGTTGGAAGATGGAGAGAGAACCTTTTGTTCTCCAGACATTGAATATCTTACCATTCTATGCCGGCCATTCTGGTTACCAAGAGAATTTACAGCTGTTGTAGCAACCGCAGTATACATTCCACCGCAAGCGGATGCAAAGCTCGCGCTAAAAGAACTGTACGCGACTATCAGCAAAATTGAGAACTTACATCCAGAGGCTGCCTTTATCGTCGCAGGCGACTTTAACCACGCTTCTCTGAGAAAGATACTGCCCAAATACTTCCAGCATATAGATGTAAACACACGTGGAAATAGCATATTAGATCACTGCTATACTCCCTTCCGCGATGGGTACAAGCCCCTCCTCCGCGCACCGTTTGGCAAATCGGATCATTCCTCAATCCTGCTCCTTCCAGCTTACAAGCAGAAACTAAAACAGAGCCCACCCACTGTCAAAACAGTTAGCTGCTGGTCTGATGAATCAGATAGTGCACTGCAAGGCTGCTTTGAATGCACTGATTGGGACATGTTCCGTGAAGCATCTAATGGGGATATAAATGAATACACAGAGACAGTCACTGGATTCATTCAGAAGTGTGTTGAAGACATTGTTCCATCAAAAACTGTCAAAATGTATCCAAATCAAAAACCATGGATAAATAACGACGTTAAATCTGCTCTAAGAGCCCGGGATAGTGCATTTGCCTCTGGAAACAAAGAGCTGGAGAAAAAAGCCAGATATGACCTGCGAAAAACAATCAAAGCAGCAAAAAGAGAATATAGGCATAAGATTGAGGAACAGCTGGAAGGGAATGACTCAAGAAATATGTGTCAGGGACTGCACATGATTTCAGATCTGAAGGGGAAAAAATCCAACATCGAAGTCTCTCATCCCTCACTTGCAGATGAGCTGAACCAGTTCTATACACGTTTTGAGGTCAACACCAAACCTCCAGTAAGAGCCCCCTCCTTTTCTCACTTCTCTGACCCAGGCCTAATGCTCACAGTGTCTGATGTGCAGAAATCCTTCAAACAAGTCAACATTCGGAAAGCAGCAGGACCTGATGGGATTCCAGGCCGTGTAATCAAAGTGTGTTCAGAGCAACTGGCTGGTGTGTTTACAGACATCTTCAACTTCTCCCTGTCCATGTGTGTGGTGCCAAGCAGCTTTAAGTCATCTATCATTGTTCCAGTGCCTAAGAAAAAACAAATCACCAGCTTGAACGATTGGCGACCTGTAGCCCTCACCCCCATCGTGAGTAAATGTTTTGAAAGGCTTGTGAAGAACATCATCTGCGAAATGATTCCATCTACGCTTGACTGTCACCAGTTTGCCTACAGACAGAACAGATCAACTGATGATGCCATCACCAGCGCACTGCACACCTCCCTAACACACCTGGAGAAAAAAGACACCTATGTAAGGATGCTGTTTGTGGATGCTGTTTGTGCCTTTAACACCATTGTCCCCAGCATACTCAACGACAAACTACAGACTCTAGGAATTCACAGTGGCCTTTGCAGCTGGATACTAGACTTCCTCTCAGCACGGACACAGGTGGTGAGAATGGGCTCCATCACATCATCCTCCTTGACCATCAGCACGGGAGCTCCGCAAGGTTGCGTTCTGAGCCCTCTCCTCTACTCTCTATATACGCATGACTGTGTGGCTATACACAACAACAACACCATCATCAAGTTTGCAGATGATACCACTGTTATCGGTTTAATCTCAAACAATGATGAAACAGCCTACAGGGAAGAAATAAACAACCTCATGGAGTGGTGTAGAGGAAACAACTTGTCTCTGAATGTGTCCAAGACAAAAGAATTAATAGTTGACTTCAGGAGGAAAGAACACCAGTTTGAAACCATTAACATCAACGGTGAGACAGTGGAGAGGGTGAGAGACTTTAAATTCCTTGGCGTTACCATCTCAGAGGACCTCACCTGGGACAGTCACACACAGCGCATTGTTAAAAAAAGCCAGCAACGTCTGTACCACCTCAGACGATTGAGGAAGTTTGGGATGAGACCCAAGATCCTGAGGTCGTTTTACAGAGGCACCATCGAGAGCATTCTGACGGGGACCATTACTGCATGGTATGGGAACTGCTCTCAAGCCAACAGGAGAGCTCTACAGAGGGTTGTGCGTACAGCTCAGAATATATGCGGCTGTGACTTACCCTCCATACTGGAGCTATTTGAGGGAAGGAGCATCAGGAAGGCAAAGAAAATCTTGGCTGATCCTAGTCACCCCAACCATGGACTGTTTACTATGTTACCATCTGGGAAACGGTACAGAAGCCTGAAATCTCATACTACCAGACTCCAAAGTAGTTTCTTCCACCAAGCAATAAGATTACTGAATTCATGCTGAAGACAACAAGGCACTTTCTTTGCACTTTATTCCACCCCCCCCCCCTCTTTTTTATTTTTATTTTTAAAATCTTTTTGAGGACACAAGAAAAACACAACAATTTTTACTCTTTATAGGCTTCAAACCTATAATAAGACGTAATAAACTAATCTTGAATCTTGAATTGAATTGAATCTTGAGAGAGAGAGAGAGAGAGAGGTGGGAGCGAGCGGAACTCCTAGCAAGTGGTGGAGAGAAAGCGATAGGGTGGCAGCTGTGAGTTGCGGGAAAAAGTGAGAGTGGCTGGCTCCCATTTGTCATTCTAGTGTCCCCCATTTGTCATAGTGATCCTGTTCCTCAACCCGACACGGCACGACAGCACACAGCGAAACGTAACCCTTTTCCATTTAACCCCTCACACATGTGAAGAGACAAGGGGTAGCCATGGTGACGACCCCCAGGGGAGCGGTGTATTTGGGGACAGCACCGTGACAACGGTGTCCAGGGGAGCGTGAGCAGGGGCACAGCACAATCACAGTGGAGAATGGAGGAGATGCACTGGGCACGAACATACCCCCGTCAGGGTAGGGAATTGAACCTTTGACCCTTAGGTTATCTTAACCCTCTGAGGTCTAAGGCTTTTCAGAGGCTTTTAGGCTGCTTGCACCACCCTGACATGTTCAAGTATTTTCATTTCATATATATATATTTGGAACCAGGAAGGTCTGAAGTTTCTAATGGTGTGACCTATATGTTTCAATGACAAAAACTCACAGAGTTACAGATTTGTTTTTGGAGACCAATTGCCCTCTGAAGGGCACTTGGACCTCTTAAGTCTTAACTCCTTAAAGGAAAACGTCGGAAATTTTCAATTTTCCTATTTTTTATGACACATGTCCCCAAAAATCGATTTCTCATCTTTTTTACATGTTTAACCCGTAGCCTTGCACTCCCATATTTTTTTTTACAACTAGCCATGGGCGCAGCCATTTTCAGCAGAATATTACGTCAGAAAGAAAATTGTATTTGTGCAGCGGATCATTCTACTTAGTTCTAGAACAGTGGCGGAAGGCTAGGGAATGATTTGGCTGAAGACGCAGCGCTGTCACAACGCGCTAGCACCAAGGACAGCGGTCATTCATTTGTTCACAGCAAAACCCAAATGAGAGGGCAACGAAACAGTCCAACATAATTTATCCTCTGATATGAATCCTAATATCAACTTTATAATAAATTGCAGCCCATTGCTGGTTTGCAGGCCTATGAATGTTGTGACTTTCCCCCCCTAACTTCTGCACGCTGGTAGGCCTTGTTGTCACGGCAGTAAGCAGTCAAATATTTAGCGACACAAAGGGATGAATCGGACGGCAGTCCGAATAAAGCAGTCGTAACAATTCTGGAGTTATGTTTGTGAAACATAGCCCTACACCATGTCCAACAATTTGGCTTCACGCCGTCTGTCAAGTCTGCTGGCTAACCAGCAACATTTCAACACACCAGCATACATTACACGATTTGCAGCAGTCTACCAACCTGCGTTTCCTTGTGCTTATCCTGTCGCTAAAAAGGGGGGTTAAACTGTATTTCGTAGGCTAATGAAAATATACGGTCTCTTTCTAACCAAGATACGGGCGATTTACAATGCCATTCAGAGATGGGATCACCACCATCCCGGTTTTATGACCCATGTTTTAAATTTGTTTTCTATCTTCCTGACAGCCATCTCATTCAGTTTTAAAACTATATGCAAAGTGCAACTATTTTTTACTCGTCTGTATGCTCGAACATAGGCACAATTTATGCTCACGTTGGAAATTATGACCAGCTGGTGCAACCCACTGCAGAAGTCTGGGTACTCGTACAGTCTGAAAATATGGACGTTGTGGCGCATCATTTACAGATGCTGCGTTGTCCAACGAAGCGAAAACTACCCCACTTCATTCTCACTGAAATGAAGTTGATACGCAACACAACAACGTGCAGTCTTTTAGACGCACACGAAAAGCTCATGACAAGCACAAGGCAAACTTTGTTCTGTTACCAATTTATTTACCGCAACCTCTGGTCTCATGAGCGGATCCGAGACTGTTTCCAAAAGTAGCCTACACACATTCTAACAACTAAGCTTACACAAAAACGTGCCGTGTCGGCAAGCTTCAATTGAGGGCTTTTGGGAAGAAATGAACTCTTTCACGAGGGTTGTTATTAGGGAAAAGAACAACGTCCAGTTACCAATAAATATGCTCGCCAGTGGTTTACGCCGATCCCATCCTCTAGCAACTACTAGAGCATAATTAGGCTAGTATGAAGTATGGCATAGCCTAGGTTAGCCAACTCTGATGGTAAGACTAAATGCACGGACGGCATTGCATCAACGTGCCACGCTCAGATAATTCATGACACGACTTCCAGCGCCCAATTTCACAAATAATTAATATAATTAAAGCCGCGAGCGGCGATGACGGGCCCTCGCACCTACGGCTCAAGGCATATCGCCCCAAATCCCATCACATCCTGCCCAAAACAAAAATGGAGTCTCTAAGACGTTTGGTTCACGAGATAAAGATTTTTAAGAACTCCACTTTTACTGCAGTTCATTTGACTACCACCTGGTGGCGCTATATCAGGTTGTCATAGTAAGGCAAGGCAAGGCAAGTTTATTTATATAGCGCATTTCATACACAGGTGCAACTCAATGTGCTTCACAAAGTTAACAAATGTAAATGAAAGGAAACAGGGAAGAAAGAAGGAAATGAATTAGAGTCAAAAAGCATTTAAAAACATTAAGATAAAACATAAGGTAAAAATAATAATAAAATAAAATAAAATGAAACAAATTAAATAAAAAATAAAAATAATAAGAATAAGTAATTTAAGCTAGGGGAAAGCATCTGAGAACAGCTTTGTCTTGAGTCTAGATTTAAAGCTATCAATAGTGGGTGCATTTTTTATGTCATCTGGAAGCTGGTTCCAAAGCTTTGAAGCATAGAAGCTAAAGGCTGCCTCTCCACACTTTGTTTTGACTTTTGGAATCACCAGCAAATTCTTCTCCGTTGACCTTAGTGACCTAGTTGGTGCATACAGCTGAAACATATCCAGTAGATATGTGGGTCCCATTCCATTTAGTGATTTAAACACAAGTAGCATAGCCTTAAAATCAATTCTGTAGCTTACTGGGAGCCAATGCAGCGATCTTAAAATTGGAGTAATGTGGTCGAACTTCCTTGTCTTTGTAAGAACCCTTGCAGCTGCGTTTTGTACAAGTTGAAGCTGTTTAATGGTTTTATTGGGGAGGCCAGTAAAAAGACTGTTACAGTAATCAACTTTACTAGAAATAAAGGCATGTATTAGCTTCTCCAGATCATGTTTAGACATCAGGCCCCTAAATTTAGAGACGTTTTTTATGTGATAAAATGCAGACTTAGTAATAGCTTTCATGTGACTGTTGAAGTTTAGGTCACTGTCAATGAGGACCCCAAGATTTTTAACTGTTTCCCTTGCTTTCAGTCCCTTCGTTTCAAGGATAGTAGCAATCTTTTGTCTCTCCTCTCTTTTCCCAAATATAATTACTTCAGTTTTATCTGTGTTCAGCTGGAGGAAATTGTGAGACATCCATTTGTTAATTTGGTCCATGCAATGATAGAGTGATTCAAGGGGGGTATAGTCATTTGGGGACATAGATAAGTAGAGCTGGGTATCATCCGCATAGCTATGGTAATTTATGGAGTTATTCTCGATAATGTGTCCCAGTGGCAACATATACAGATTGAACAGTAGTGGTCCCAGAATGGAGCCCTGGGGGACCCCACAATCCAGAGACATTGGTGATGAAGTATGTCTTCCAATGGCGACAAAAAAACTTCTTTGTTGTAAGTACGATTTTAACCAGTCGATCACTATGCCCGTAAAGCCAACCCAGTGTTCCAGTCTATGTAGTAGTATAGAATGATTAACTGTATCGAAAGCAGCACTCAAATCAAGAAGTACCAAGACGGATGATTTGCCAGCATCAGAATTCAATCTTATGTCATTCATAACTTTAATAAGAGCTGTTTCAGTGCTGTGGTAGGCACGGAAACCTGATTGAAACTTATCAAAATAGCTATTAGAGATTAGAAAAGCAGTTAATTGGTTAAAAACAATTTTCTCTATTATTTTACCCATGAATGGTAGATTGGATATGGGCCTATAGTTGTTTAGTACCAGTGCATCCAGGTTGTTCTTTTTCAGGCATAGTAGGCATATAGAAAAAGGTTTATATTCATTATATGCATGAACACATGCATTTGCACTGTTTTGAAAACACTGCAAACTAAAAGAGTGGCCAACTTCCTGTTTCAATAAGAGGTCCAATTATCTCACTTCCTGTTGGGCGTGGCCATATCACTGCGTGACATTTTTTGTTCCTTTTAGTCAGATACACATCTATAAAAATTTTGAAGTTCGTAGCTTGAACTTCATGCCGAACCCGCTCCATAGGCCCATGACTTAAGGGGGCGCTACAGAGCCCATGTACTGAGTTAGGGGCGGTGCTTGTTTGGAGAGGTACCTGCTGCCCTATCAAACACCTGTGTGATTTAACTTTGAAAGATATGCATGGCAACCCCCTCAGAAAGGGCACATTTTCTGTGATTTTTTCACCAGAATTCATCAAGCCGCCATCTTGTTTTCTTACAACATATTGAAAATTCCTTTGCAATATCTAATCTGCAATGTCTTAAGATCATTTACAAATTGAAACGAAACCGAACAGTTGTACGGTTCAGGACAAGTACATCAAAGTTCGTGGTATGAAAATTTTGTCGCATGTCAAAAGTTGCATTTCATGTCCAATTACCTCACTTCCTGTTGGGTGTGGCCATGGCATCCTAAAGACTTTTTTGATTGGCTTAGTGAGATACACACACACACAAATTTTGGAGTCCGTAGCTTCAACTTTATGCCGGTCCCACCCCATAGGCCCATGACTTAAGGGGGCGCTACAGAGCCCATGTGCTGACTAAGGGGTGGGGCTTGTTTTGTGAGGTACGTTGTGTCCTACCAAACAACTGTGCAAAGCAACATTGAAATATATGCATGGCAACCCCCTCAGAAAGGGCATAGTGGAGGCACATTTTCTGTCATTTTTTCATCAGAATACATCAAGCCGCCATCTTGTTTTCTTACAACATATTGAAAATTCCTTCGCAATATATCATCTGCCATGTCTTAAGATCATTTACAAAATGAAACGAAACCGAACAGTTGTACGGTTCAGGACAAGTACATCAAAGTTCGTGGTATGACAATTTTGTCGCATGTCAAAAGTTGCATTTCATGTCCAATTACCTCACTTCCTGTTGGGTGTGGCCATGGCATCCTAAAGACTTTTTTGATTGGCTTAGTGAGATACACACACACACAAATTTTGGAGTCTGTAGCTTCAACTTTATGCCGGTCCCACCCCATAGGCCCATGACTTAAGGGGGCGCTACAGAGCCCATGTGCTGACTAAGGGGTGGGGCTTGTTTTGAGAGGTACGTTGTGTCCTACCAAACAACTGTGCAAAGCAACATTTAAATATATGCATGGCAACCCCCTCAGAAAGGGCATAGTGGAGGCACATTTTCTGTCATTTTTTCATCAGAATACATCAAGCCGCCATCTTGTTTTCTTACAACATATTGAAAATTCCTTCGCAATATATCATCTGCAATGTCTTAAGATCATTTACAAAATTAAACGAAACCGAACAGTTCTACGGTTCAGGACAAGTACATCAAAGTTCATGGTATGACAATTTTGACGTATGTCAAAA
>NC_085880.1:34345650-34350650 GCF_034702125.1 Engraulis encrasicolus
AACACAGCACATATGGGCTGGTGCAAAGGTGCATGCCCCCTTAGTAATGCAGTGCGTACGGACTGGAGCTGCTGCTAAAGTGCATGGTCCCATAGCAATAATGTGGATATGGAGCACAGGTGCAAAGGTGTACATGGGCTGGTGGAACAGTGCATGCCCCCACAGACAGGTTGAAAGGTATAAGGCTCGCGGGTAAATTTCACTTGATGGATAAACGTATCGTGCCCTACCCTCTTTAATTATTATTAGAGATGCACCGGATCCTGATTTTTAGGATCCTGCCGGATACCGGATCCACTACTTAAGATCCTGCCGGATCCGGAACCGGATACTGGATCCTACGAAAGGGTTGAAACACATAGCCTACTCACACATGTGGGCCCTTTTTATCACGTTGGCTCAAACTATTTTGACTGAAAAGCCTCAGCTACCGGATCCTGGATCCTGGAACCGGATCAGGATCCTGTGAAAAACCCTATTATCCTGCCGGATCCGGAACCGGATCTTGGATCCTGTACATCTCTAATTATTATCCCTCGTCTCTCTGGTGCTAGATTCACGCAAGTACAGTTCTGGGATTCTACCTTGCCACCAGAAAAGGCTGACCAATTTGAATTGAAACCCATGCTGGTTGGGCCCCAAAGTGTCTGATTTCACGTGAAATGACCCTACGCCGAGTTTGTAGACATGTGAAGCTGTATCCACCCCCCACGCCCCTAACCCCAATCACACACACACACACACACGTGCGGTTTAGATGACACACACACACACACACACACACACACACACACACACACACACACACACACACACACACACACACACACACACAGTGCATTTGAACAGGTAAAGCTACACCGCCATAGGAGGAGACAGCTCTGTTCCGCTCCACTGTTCCTGCTGATGGAGGCTCATCACATGAGATGAAACCCTCGTTAGACCAACACAGCCCTCATCACTCTGGGCTCTGCCAATCTACCCAGACAGGACGTGTGTGTGCATGTGCGCGTACGTGTGTGCGTACGTGTGTGCGTGCGTGCGTGCGTGCGTGCGTCTGTCTGTGTCTGTGTCTATGTCTCTCCGTGTGTATGTGTCTGTGTCTGTCCGTGTGTATCTGTCTGTGTGTCTGTGTTTGTGTGTGTATCTGTCTGTGTTTGTGTGTGTATCTGTCTGTGTGTGTGTGTTTGTGCTTGTGTGTGCGGCTCAATACTGTGTTTGTTTGTGTGTGCATGCATCTTTCTTTGTGTGTGGGCATAAATGAGGTACACACACACCAACATTCACATAACTTACCTACAAACACACTCACACACACACAAGTTCTACACACACACACACACACACATGCAGACGGACTCACGTGTCACGACACACCACTCATCTTCTGATATACACACCATGTCACATGGTGTCTTGTCAGTGATTGATGCCTTGCCAGCATCTCAGAGCGAGAGTGAGTGAGACAGAAGGAAGGTGAGAGAGAGAAAGAAAAGTAGGATGAGGGAGAGAGAGAGAGAGAGAGAGAGAGAGAGAGAGAGAGAGAGAGAGAGAGAGAGAGAGAGAGAGAGAGAGAGAGAGAGAGACAGAGAGAGAGAGACAGAGAGACAGAGAGACAGAGACAGAGACAGAGACAGAGAGAGAGAGAGAGAGAGAGAGAGAGAGAAGGTGTGGTGGACGGTGAGGGTTTACCTCGGATGCCCATCAGTGCAGTAAATCAGCTCTCAGCAGACAGAGATACACACACACACACACACACACACACACACACACACACACACACACACACACACACACACACACACACACACACACACACACACACACACACACACACACACACACAGCCAGATCTCAACCTTTCTTGTCCATTTGGATGACAGGCAAGCAGGCAGACGACACATGCACACTCGTGCACACACACACACACACACACACACACACACACACACACACACACACACACACACACACACACACACACACACACACACACACACACACACACACACACACACACACACACAGGAAAAAAGGCACCATGGAGCTTGTGATCAAAGACTTATCTGCCAGGACTTCCTCTGTGTACAACTCAGAAACCTGCTTTGAGCCAACTTACTCTTCTGCTTCTGTCAGCAAAATGTACTTTTTTTGTATTATTAAAGGTGCACTGTAGGATGGCCTTTAATTTATTTATTTCATTTTAATGGTCTAATTCCTTTCTTTCCTTGCTGTGAAAAGGTTTTTTTGCTAGTGACTGCACTATGAGTGCTAGTTTTTTGACCCACCGGTAAAAGTGTGTCCTCCTTTGACCTCTGTAGCTTTTTTGAAGGTCATGAACTATCGGGAGCGAAGTTGTTGTGTATTGACTAGCTGTGGAAGCCTCACCTGACCCCATTAGCAGCCCTCTTCCTCAGGCGCCCTCTGCACTCGGCACCCGTGGAGAAACAGGAAGTGATTAATGGCCGCGATGAGAGCTTTTGCACACCGCCCCCTTCCTCATCTATCCTCACACATGTAAACACACACACAAGCCAACCAAGAGGCCGTGCCAATACCCACCATGGGGAGGGGGAGGGAGAGGGAGAGGGAGAGGGAGAGGGAGAGAGAGAGAGAGAGAGAGAGAGAGAGACGAGGAGAGAGAAAAGGAAAGGTAGAATGCACAAGCAAGTGCCCAAGGGCTCGTCCCAGAGAGAGAGAGAGGGGGGGGGGGGAATGAGGAGACGGAACTAGAGAGATAGGAGGTCCTGAGGCCTATCCCTGCTGTTCTGTAGGGAGATGGAGGGATAGGTTGGCAGGATGCAGGAAGGGAAAAGAAGAGGAAAAGAGAGGGAGACTGATGAGGAGAGATGCTGTGTAGGGGAGGGCCAGTGTGGTTGTGGTTGAGAGAGAGACAGATAGACAGAGATAGAGACAGATATACAGACCGACAGAGAGACAGATAGACAGATAGACAGATAGACAGAGATAGAGACAGATAGACAGAGATAGAGACAGATATACAGAGATAGAGACAGAGAGACAGATAGACAGAGATAGAGACAGATATACAGACCAAGAGAGAGCGTGAGAGCGAGAGCGTGAGCGAGAGAGAGCACCTGTAGTGAAGGGATGGTGTGGCCCAGCAGGAGGAGATGGGAAGAGGGCCAGAGGGATGGCCTTAACTTGCCTCCTCCACAGCTGCCCAGAGCTGACACGGCTGGCCCTGCACCCCACCACACTCACACCATAGCGCAGTAGAAGGAATACAGATGAGGGCAGGAGAAGAGGTGAAGAGAGAGGGCAAATGAAAGAGATTTGGGAAGGGTCTTGTCGAAGAGAAGACGTGTAGAGAGAGATGAGAAGAGAGAACGAGATGCAGAGAGAGAGAGAGAGAGAAGAGTTAAAGAGATAGGGCAAGTGCAAGAGAGAAAAACTGCAATGTTTGGGAACTTGTAGAAGAGAAGAAATGTTGAGACAGATGCGGAGAGAGAGAAAGAGATGTAGAGAGAAGGAGAGAGAGATTCCTCAGGACTATTGATTTGCTTGAGGGTTAGGGCCGAGTGAAGTCCAGTGAGAAGGTGGTTGAAAGGATGGGCAGCCATTGCCTAATGGTTAGGGCAGTGGTTCTCAAAGTGTGGTCCGGGGACCACTAGTGGTCCGCGACAAAGCTCAGGTGATCCGCGGGGGGATTGCTACTTGTCCAAAGACAAGCTAGAAGTAGGCTATATTCATGAAATTATTGCAAAGCTAAATATAGCTAGTCATATTTTCACCACAATAAGACAGGCTTGTAAATGTGAACAACAAATAAGGGATCTGCATCGAAATTAGCACCGGTCAACTGTCAATTCAGTTGACAGGTGGTCCCTGAACATTTTTGGGGGGACAAAGTGGTCCTCGAGCTGAAAAAGTTTGAGAAACACTGGGTTAGGGCGATGGGCTTCAGCTCGGAGGGTTGCAAGTTCAAATCCCACCCTTTCCTCCAAAGTGTGGAGAGGCAGCCTTTAGCGTCTATGCTTCAAAGCTTTGGAACCAGCTTCCAGATGACGTAAAAAATGCACCCACTATTGATAGCTTTAAATCTAGACTCAAGACAAAGCTGTTCTCAGATGCTTTCTTAAATTATTGAATGAAAAGACGGTAAAATAAGAGAAGACAAAACCCTGACCATTCTAGATTCTATCAGGTAAACTGAAAAAAGGAGGCCAGACTTCTCTGTCGGCGAACAGTTAAAATCTGAAGACTGCGTATGTTTTTCAAGGTTTTATGTTTATTTATGTTTTATTTTATTATTATTTTTACCTTATGTTTTATCTTAATGTTTTAAATGTTTTTTTTTTTACTCTAATTCATTTCCCTGTTTTCCTTTCATTTACATTTGTTAACTTTGTGAAGCACATTGAGTTCCACCTGTGTATGAAATGCGCTATATAAATAAACTTACCTTGCCTTGCCTTGCCTTGCCTTGCCTTTCCTCTCCCTACACCTCCCTCCATGGCTGAAATGCCCTTGAGCAAGGCACCTAACCCCGCATTGCTCCAGTGCAGGGGTCCCCAACCTCTCTGTGTCTGGGGCCTACCAAGGGCTACTCGAGGGCTACTGAGAGCTACCGAGGGCTACTCTTGTTCAAAATCCTCACTGGTGTCTTGACATTATTTCCAAATCACACTAGATTGAATGATAATTTGCTCATAAGTTATAAATAAATATTATGTATAGGTTATAAAGAAATAATCTCATATTTATATTTAAAAAGAAAAGCATTAACTGACTCAAATCTTGTAGTTGTCACTATTTATTTAAATCCTTGGTGGGCACCTCAGAAACTCCTGGAGGGCTACCTGGCGCCCGCGGGCACCACGTTGGTGACGCCTGCTCCAGGGACTGTATTCAACACCATGTAGCTGTGAGTAACTTTGGATGTAAGCGTCAGCTAAGTGTAATGTAATGTCTCACAGGCTGTGGGACAGACCCTTCTCAGGCCATTTTGCTCTGATATTTTGTGTCCACATTCTCTG
>NC_085880.1:34385650-34388150 GCF_034702125.1 Engraulis encrasicolus
GAATGGAACTCTGAATTTCACCTCTCTTTGCCTCGCTCGTTTCGCCTGCTATGTGTCCCTAGCGTTAGTGGCAGTTGTGGCCTAACGGTTAGGGAGGCGGTCTTAAGATCACAGGGTTGCAGGTTCGAATCCCACCCTTACCTCTCCCTACACCTCCATCTATGGCTGAGGTGCCCTTGAGCAAGGCACCTAACCCTACATTGCTCCAGAGACTGTAACCAATACAATGTACACGTACATAGCTGTAAGTCACTTTTAAAGGTGTCAGCTCAGTGTAATGTAACGTAATGCAATGTAATGTTTACTAAAGTTCTGTTGCCAAACTTTGCTAGCAGCTTGTTGGGGGTCTGTTACACTGCCTGGAACCAGCGAATGAGGAGGCAGTATTTATTTGGGACCAGCCAATGAGGAGGTAGTGTTCATCTGTCTTCTTGGGGGAAGTTTTATTGAGAGGACGGAAAGATCCCTCTTCCTGTGTCGGTCAGTTATGATGGCTTGAATGACATATAGGACATTAGAGCTAATTGATTTGTAATCTCAACGCCGGTACCAAAAACAGACCAGCAGTGTGCTTACATGAACTAAACAGTTGAAGAATCCACTTTTTTACACACGCATACACAAACACGCACAGACATGCACGTACACGCACGCACACACACACACACTCACACATAAGCACACACACACACAGATAATCTGATCATTAAAGCTCACCCCATTGGCCAGTGGGAAGCACCATGTAGATCAGTGTGTGGCGGGAGGGGTGGGGGTGCCTGAAATGACTGACGACCTAGAGGTTCGTTAAGGCCACTAACGAGCGGACTAATGAAGCCGCTCATAACGAGGGCACACCGCAGACAGAGATGGAGGACAGCAGCAGTACTGCAGGCACTGGGAGTCTGTCAGAGTAATGGAATGGGCGTTGGATGAGAAAACGGCACTCGCCACTGGTGCACTGAGAGCGGTGGGGGTGAAGGGGGCTTCATGGAGTGCAAGGGGAAAGCCACAGAACGTATGCAGAGATTCTTTAAGTATAGAGATATGCCAACATAATAGGTTTCTATGGGCACCTAATGTGACCAGGTTCCGGTCTGCCTAAAGGGGCGTGTCATAATGCTCCTAGCATTGAATAGAACAGTCCTCAGGTCTGCCTAGGTCTGCCTAAAGGGGGATTTCCCCCCCCAATAATAGAACCCGGAAACAATGGGCCAATGGAACCTCTCTCTCTCTACTCTCTCTGTCGCATGTGTTTGCAAGGGGTGGGGGGGGCTACTGGGGAGGCACTGGCATGGGCAGTAGATGATATGGAGAACACCACCATCACCACTGCTGCACTGAGGGGAGAGGAGTGGAGAGGGGGGGTGGTCCTCTGCAGGGGAACCCCACGGTACGTGTACGTGTGTGTTTATGGTTGGGGGGACTGCACTGGAGGGGAATGCCTGCAGTAATGGCTATTGGGTGGTGGATGACGTGGAGAACACCAGCTAATAGCCTCTGCAGCATGGAGAGCATTCGGGGTGGGGTGGGGTGGGGTGGGGTGGTGGTAGACTGCAGGGGATTCCCACAGAACGTTTGTATGCGTTTGCAAGCGGGGAGACTGCAGAGGGGGAGCCGCAGTAATGACCATGGGTGGTGGATGAGAACGGCAACTACAGGGGATGCTGACAGGGCAGGTGTATATGTTTATGGACCGAGGGGGTTGCACCCGGCTCGAGGGGAAAGTCACAGTAATGGCAGAGAGAGTAGAGAGAGAGAGGTTCCATTGGCCCATTGTTTCCTGGTTCTATTATGGCCCCCCTTAGGCAGACCTAGGCAGACCTAAAGACTGTTCTATTCATTGTAGGAGCATTATGACACGCCCCTTTAGGCAGACCGGAACCTGGTCGCGTTAGGTGCCCATAGAAACCTATTATGTTGGCATATCTCTATAGAATATCTCTGGTGATGGCAGCATGGATGGCGGAGAGCACCAGCCACTAGAAACAAGAAACTAGCCACTGCAGCACAGAGAGCAGCATCACACAGAGGGTGGCAGTGAAGGGAGGAGCCGAGTGCAAGGGATACCCACAGGAGGTGTGTGTGCATTTGTTAGGAGGGAGGAGGTGTGTGTGTGCGTGTGTATGTGTGCATGTGTGCGTGCGTGTGTGTGAGTCTGTGTCTGCGTGTGTGCAAGCGAGTGAGTGCATGTGTATGTGTGCGTACGTGTGTTTGTGTGTGTGTGATGGTTGGGGAGGGTCGGTGTGGTTTGGAGAAGAGAGTGGAGGAATGCATTTGGTTAAAGTGTATGTGTTTGTGAAGAGGAGAGTGGAAGGGAGGGCCATAGTGAGTGCAGGCATCACTGGTAGAGAGTGTAATGGCGTGTACAGACCAAGAGCGAACGGAGCGAATGAAGCGACGGAAGTCATTATTTCTCTATGGAGGGCAGCACGCGACCTGGGCTACCAAAGCGAATTCGCCAGGAGCAAAGCTTCTTGCGCGACCAGAGCGAATTTTGAAG
>NC_085880.1:34395650-34398150 GCF_034702125.1 Engraulis encrasicolus
ACGCAGCATGATAATGATAATGGCTGTGGTAATCATGAGGATGATGGTGGTAATCATAATATTGATGGTGCTTACTATGATAATGATGGTGGTAAATGCAATAAATGATGGTATGATGAGGGTGATGACGAGGAAGAGACGCAGTATGGCGTCTAACATATCAAACGATGATGGTGGTGGTGGTGATGACGAGGGTGGTGGGGGTGGTAGTATTGGTGGTGATGAAGAGATGAGTTCTGCCTACATCCATGATCGTCAGAATGGTGAAGCCTACCTTTTGTGGCTGTCTGTCTGTCTGCTTGTCTGTCTGCATTTGCCGTGCATGAGTGTGGTGTTTGGAAAATGTCAAAGCTGCAGTGTGGCAGAGATGATATTCATGTAAGTGTGTGTGAGAGAGACTGTGGATGTGCTTGTGTGTTTTTGCAGTGTGTGTGGTGTGTTTTGTGTGAGTGTTTGCTGAAATGTCCTAAGCTTAGTTTTCTTAAAAAGGGAATTTGCTCTGATGAATACTGTTCTCTTTTTTCAATGAAATTTCTGCCGTAAGTTAAATGTGACGGTGTGTGTGGTTTTGTGCGTATACTGTATGGGCCTGTGTGTTTGTGTGTGTTCATTTATGTGCGTGTCTGCCTGCCTGCCTGCTTGAATATGTTCGCACAACTTTCTATGTGTGTGTGTGTGTGTGTGTGTGTGTGTGTGTGTGTGTGTGTGTGTGTGTGTGTGTGTGTGTGTGTGTGTGTGTGTGTGTGTGTGTGTGTGTGTGTGTGTGTGTGTAGGTACATACTGTATGTGTGTGTACACGAATGTCAATGTGTATGGACTTAATATTGTGCGTGCGTGTGCGTGCGTGTGCGTGTGTGTGTGTGTATGTGTGTTAGGGGTGGTACGGTTCACAAAAGTCACGATTCGGTCCATATCACGGTTTCAAGGTCACGGTTTTCGGTTTTGTACGGTTCTGGTTTTTTTATTTTTTATAAATAAAACTCATTATGCACTGGAAATGTATAATATAAAATTAGAATGAAAATGTAGGCTTATCATGGGTATGTTGAGTTTGACTTTGACTTTATTTAACCTAACAAGGTGAAGTTAGCCTACTGAAAGAGGAAAGATATCAATGATTTTAACATGCTTCCATTTTTTTTCACAAAAAGGGAGAACTAGCCTAAGTCCTAACTTTTAAGTTGAGAAATATTCAAACATTACATACTATAACACATTTGACGTGTAAAGATAAAACCGCTACACTCCTGTAGGCAATGGGACCATTAAGTCAGTGCAGTATGACTATTTTGGTTAATGACACACTGAGAACGAATTGGACTTTTATTTTGATACCGCTTTCTGCGCGTTTTGCGCTTAGGATGAATCAGTTGCTTCCTATCATGAAACTGCCGGCCGTGAGAAGCATACAAAGTCTGAAGCATAGAAGTAAAATCAGAAGTCAAATTCCATTTTAAGTGAACAAGTGATAGGGTTAAGTTATGTTAAAATGTGACAGTTAAGCTAACAAATAATTTAAAAAGATCGTTTTTTAGAAGTGTATGCACAAGAATGTTTAAAAAAACTCTGAAGAAAAAACTGTGAAGCTGTGAACTGTGAAGCTGAGCCTGTTAAAACAGTCAAAGTTTACTTTGGTTATAGTGTTAAACATCAATGTTAACAAGGCAACAGCATAAAGTCCCCTTCATTCCATCAGAGTTTAACTGGCTACATAATTAGGCCTAACAGTTGATTCCAGTTAAGGACAGCGCAGTGAATCTGATGTATATGTTCAATTATCTCGCATTCTGCCGTCCGGAATCCCCATTCAATGCCACGTGGATATAGCCTACACTAGGCTACTGTAACGTAAGTCATAGTCTACTTTGTTCTGCTAATCTGTCATTTAAATTGGTCAGAATAAAGGCTGGGGGCAGTCACTTGCGCTAACGTGGAGAGAGAGGGGCGAGAGAGCGAGACGCTGCTGACCGACCTGCACTTGCGCAGGCTACTGTAGCCTAGTCAGCTGGTGCATGCTGTTACATTATGCATTTCAGTTGGCTGATAGAAATCAGTCTTTCCACACCCAATATCCTACGTAGTCTTTGTGTTGTATGCTTGTAAAAGTAGTAGGATTTTAATTGCGTCGTCCGCCGGTGGTCACTCTCTTTTTGTTATTGGGAAACCGTGGGCACCGTGCGGTTGCGCACTACCCCGTTCCGTGACATGCAAACCGTACGGTTTCGGTTTGCGACGTAAACCGTACCATTCCTAGTGTGTGTGTGTGTGTGTGTGTGTGTGTATGTGTGCGTGTGTGTACAGGCGTGCGTGCACAGGCGTGCGTGCAGACGTAATGTACCAGAATCGGCTGCCGGTGACTGTACAGTGTGTGTGTACGTATGTGTGTGTATGTGACTTGCGTATGTGTCTGAGTGTACGTACAGTATGTCTGTATGTATGACATGAATGTGTGTTTGTGTCTGGATTTGTGTGTGCGTGCGTGCGTGTATGCTTTTGTGTC
>NC_085880.1:34410650-34420650 GCF_034702125.1 Engraulis encrasicolus
CGTGCGTGTGCGTGTGTGTGTGTGTGTGTGTGTGTGTGTGTGTGCGCGCGCGCGCGCGTGCGTGCGTGTGCGTGTGTGTGTGTGAGAAGCAAAGGGCAAAGTGCAAATCGATACATGAATTACCCCGCTTCCAATTGGTATGGGTCAATATCATCATCAATCCATTTTTTGTCCGTCCCCCCCCCCCTTGTATGTCTCAGCCTTTACCATCAGTAGCCATGAATCTCACTCAGACACTCCTGTACGCACAGGCGCACAAACACATACACACGTACACACGTTTGTTAAATTAGAGGGCAAGGCGAAGTCAGCGGTCTAGGTGCGTCATCCGGAGATCATCAGTGAACTATTCTCCATCCAGTTCCAAATCTCTTCTCTCCTCTCCTCTGTCTGGGCTCATCAGTTTCTTTCTTTCCTTTCATTCTTTCTTTCTTTCTTTCTTTTCTTCATTGATCATCACTCCTGTTTGTTTTATTTTCTCTGTTTTTATTTTTCTATTTTTTAAGGTTGTGGTGTCAGCTTTACTTTGATTTGGGTTTACTTTTTTTTCTTACAAAAATATATCAAATATAGGGAATCTATTCAAAATGCGGGGCGTTGCATGAATGTATGTTTACATGGGGAAATTATATTAAAAAAGATGTTGAGGATAAAAAAAAAGGTTTAAAAGAAGAAAAAAAACTACAAAGTAAAAAAAATATTTATGATGATGATGATGATATGACATGGACTCTTTGGTCGCTGAGGGAGAGGTTTGGCCCACCACAACCTTCTGTGATGCTCGGGTCTCGCTATCGCCAAAGCTGACCTTTCACCTCTAATCTCACTTCCTGTCCCTCCCCAGTGTCCCACTTCCTATGTGCAGACAATGGTCCAGCCATAGACAATTATCAATTTATATTCATGTCTGTGAGCTCCGTCCTATGATTTCCCCCCCACAATCCCCTCCTTGTCCTTTCCTCCTTGTCTGCTAGTCCCTCCCTACTACCACTCCTTCATATTTGCCAGTTGTCATCCCAAACCGCTGCCACTACAAGCTGCGCTGTAGACCCCGGCCTGCCACACTGTTAGATCAGACATGAAGTCATTGGGCACTTGCTAGACGTCACATCGACACAGCTTTAGTCGGAGATCATACCAATCTTTCTTATCTGCTTCGAGTCCCGTCTTCATAGATTATATTTGCAACTGGTTTCATTAGGGCAAGAGTTTGATGCAGCAGTTAGCCACGGATAGTCATTTTGATATGTGAAGTGGAGTCACTGTTTGCAGTCCTAATCTGGCCTTTCAAATAAATATACATACAGCCCTGAACAAACCAAACACTGAGCAGTGTGGCAGTGGTGGCTGATGGATCAGTAGTCTGCTGTCTCCTGTGGCCCATTCTGGTCAGGATGTTGGACAGCCAGGCCAGCGAACATGGAAGGCAGGGATAGGCCCAACCTCCCCCTCTGCCTGTGCGTGCGTGTGTGCGGGTGGGTGTGTGTGCGTGTGTGTGTGTGTGTGTGTGCGCGCGTGTGTGTGTGCGCGTGTGTGTGCGCGTGTATGTGTGCATGCGTGCGCGATAGAGACCAAGAGAAAGACTTAGTGAGGGTGCTTAGTGTGTCTGCTTACAGAGTGTGTGTGTGACTGTGTGAGTGTGCGTGGGTGAAAATAGAACCAGACGGCATGTCTGGCCCGGCCAGCGAAGCTGCTTGCTTTCCCCTCAGTATACTCCGCCCACTGGGTGGGCCCGTGATTGGCAGCGTACAACCAGTGGGAGGAGCATACGGAGAGGAAAACAAGAAGCGTCGCTGGGCGGGTCAGACGTACCGACTGGATCTATAGTACGAGCAAACATCCTCTATTGCAGTAAGGTAACGCAAACTCCGCCCACCCAATGCAAAGGAGTGCACTCAAGTTTGGTCTCCTAAGGGGGCGTTGTCCCCTCCTTCTTCTTGTCTTTCTGTGGCATTTGGTGATGGCTTGCACGAGATGTTGCTACCGCCATCTACAGTGCCAAAGGAACTCAATTCATTCTCAACCGTAAGGTCTCCTAACCGAAGGTCTCCTAAAGGGGCGATCACCTGACATTACATGGATCCAGGGAAATGCATGGGCTTGAAGTATCTTACTCTAATGGAAGACGTTTGGTACGAGTGTACGAGAGTGAGAGTGTGTGCGTGTGTGTGTGTGTGTGTGTGCGCGCTACGAGAGCAGAGAGAGGGGCTTGTGCTCTCTGCATGTTCCGGGAAGACCTCCTGAGTGCACGATTTCCCCTCTGTCCCACTCGTTTACCTCACCTCCATCCATTCATCCATCCCTCCATCCATCCGTCCCCCACTCCTCTGTTTACTTCTCCCGCATTCTTTTGCTTTCTCTCTCTCTCCCCTCTTTCTCTCCCCCTTTCCCCCCTTTTTTAAACCCCCATCCCCTCCACCTCATTTCTCTTACCAAATCACATATATTACGTTTTTGGTTGTGGGCCTTGTTTTTAATTTTTTTTATCCTGTTTGTGTGCACTTGCGATGAAATCTAATGTTCTAAACAAAGAAAAAAAAGAGGGAAAAGGCGCAGAGAGTTATGCAGGATCTTTGATTGAATTCATTATCATCATTATTTGTTGTTATCTTCATTTTTGAGAGTTTTTTTCTTTGCCTCTTGGGTTGGTTTTGTGCATCTCCTTTGGTTTCCCCATTCATTGCCATCGGATGCTGTAATGTTGGAAGACTATAAAAACGAAATGTGTAAAATCCTGTATCATTTAAGAAATGTGTATAAAAGAGAAATGTAATTCAGTTATCAATAAAATACTTATCCAGTTTTGGAAAGCTTGTCTCCGTCCATTTTCTGTTGTTGTATATTTTTTGTACATAAATGGGTAATTACTTTATTGAGCGATACCTTGTCTTAAATTATGACACTGCTCCTACTAATCCATCTTTCCTATGTCTTATTGCCACCTTTTTGCACATATTACTGTATCTGTTTACGTCTGAATAGCTGTAGGCTTCACTACAAAATCAGAAGCATCATAACTATGAAACAAAGAAGCGTTCATATGACATGGTGAAGTAGATACAGCAGCCCGTTCTTTTCACCATGTACTGTACTGTATGTTAGGGCTGGGCGATATGGAAAAAACCCAATATCACGATATGGATTACTTTATATCACGATAACGATAAAATTACTATCACGATATAAACGATATAGGAGAAAGGTCACGATATACACTTTTATATCACGATAACGATATATATCGTCATATTGCCCAGCCCTACTGTATGTACAGTATATAGTTTTTTCCATCCCCTAATTCCATTCAATTCTGGAACTGGAATGCTGATAAGGGGAGGGCGCGAACAGGGGAGGGACGAGAGAGGGGATGGGGTGCACATTTAAGAACAGTTCACCCCTCCGAACACGAATGTTTTTTTTTCTCCAGAAACATTAACAAATGTTAGCGATTCCATAAAATAGGACGCATATTTCAAATTTTGCCCCAGTCCCTCCACCTGTACGTGTAGGCCTACTGTACTGAACTTCAGTCCCATCCACTCTGAAGCTTACTCAGGACTCTTAAATTGATTTTTGTTTTAGATTATTTTCCATTGTGGACAAATTAATACTTCCTAAAAAACACCTGGTTTGTAAAAACGTGTAAGAAATGTGCTTGTTTACATCTATGAATCCATGAATATGAGTTGTTGTTGTTCAGGTCCATCAAGATTGCCAACACTCCATTCCAAGATTCCAAGCCTTCATCTTGTTTGAGTGGACTCACAGTCCTCATCTGCAGGGAACACTGGGCAGCAGAGCTGGACTGGCACCATGAAACGACCCTCTCTAAATTGTGGGCTAGTATCTCAGAGAATATAATAGTATAGGGCTACAATACCAATCAGCGATGGAGGACAGTCGGCCCACCGAAAAAAGCCCTATATGCCAGATTATCAATCCAGGCCTGTCTGTGGGGGAGGGGATACCTCTTGAGCAAGACAAAGTATCCCCCAACGACGCCGAAATAGCAGGGCTGGGGCGGTGCCGTGTCTACTGACATTATTCATGCAATTCATGCAAAATGTAGACGGTAATAGAATCCTCTGGAGGAGGGCTAATCCACTTCGCGCCCTGGAGAGCGTCCTAAATAGACCCATATATCTCTCTGGCATCGGCCGTAATGGGGGGGAAGAAGAGCTGAATCAGCTGGATCGTTCCCGTTATGGTTTTATGACGCCCTACTGGTCCATGGCCAGGCCCTGCTAACTGTTGGCCTGATGCAGCGTCCACTTTCATAATCACTACTTTCACTGCTTGCAAAGAGACTGGAGCCTACATTCAGTCCTGTTAAGGGATACAGTAAGGGCCCAGTGTGGCAGTGGTAGTCCAATAAGAAGACAAGAAGAAGATTGGTTGCCTTTTTTTTATTGTAAGGAACATGACAGGAAGCGGGCGCGAGAGGGAGAGATGGGGAAAGATCCGGAAATGAAGAGCTCTTTTCCAAAATGAGATACATCCATTTTATAGAATGTTGGGATTTTTAAATTTTTGTAATGGGCATTCCATTGAATTATATTGCAAAATGCATTTTTATAGAGGTTTAAAAGTATGTTCTCAAAACATTTGAATGGCAAGAATTCACACATAGATGATAGGACCTCTTAACCGTCAATTCCAATATTAAAATGCAAAAAGTCAAAAATGGAGTATATAGCGTTTTGGAAAAGAGCTCTTCAAATGATCGTTGGTCAGACTCAAACCCAAATGGCACGCACAGCACCCTTAGTCCACTGAGCCATGACTCCACCAGGATTTGAAGTGTTAAAAGGAATAAAGTCTCTTTTTGACATTACTGCCAATTTGTAAAGAAAACATACTGTAATCAAGATGAGATTTCACCTTGTCTGGCAGGTGTCACTGAACTGATTAACCGGCTGCTGTCAGCCAATCACAAACCAGAGGACAATTTATAAGGGGTGTCTTCACTTTGCTTTTGTAAAACTTGAGAAAGGCCATACGGGCCGAAACGTTGTTTGTCAATAAATTGCAGCACGATGGACAAGAGTGTGCGGTACCTTCTTCTACCAAAAGGAATAAAGTCCCCATGTTTTGTTCCCTTTTCATCCCTTTTCATCCCTCCAAGTGTTGGTGATGTGCAGTCGCCAACAGAATCTACTGTGAAATACTTGGATGTCACAATCAGCACTTGGCTGGCCAATGTTGTTTGTGTCCCTTAGGTTAGGACGGCCATTGTAGTGAGGACAGGACCCATACTTTTGTGTGGTTCATGGTGGAAGAGGATTTGGTGTTAAAGTAGCAGGCCAATGTGTTAGTGTCCCTCAAGGTAGCCGTTGCACGGTAGTGTATACCCATAATGCAGTGTGGGCCACGGGGTAAGAGGATGGCGTGTTCTAAAAGGACCCTCAATGAGCACAGATGTCTTTAGGAGCTCGGGTAAATGTGATGTTTGTGCCTTCGCCTTTATTACTACTACACTTTTCATTTTCTTTTTCAGTCACTGCTGTTGTGTGTGTGTCCATGTTTGTGTGTGTGCGTGCTAGAGAGAGAGAGAGAGAGAGAGAGAGAGAGAGAGAGAGAGTGCGATTGCGATTGTACTCAAGTGCTGTAGGTCTTTGAGTGTTTTGTATTTGTGTATTCATGTAAGATTACAGAAACCTTCATTTGCTTTGGGATCAATAAAAAAAATACTCTACTCTATTTTAGCAAAACATTTGTATCCACAATTCTGTCTTTTACTATTTTCGGCTTTTGTTATTGCAGTTATCATGATGTGCATTCAGGTCTTGTGTGTTTCCTTCTTTTCATTATGCGAGATGAAACGTAGTCTCCCAGTATAATGTGGTGTACGCAGAAGAGCAAAATATAATGAAAATAGCACAATTCAATGTTAAATGCAAATTCCTAAACATCAGATATTTTTATTTTTGGGAATAGAGGTTTTATTTATTATTTATTAATGATCTACTGTACATGAACACACAAAGCGTATGTAAAAACATGTGTCTTGTGTATGGTGTCAGAAGTCCATCCTACTCCGTGTTTGTTTACAGGGATGAGAACAGCCTATCCGTGACCTTCGTCCCCATCATCCTTGGCCCCGACGTCTTCCTCTAATTCCTGGATATCCTCTCGATAGCCCTGTCTGCTGCCACTGCCGGCCACAGACACACACACAGTTTGTCAGAGCAACTGCACCATGTGTGAGAGAGTCTGTGTATTTGTGCTCAGAGAGAGTGTGTGTGTGTGTGTGTGTGTGTGTGTGTGTGTGTGTGTGTGTGTGTGTGTGTGTGTGTGTGTGTGTGTGTGTGTGTGTGTGTGTGTGTGTGTGTGTGTGTGCGTGCGTGTGCGTGTGCGTGTGCGAGCGCGAGCGCGAGCGCGTGCGCGTGCGCGTGTGCGTGAGTGTGTGTGTGAGCGTGAGTGTGTGTGTGTGTGTGTGAGCGTGTGTGCGTGCGTGTGCGCATGTGTGTAGAGAGAGAGAGAGAGAGAGAGAGAGAGAGAGAGAGTGTGTGTGTGTGTGTGTGTGTGTGTGTGTGTGTGTGTGTGTGTGTGTGTGTGTGTGTGTGTGTGTGTGCCTCTCCAGGTTACTCTACATTAGGGGGTGGGGGACCCTGCTTTATTCGAGGGGCTACTTCCATTTTTAGAAAGTCTCAAGAAACTGTTGGGGACATGTAAATAAAACTTGAGCTTATGTATTGTTGAGGGCACCCACCTTTACAACTGACTCCACCTTCATTAGCTCCACTGAAAATATAACATACAGTAATAATTACAATTTATGTTTATTATTTTATGGTTTTTATTGTGTAATTTTATCTCTTCATCCATATTGATTTGTTCTGTTTTGTCTGTGTCCTGTCTGTAAATGTAATTGTGATGTGTGCTGCTGCCTTGGCCAGGGCTCACTTGTAAAAGAGAATTTTATTCTCAATGTGATTTCATTTCCCTGGTTAAATAAAGGTAAAATAAAAAAATAAAAAACAAGTATAATTTCTAAGATGTCTTTACAAAAAATTGTCATATTTCATGTGAAACTGCATTGATATTAACATTATAGCGGGGGCTTGATAACACGGCCTTGGGGACCCCAGGTTCCCCACTCCTGCTCTACGTAGTCATGTCTGTCTGCTGCCTGGCACTAAACAGTTGTATCCCCGTCTGTTGCCACTATCAGCCTGAAACACAGACAGAGTTTGTCAGACCAATTGGACCGCGCGACTTCGCTAACAAACAGCCAAAACTCCAAGCCAAGACTCCTCTGTGATTGACATGATATCAATTACAGTAGTACTGTTCATTGTAAGCGTGTGGAACAGGGCTTGACACTGGCACCTGCCAACCGGCCAAATGCTGGTAAAACTTGGCTGTGGCTAGTAACAATTACAGTGCCACTAGCCAATTTGGCAGGTAGCTTATTTATTCTATGGTATGACATATCAGAATAGCATATATTCTACATTTTACGCCTTGTGCATCAATTGTTTCTATTTGAGTTCAAGAAATAGATCAGTTACTCAGTTTCTATTTGTTTAATTTATTTCACTGTAGAAAGCTATGCACTCATCCGATTGATTTAACACATCATCTTCTGAGATTAGATGAACAGTGACATGACAAAGACATTTTTTTTTTCAAATTTGTGGCTAGTAGAATAGCTGGATGGCTAGTGACTCAGGAAAACCACCAGCCACAGTGGCTGGCAAGCGAAAAAAAAAAGTTAGTGTCAAGCCCTGGTGTGGAAGCAGTTTATTCAAGGCAAACTTAGCAAATAAACCCGGCCATAATTGATTTAGAACTCAGCTGTATCACATTACATTACATTTAGCTGACGCTTTTATTCAGAGCGACGTACATTTACTATTTTTCAGGGTATTGGTTACAGACCAAGGAGCAATGTGCGGGTAGGTGCCTTGCTCAAGGGCACTTCAGCCATGCATGCAGGTGTAGGGAGAGGTCAGGTGGGATTCTAACCTACAACCCCCAGATTGAAAGACCAACTCCCTAACCGTAGGCCACGGCTGCCCAACTACTATAAGTACTACTAGTAGTATATAATTCTGATAGTGTATGTAGAAGGAGTAGTTGTAGTAATTAGGGGCCAAGCAGCGAAGCTGGCGAAGGCCCCTATAGAGTTAGTAGGTTTTCTTCATTATTATTAGGGGCCAAGCAGCGAAGCTGGCGAAGGCCCCTATAGTGTTAGCTGGTATTCTCTTACGATTATTATTATTACGTAGGCATCTTTCCTCTCCTTAGCAAGTCAATGGCAGCCCATAGAACCGTAGGTAGGAAAATGCTGTAAATTGGCACACACATTCAGGGCAGACTCAGCATCACCCACAGCGATTTATAGGTCCCCAGCCCCAACACTCTAGCGCCACCAGCAGGTCAAAGTTGCAGGTACATTTCTGCTTGTAACTTTTGAACCGCTGGGCCAATTTTCAAAAACTTGGTATCCCTGGAATCCTTGGGCCAAGACGAATCCAACGCACTCTATGACGTCATTTTCCGCCAGGATAGTTTTCCCGCCATTTTGGATTTTGTGAAATTCAATAAAAATGCTATTTTTCCCGCAATTGTTGACCAATTCACCCGAACCTTGGCATATAGTATCTCTAGACTAAGCATCACATGGGGTCTCAAGGAATATTAGATATCTTTTATAGTTTTGCCGTGACAGCCAATCAAAATTGTCGTAAAAGTGGTGAAACAGGAAGTGAGGTCATATCTCAGCAACTGTTTGTTGAATTAGGTTGGGATTTTGTACACACATAGTAGTCCATCCCATGACCTACCACGAAAAAAACCCCAGAACCCCAGCTCAAACTCTGTAGCGCCACCAGCAGGTCAAAATTTTAGCTACATTTTTGCCTGTAGCTTTTAAATCATATGCACGATGTAAAATATATTATTATCACTAGAATCTTTGGGTCAAGCCGAATTCAACGCACTATATGAAGTTATGTCAACGCAGATGGGAAATTCCGCCATTTTGAATTTTGTAAAATTCACTGTAAGTCTATGGTAGCCCATAGAACCATACATAGAAAAATGCTGTAAATTGGCACACATATTTGAGGCAGCATCAACATTACCCACAGCGAGTTATAGGTCCCCAGCCCCAATACTCTAGCGCCACCAGCAGGTGAAAGTCGCAGGTACATTTCTGATTGTAACTTTTGAACCGCTGAATCAATTTTCATAAACCTGGTATCCCTGGAATCCTTGGGCCAAGACGAATCCAACGCACCCTATGACGTCATTTCTGCCTGGATAGTTTTCCCGCCATTTTGAATTTTGTAAAATTCAATAAAAATGCTAATTTTTTTTGACCATTTCGCCCGAAAATTGGTATATTGTATCTCTGTACTGAGCTTTGTATGTGGTCTCAAGAAATATAAGATATCTTTTATCGTTTAGCCGTGACAGCCAATCAAAATTGTTGTAAAAGTGGCAAAACAGGAAGTGAGGTCATATCTCAGCAACCCTTTGTCGGTTTTGGCTAGGATTTTTCACACACATAGATGTCCATCCTATGACCTACTGGAAAAAAATTCAGACCCCCAGCTCAAACTCTGTAGCGCCACCAACAGGTCAAAATTGTAGCTACATTTTTGCCTGTAGCTTTTAAACCATGTGCACAATGTAAAATATATTATTATCACTAGAATCCTTGGGCCAAGCCGAATCCAACGCACTATATAACGTTATGTAAACGCAGAAGGGAAATTCCGCCATTTTGAATTTTGTAAAATTCCATAAAATGCTACTTGTCACACAATTTTTGTCAGAATTACCAGCAAAAAGGTACACATCATCTTCAGACTGATAGGCATTAGGGTATCCAAAGCATTTTTGATACCTCTTATCGTTTGGAGGTGACAGCCAATCAAAATTGTCGTAAAAGTGGCAAAACAGGAAGTGAGGTCATATCTCAGCAACCGTTTGTCAGATTCTTTTAGCTATTTTTTGCACACATACTAGTCAATCCCATGACCTCCCA
>NC_085880.1:34425650-34430650 GCF_034702125.1 Engraulis encrasicolus
ATGGATTTGGTGCCTTCTGAGGAAAAGATTATCAAACATAATGAACAAAATAATCATTATTGCTTTCAGTGGTGTGTAATGTATGAGGCACTTGAATTTGAACACAAAAGCAAATGCCATGTTTTACCCATAAAATTTGGGCTGAGGTTTCATTGTAAGGGATCCAAAAAAAGGGATCCTTTTACTGTACGCCTAAAAAAAATGCAGTATTAATTCAACACTCAGAGAGTACGCTGGGACCAAGTCTAGAAGATAATAAATAGACTTCAACTAGCCTATTGAATTCACACTGCAAACAAAAACATTACTTTTACTGTGTGAACTCTTTTTATGTAAGGGACTTAAAGTAGCATAGAGACTGGCATCCTTGGACAGTAGTTTATTTCCTTTGATACGAAAAGATCAACATGACTGTGGCGTCTGAGCTAGACACAGGTTTTTCTGCCTAGCTACAGTGACCTCAGAGGTTAATAGCTGCAGACCTGAAAATTCTCCCGAATGTAAAAATGTCTCCAAATCATCAATACGCCTAACATTCATTCATTCTGCTCAATATTGGCAAAATTCACATCAAAACTATTTCCTTTACAAACATTTTTTTTAAACTCTTTAATATGTACTGTATAATGGAATATCCTAGCTAGGAATGAACTAATGGATGTAATGCTGTTGTATGTTGTCTTCTAAACAAAAAAGCAGCGTGTGGATAAGAGAGAAACTTCTGGAACAATGAGAGGATGGATGTGTCATGTACCAGACAGAGAGGGACAAGGTCATGATGAGGGGTCAAGGTGACACAGATGTCCTGCGCTGTGACAAAAGAGAAGACACCACCCCATCCCTGTCCAATGACGCTGAGGACGATGACGATGACAGTCGCTTGATAAGGTGTACTTTTTAAGAAAAACAACAAAAAAAATCAACAAAGAAAAATTACCCAGGTCCCGGGTGGGTGAAAGCTTAGTTTAGCTTGAGTTAGCTCAGGGAGCACACACAGGCATCCAGCCTTCAGAATCTGGCACACGAGAGACCAAAAGAAATTGTGCGTTTTGTCCTGCAGACATCGTTTCAATATGATTCTTTTAATATCCCTACTGCTACAAACTGCCCCACTCACAGATGGCAGAGGTAAGGACAACTTTTAAAATGCTAATGCTTAGGTGGGTTACACAAAGTTTAAGACCTCCTCAAGGATATGATTTTGTGTTTGTGTCCATGACTGTAACATAAGAGGCTTATCTGAGTAAAAGTAGGCGTGCCTAATGTTCTTCTGCAAAAAAACAATCTGTGCTATAAAACAGCTATCAACATTGCATTTTAACACAGTTAAAATGCAGTGTTAATTTAACCCTTAAAGAGTACTCTTGGACTAAAACACTTTAGAAAATGCAAACTCAACTCTGTGTATTGAATTAACACTGTTTTTAAAAAAAAAAAATTATGCAGTTTCTCACTGTATGTCTCGGTATTGCAGTATTGCAATATTGAAAAGCACTTTATCTCTGTGGGGGTCGTTAAAGCATAGGATATGGAATGCAACAACAAGAAACAAATACAAATGAAATAAACTAATCTATCGGAAGCATATAATCATAAAACAAGCTGTGAATCGTATAGCTACTATCCACTATGGCTTTCTATTTTATTAGTATACTGGTACTTTCAGGTTTTACTTTGCTGTTATGTGCTACACAGCTTGAATGATGCAGATATACAGTAGAAGAGGAAATGAGATAGCTTTGTTCTTTTCCCCCCACTGGGATTCTGACGATATACCATTGTGGTTCACTGAACGCATCTTACTGATGTACGTATCAGAGGAATGAAGTTGGCAGAGGTCTACTCAATACAAAATTGCAACTTACATTATGGCTTTGAGGGGCATTGCAAGGTCCCCTGGTGACTGTAGCCAGGTTTTGTCTTGCATCATTCTGATTTCGCAATGGGAGTATTATTATGGTGTTTTCTTTCTGAATCTGACTAAATGAAACAATATCTGTGTAGAGAGAGGAATACAGGTAAGTTACGTCTGTGGGGTAATCACATGAAAATGTTCAGGTCTTCTTGAGGGGTCATAGGGGGGAAGGAGGTCTGTGAGGTAGTGGGGTGCCAGACCATGGAGGGACTTGAAGGTTAGGAGGAGGACTTTGTAGGTAATGCGTGACTTAATGGGGAGCCAGTGAAGCTGCTTGAGTATGGGGGTGATGTGCTGCCAGGGTCTAGTGCCTGTTATGATCCTGGCAGCAGAGTTCTGGACATATTGCAGTCTGTCTAGGGCCTTGTTGGGTAGACCAAGCCGGATGGCATTGCAATAGTCCAGACGAGAGTGAGCGTCTCCGTAACTGTCTTAGAGAGTGAAGGCCTGAGTCTGGAGATGTTTCGGAGATGATAGAATGCCGATTTGGTGACTTTTTTGATGTGGGAGTGAAGTGAAAGTGATGAATCCAAGATGACACCCAGGTTACGTACTTCAGGGGATGGGGTGATGGTGCATCCATCGATGTCCAGGTGGAGATCTCCAACCTTCTTTTGCAGCATTGCTGGTGCCATCACCATGAGCTCAGTTTTATTGCTGTTCAGTTTGAGGAGATTGTGTGTCATCCAGGTTTTGATGTCCTGCAGGCAGTGGACGAGAGAGTTGGGGGGGGGACAGAGGGGTGGGGGGGACAGAGGAGAGGGTTTGGTGCTGATGTATAACTGTGTGTCGTCGGCGTAGCAGTGGAAACTGAGACCATGGGAGCAGATGATACGACCAAGGGGGAGCATGTAGATGGTGAAGAGAAGGGGACTAAGCACCGAACCTTAAAGGACCGAGGCCTACTTCAGAGCACCACGGACCCTCTCTCTTGACCTTATGAAACAGTACCTGTTGAAGAGAGGAAGACATCAGGCACGTCTTCAAACACCCAGCCTTTCCTGTCTATTAGGATGTACTTTGCTGTTCTACTGACGATTCTTAGAGTATAAGTCTCTCTGGCATAGCTGTTGTGGAGCTCATGGACACCTCAAACTCTGTGAATGATAAACGTTTATGCAGAGGTGTCAGAAGTTCAGTTCAGAAAGTAAACAAAAAAAACTGCCACATTTGATACCAGTCGCAGTGAGCACCTTAAAATTAAGGTCTTGGTTACACGTACAGGTATACAGAAATGCAGATATTTACATATAAATATTTACATATAAACACGGCATGTGGATTAAAAAACAGGAGGAGTGACAGCTTTGATGACATTTCCACCACACTTCCCCGGTCATGCTGCTGTTCCCCTGTGTGAGTGCCCATGTGTGCCATCCCTCTGTTGATAGTTCCTATTGAGAGTGACTACTGGGCTCTATCCCTTGCCTCGATGCTAATTACCCCCCCACCCCCAAACACACACACACGCACATACTTCAGGTGAGCAGGTGAGCAGCACGACTGCGGAAACTGTGGTGGGAATCACATCGGAACTCTCTCTCTCTCTCTCGCTCTCTCTCTCTCTCTCTCTCTCGAACACACATGCGCACACACAAACACACACACACACACACACACACACACACACACACACACACACACACACACACAGTCTTGACTGTCTCCATGCCCCCCCCCCCCCCCCCACACACACACACAGCATGAACCCCTTGCCCTCCCATGGTCTGCTCGTTTCTCATGTCCGTCCGTCCGCAGGAGCTGTCCTCCACTACAGTTTAATGTGCTCTCTTAATTAGCTTCAAGAGGGAGCGGAAGCCAGAGCAGGATTAGGAAGGAATGGGTATATTGATTCAGGTCAGCAGGGCCATTTGTTTTTTTTCTGCGTAAGTACCTTTTTTTCCTCCTCAAATCTTCCGAGCCTTGAGCTACAGTGAATCTTTTTTTTATTGTTTCACCCATCCGACAAGTCTTGTCAAAGACACTCTATCTTTTGCCTGTATAAATTCAGTGCCTACCAAACTACCTGTAATTAAGTGGGATTTTTTCTCTTTCTCAAAATTTTACGAGCCTTGAGTCACTGTGAATATCAATGTCTCACCCTACAGAGCGGCCACTGTGTTTGTTGAAGAGTCTCTATTTTCATAGCAGAGGGCTGTTGAGGTCACAATAAGTTGTAGTAATTCACTGGCTTCCACGCAGCCTGTAATTACTGATTAAATACTAAATCAGCTATGTCTTGTTGCAGCTGTGTTGCAGTTCACAATAACTGAATTTATGACCTCTGAAACAAAAGTATTGATCAGAAAATGATCTTACTGTAATGATCATTACAATGTTTGGAACGGTTGAATATGAACTGGTAAAAATGGTGACTGGTAAAAATTGTGAGTGACAGGTAGATTTTAGAATCTACTTGCCATAGTGACTGGTGGGGATTTTTTTTAAAGTTCCGCCCCTTGTGTGTGTGTGTGTGTGTGTGTGTGTGTGTGTGTGTGTGTGTGTGTGTGTGTGTGTGTGTGTTCGCGTCTGCATGTGTGTACTGCAGGTGTGTCCTTCTCAGTCCCAGACCCCTGCTCGGCCTACATCAGCCTGAACGAGCCGTGGCGCAACACCGACTACCACGTCAACAACTCGCGCGGGGTGCCCCTGTGCGACCGCCATGTGTCCGGCGAGTGGTACCGCTTCACGGGCATGGCGGGGGACGCGATGCCCACCTTCTGCGTGGAGGAGAACCACTGTGGCACCCACGCGCCCATCTGGCTCAACGGCAGCCACCCAGTCCCGCAGCAGGGCGTGGTCACCATGCCCGCCTGTGCCAGCTTCAACGGCAACTGCTGCCACTGGACAGCCAACGTGGACGTCAAAGCCTGCCCGGGGGGGTACTACGTCTACCGGCTGCCCAGACCTACTGTCTGCTTCCATGTCTACTGTGGACGTGAGTTAGTGTGGATTTGAGTTAGTGTTCTGATGGTGATGGTGATGGTGATGATGATGATGATGATGATGATGATGATGATGATGATGATGATGATGAAGACGTATGCTGTCTACTGAGGAGGAGGAGGATGATGAGGGTATATGC
>NC_085880.1:34435650-34445650 GCF_034702125.1 Engraulis encrasicolus
GACACCTGCTCCTGGTGTGTAAAGTTTTAACAATGTCAATTCATAAAACGACTGCTGTCCATTATGATTATCATATTTCATTTTGGATCAGCATCAGAGCTACTTTTCTATGGCAAGTCATTCATATGTTATTATTACAGTATAGGGCCTATAATAATAATAATAATATTATAATACATTTCATATATTTTATAATGTCGAAGCGGTAACACTTTACTTTACGGATCGCTAATAAGGTGTTAATTTCATAGTAATTTCTCAGTAATTTCAGTCTAATTTTATGGTAATAACTGCTTGTTATTAGTAATAACAGCAAAATAACCATATGGTTTCCGGTGCAATTACACTATAATTTCTCATTAATAACAGCAAAAATAACCATACAGTTTCCAGTGCAATTATGCTGTAGTTTCTAGTTAATAGTAGGCTAATGGAAACAGCTACTGTGTCATCATAGTAGTTAGGTGGTAGGTATGCCAGTAACTAAACGGTATCAGCCGAAGTAGTTTCATACTAATTAGGCTACATCAGGGCCGTAATGTGCAATATTTCCTCTTCCTATGTTATTGCATAGAAACGACCACCCAAGCATCCTTGTATTATTTCTGCTTAATTACCTTGTAAACAATTGAGTAGTTATATGGAAATAAGATAGAATCAGGGCCGTAAAATGCATTATCACCTATTCCACTCATTGACAGTAAATAGAATGGACGCCAAATCAACGCTATTTGCCATTCAACGCTTTGAAGCCAGATTTGGGAACATTCCAACTTACATTCCACCTTAGCAACGTCAAACGCAGGTGCTGATTGGACAACAACAAGACTTCTAACGGTCAATCAAACCATGTTCTGATGCTCATTGGTCAATTTAACTTTTAATATCTCTCTAAAACAAAACATCACCACAAAAAATCACCACCCTGGTAAGTTGGAGAGCAAGGGGACCTACTAGTTGAGCGAAAAATGATCCCCCTGGAGTGGCATTTAAGGGAGATACAGCGTTTTATGTCTCTCATAGGAATGAATGGGATTTGGCCATTTTTTGGTCTTTTTGGGTCCAACCTTGGCTCCAACTTGGCTTCAACAATGAAATAGAATTTTGGCCTCCATTCTATTTACTCTCAATGATTCCACTCAATTTTATGGAAATTACATATTTTCATGGTCTTAAAATGTCTTATTTCTTATTTCCACTCAATTACTTAGTTATTATCATTTTTAATACAATATAGACTAGCCTACTATGAAGTGATTCAAGTACAGACAAACACATTGTGTGCAAAACTTTATTTATTTTTCCAATCAGTTATGAGATTCATGTTCACTGATGTGAAGTTGTCAATCTGCCATCCAGAGGAAGTCCTGTGAACACAAACAAACAGAGAAGTCAACTGCAAGTTTCACCACGTTTATTTTTTTATGTTATCAATTCACCATCGCTAAATTTGCTTCTGAAATGCAGTACCATGTTAAATGCACGTTGTAAATCTTCCTCAGGTTGACAACATAGCTGATTTACAAAGGCAAACTCTAGCTAGCACCTAGCTTCAGTCATTGAAAACATGGTGGGCAGAGCTAGCTAGTGGTTTCCATTGTAAAGGTACTTCTGTATGCCGTTTCATTTCCAGAACAAACATAAACCTAACACTAACTCATAAAACATGTTTGCATAAGGCTAAAGTAATTCGACGATTGAAGGTGGATGAAATCGACATCAAGACCATTTTAGCTCACCTTGAAAGTTACCCTGGTTGCTGCCTGCGTGCGAAAGCACTGTGTGGTGCGTCTCAAACTCCACCCTTGTGTGTCAGGGTACTCAATTAAACAACGTCAGCGTATCTGAGCCATACTGCAAGCAGAGCGGGCAGCGTACAACTAGAACGAGTGTGCTTGAAGTACAGAAGTATACTGATTGGGACGCTCCTGTTCTGCAGTAACCAAACTTTCGTTGCCTAGCAACAACAGGACTCGCCGCCACCGCGAGCTAGTTCAACTTCAGTGCAGCAGAGCCAGGCAAGGTAAGCTTCCTGACAACGAACTTTTAATGTAGTTCTAGCTTTAACCTGCTTTCATTTTGTCTCTGAGCATTGAAGGATTTTAACTGTATACATTGCAAACACATCTTATCAGCCGTGTTTGTGCTGAAATGGCATAGCCTACAGAGGTACATGGAAACCACTAGTTCTAGCTAGCTCTGCCCACCATGTTTTCAATGACTGAAGCTAGGTGCTAGCTAGAGTTTGCCTTTGTAAATCAGCAATGACGTCAGCCTGAGGAAGATTTACAACGTGCATTTAACATGGTACTGCATTTCAGAAGCAAATTTAGCGATGGTGAATTGATAACATAAAAAAATAAACGTGGTGAAACCGGTCTTGCAGTTGACTTCTCTGTTTGTTTGTTTGTGTTCACAGGACTTCCTCTGGATGGTGGCAGATTGACAACCTCACATCAGTGAACATGAATCTCATAACTGATTGGAAAAATAAATAAAGTTTTGCACACAATGTGTTTGTCTGTGTACTTGAATCACTTCATAGTAGGCTAGTCTATATTGTATTAAAAATGATAATAACTAAGTAATTGAGTGGAAATAAGAAATAAGACATTTTAAGACCATGAAAATATGTAATTTCCATAAAATTGAGTGGAATAGGTGATAATGCATTTTACGGCCCTGATTCTATCTTATTTCCATATAACTACTCAATTGTTTACAAGGTAATTAAGCAGAAATAATACAAGGATGCTTGGGTGGTCGTTTCTATGCAATAACATAGGAAGAGGAAATATTGCACATTACGGCCCTGATGTAGCCTAATTAGTATGAAACTACTTCGGCTGATACCGTTTAGTTACTGGCATACCTACCACCTAACTGCTATGATGACACAGTAGCTGTTTCCATTAGCCTACTATTAACTAGAAACTACAGCATAATTGCACTGGAAACTGTATAGTTATTTTTGCTGTTAATAATGAGAAATTGTAGTGTAATTGCACTGGAAACAATATGGTTATTTTGCTGTTATTACTAATAACAAGCAGTTATTACCATAGAATTAGACTGAAATTACTGAGAAATTATTATGAAATTAACACCTTATTAGCGATCCGTAAAGTAAAGTGTTACCGTTTTATCAATATAAGCAACAGAAATTAGGATGCCATTGGTGAATACATGTACATATGTACTGCTCAAAAGGTTAAACCTGTGCACTACAGTAGAGGAGCTACAGATCACGAGGAGTGGGTATGTGTCGCCATTTTAAAGGGCGCACTCTCTCTCATTGTGTGTGTGTGTGTGTATATGTGTATGTGTGTGTGTGTTTATCTGCGTGTGTGTCTTGTTTGTGTGTGCATTTCCTTGTCTGTGTGTGTGTTTGTTCCTCTCCTGCAGAGATTGAGGGGTGCCACAGTGGTAACGGGGGCTGCAGTCATGGCTGCTCCGGGCCCCTAGACTCCTACTACTGCCACTGCCCACGGGGACTGGTGCTCTCCCAGGACAAACGCACATGCCAGGGTCAGTGGTGTGTGTATGAGGTTGTGTGTGTGTGTGCGGAATTGTTCCCGGCACGCAGCAAACACTAACAAACTCACCGGTCATGACTGCCGTCGATAGAGTGGAAAAAGGAGTTGTGTGTGTGTGTAGTGTGTGTGTACATGCGTGTGTGCGAGCGTGTGTGCATGCGTGCATGCGGGTGTGTCTCCTACAGGTATTACTGACACTGGTCAGTGGGTCAAAGTGGCACTGTGTGTGCCTGTGCTCGTGTGCATGTGTGTGCAAGCATGTGTGTGTGTGTGTGAGTGTGTGTGTGTTTGTCTTTGTATGTGCTCATGTGTGTAAATGCCTTCTAAATAATCATTCCCAGCCTTTGTACACAATGTATGGTATACAGTACACAGCATGTCTACATCGTATGTAAATATTGTGTCTGGCATTTGTGCAAAGGACATTCTGTTTGATCATTAGAGTTGAGAGCTCCATAAGTCATACTGTATGTGGCATTAGCTGGCATTTCACTCCTAATGGTATTTATTTCCACGTCCCTTTAGGTTCACAGCAAATGGCCTTAATGTGCATGTGTTGTTGTAATGGCCTCAGTGTGTGTGTGTGTGTGTGTGTGTGTGTGTGTGTGTGTGTGTGTGTGTGTGTGTGTCTATGCTTTGTAATGGTCTTTAATGTATGTGCTGTTGTAGCGAAATATTTGCTGTGCACATCAGAAACTCTACACAGTGTCGTATACAAATCACAGTCAGTTTTTGTTCGTTTTTCCACAGAACGGCTCTAGCAAGTTGCAAATGTGTTTGGCTCTGTGTTTGAATATGTGAAGTCGGGTGTCTGCAGTTGTGTTTACTGCGTGTGTATTTGTGTGGGTTTGTGTGTGTGCATGTGTATGAGTGCATGCATTGTATGCATACATGAGTGCGTGTTTGTGTGTATGTGTGTGTGTGTGTGTGTGTGTGTGTGTGTGTGCGTGCGTGCGTGCGTGCGTGTGTGTGCGCGTGTGTGCATACGGTATGTGTATGTGTGTATTTGTATGCTGTGTATGCATGTGTTTCCAGTCCCTGTGCAGTGTGGCTCCAGCATCATCGAGGTGAACATCCCTAAGGAGCTGGTGGGGGGTCTGGAGTTGTTCCTGGCCAACGACTCCTGTAAGGGAGTCTCCAACGGCACACACGTCAACATCAACTTCAGCCTGCGCAGCTGTGGCACCATGGTGGAGGTGAGCAAGAGGAGTGTGTTCCTGTGTGTGTGTGTGTGTGTGTGTGTGTGTGTGTGTGTGTGTGTGTGTGTGTGTGTGTGTGTGTGTGTGTGTGTGTGTGTGTGTGTGTGTGTGTGTGTGTGAGACAGGGGCAGACATCCCGTGATTCAGAAAGTAAAAACCCTGCCACATATTTGCTCCAGCCAATCTAATGAAGCAGCTGATCCTAATTACCACACCCCTTATGCCAGGCTGAAGATCTAAGGAGTGAAATCACCTGAAATCACCTATTTGGGAGCACAGGCAGAAGGAATACTCTCTTAATCCAGTTTGTCTGCCTCTGCTGACACGTTTACCTGAGACATTTAATTGGGAATTAACTGACTTTAATTCTGAATAAAGCTTAATTCGGCTTTGAAAACGTCATGTAAACACCTCTTAATTCAGAATTAAAGGAAAGATCAAAGTAAACTTGAGGGAACTATCTAATTCGGAATTATTAAATCGGAATTAAAAACATAATGTAAGCGTAGCCAATGTGTGTGATGGTGAAGAGGTAGGGCTTCGGTGTGAAAGAAAGAAAGAAAGAAAGAAAGAAAGAAAGAAAGAAAGAAAGAAAGAATGAAAGAAAGAAAAATACAGAAATACATTGATATGCAGACATAAATATAGATTAGCTTTAAAGTATAAAACTAATATGAATTTTTCCTGTGCCCCTTACAGGTGATTGATGATAAGATCGTGGGCACCAACCTGGTGACGGGGTTGCCGGCATCGGGCCCTGGCTCGGTTGGCATTGCCGGGGGCAACAGCGGCGAGCTCATCATCCGCACCAGCAAACTCCTGCTGCCAATCACCTGCGAGTTCCCACGCCACTACGAGGTATATACGTACGGGATAACGGCCGACGAGGTGACCGGTTATACGAAATGAATGGCGAGGCGGCGGCTTTGAACTTTTGCGTAGGCAGATACTGTGTATATAATACTGTGTATATATATATACCGTAGCCTATATACACACACGTATATACGTATATACATACAGTATATACTGTATATACAGTCCCAGGAAAAAGTTTGTACACCCTTTGAAATTTCTTACCTTTCTGTCAAAATTGGTCATACAACATCGTCTGATGTCGCAAGAAGGAACAACCAGAGTCTGCTTTAATTAATTCAACCCAAACATTTACAAGTTTTCATATTTTCATTGGCCATAAGATGTAAACATTCACAGGACAGCAAGGCATAAGTAAGTACACCCTTGCATTCAATAGGTTTTAACCCTAAGTTAGTCGCAATAACCTCAACCAGATGTTTCCTGTAGTTGCAGATCAGATTAACAAAACAATCTGGATGTATCTGGTCTCCCTATTCTTTAGAAAACTGCCTCTCGTCAGCAAGGTTTGTGGGATGTCTGGAGTGCATAGCTTTCTTGACTTCATGCCATATAATCTCAATTGTTTTTTGTCAGGGCTTTGACTGGGCTATTCCAGAATGTGTATTTCATTATTATGAAGCCATTCTAAAGTCGATTTGCTTCTAAAGTATGGGTTGTTGTCACATTTCAGCACCCATCCTCTTGTGTGCTTCAACTGTGTGACAGACTACCTCACTTTTTTTTCTGTAAAATATCTCGATAAACTTCTGAGTTCATTGTTCCACTGATGATAGCAAACTCAAAAGGGCCTGAGGCAGCAAGGTAGCCGCATATAATGATGCTCCCGCCACCATACTCAAAGGCGGAGATGATGTTTTGGTGAAGGTGTGGTTCTCCAGTTCTCCTCCAAACATGACATTGTGTATTCCCCTGAACAATTCAACTTTGGTTTCAACGTTGGTCTACAGAATATTTTGCAGTAATTCTATGAAGCATATAAATGCTTTTTCGCAAACCTCAAAGGTGCAGTAATATTTTTTTTTTGACAGAAACCCCATTCATTTTAGATTGGCAGAATGAACCCCATTTTTAGCTATTCTTGGTTACATCTCCTCTTCTGAGTATGGTGGCGGGAGCATCATTATATGCGGCTACCTTGCTGCCTCAGGCCCTTGACAGTTTGCTATTATCATTGGAACAATGAACTCAAGTTTATTGTGATATTTTACAGAAAAAACGTGAGGAAGTCAGTCACACAGTTGAAGCACACAAGAGGATGGGTCCTGAAATGTGACAACAACCCATACTTTAGAAGCAAATCGACTTTAGAATGGCTTCATAATAATGAAATACACATTCTGAAATAGCCCAGTCAAAGCCCTGACAAAAAACAATTGAGATTAAATGGCATGAAGTCAAGAAAGCTATGCACTCCAGACATCCCACAAACCTTGCTGACGAGAGGCAGTTCTCTAAAGAAGAGGGAGACAAGATACAAACAGATTATTTTGTTAATCTGATCTGCAACTACAGGACAAGTCTGGTTGATGATATTGCAACTAACTGAGGGTTAAAACCTACTTAATGCAAGGGTGTACTTACTTATGCCCTGCTCTCCTGTGAATATTATGGCCTTATGACCAATAAAAATATGATAACATGTAAATGTTTGGGTGGAATTAATTAAAGCAGACTCTGATTGTTCCTTCTTTAGATTTACGGGAAGATCCGACCATGTTTTATGATCAATTTTGACAAAAATGTAAGACATTTCAAAGGGTGTACAAACTTTTTCCTGGGACAGTATGTAGAGAGAGAGAGAGATATTTTTTGTCTGTGTGTCCTTCCCTGTGTTTGTATAAGGTATAGTGTGGTGCCCACCTGCAACACTGAAATGTCAACAGACACTGTATAATAGGATAGGTTTCACTTTTTTCTGGCTCAAGGAAATTAGTCACTCAGAAATATGGTCAAATTTAACTCCAGATGTTGCTGTTGTTGAAGCCTTGCCAAGGATTTGCAAAGGCACACAATTACGGTAATTAAAAAGCCTCTAGTATGAAGGGCTGATGCGTTGTGACAAGTGTCTTCTTCGGAGCCTCGGCTAGGGGGTTAAAAATAATTGATTTGATCAAGTTGTGGGCTTTTGGAAGTCCTTGGCAAGACTGAAACAGCAGCAACATCTGGAGTTAAGTTTTACCACATTTCTGAGAAATTTGAGCTATTGTTTGACCGACAGCGCTTTTCAACAATCAGAGATTGACTTGTGCGCAGCCAGGGTCGCGCAGCCAGGGGAAAACAAAAATTGAGAATCCATGTATATGATTACACACACCTCTGAGTAGAGAGAGTGTGAGAGAAAGAGAGCTACCTGCCCTTGAATGGCTAGACTCTCCCCTAGGTGTCTGATGGCTACATGCCAAGCTTACCTGCCTCAGCCCTTGGACTGGCTGGCCGTATTGTAAACAATGAAAGAGTGCTGCGCTGTGCATAAAAAAAATCCCTCTCCCTTTCATTCTGTCTCTGTGTCTCTCATCTTCTCCTCTCTCGCTCTTTCTCAACTTATCTCTCTCTCTTTGTCTTTGCCCCCTCCTGTCTTTCTCTGCATCTGTCTCTGACTTGTTCTCTCTCTCTCTCTCTCTCTCTCTCTCTCTCTCTCTCTCTCTCTCTCTCTCTCTCTCTCTCTCCCTCCCATCCTCGCCCTCTCTCTCCGCTCCATGCCCCAGGTGTCTGACGGCTACCTGCCCAGCTTGGCCAGCTCGGCTCTGGAGCTGGCGGGCCACAGCGAGGGCCAGTTCCCCTTCCGGCTGGAGCTCTTCAAGACGGCCGAGTTCTCCGAGCCGTACCGCGTCCCGCCCCAGCTGCACCTGCGCGACTGGCTCTACTTTGGGGTGGAGCCCAAGGGGGAGAGGGTGGATGGCCTGGCCGCGCTGGTGGAGAGCTGCTTCGCCACGCCAGGACCCAAAGCAGACCAGGCCATCAAGTACTATCTGATCAAGGATGGGTGAGTGAGGATGAGTGTGTGTGTGTGTGCGTTTATGTGTGTGCATGTGTGTGTATGCGTGTGCACACACGCGTGCATGCATGTACAGTGTGCATACAACACAGTATGTTGCAATGCAACTTAAACAAAAAGCCTAAATCCATACCAAACCTACACACTGATCCTTCGTGACATATGTACGTGAAACTGTTCCCTATAACTATTACTTCTTTCTGTTTTTAATGTGCTATGTTAAGCTCTGTTCTAATTTCTCCTTTTTTACTGTTAGAGTGCTTTTGAGCTGCATCCTTTGATGAAATGTGTTTTACAAATCAAATGATCATTTTGGCTTGACAGAGACAGTGAGAAGTCATTTACCTGTGGTCCCCACTTCCCGGCATAGCTCTGTAGTTTGACCAGCCCAAGCATCTTCGTTCAGGGTTCGATGTAGGAAACCAAAAGAAAACTAAGTTCAGAAAAGGCACTCACAAGTGGCAAACCTTCAAAGAGGGTGCGATTCCTGCCTCTGCTCCTGCAACAGGATCTCCCAGGTGGAAGGACAGGTGTGCCGTTAATCAATTAGCTACAAGTAGTGACAACACTGAAGCCTCCGCCTGTACGTCTGCGCTTTCCCTACCAAATGACACAGCTTCAAAAAGAAAGAGGGTGGTTAGGCTCACCACTCTGGTGGACAGCTGTTTTGCTATGCCAGGATACGACCAGGCTTTCAACTATTCCTATTACATGAGTAAGGACGAGTAAGGCAGGCAGAATTGTGTTCTGTACAGATTGGCTACAGCTCCAGTTGTGTGTGTGCGGTGTGTGCGTGTGTGTGTGTGTGTGTGTGTGTGTGTGTGTGTGTGTGTGTGTGTGTGTGTGTGTGTGTGTGTGTGTGTGTGTGTGTGTGTGTGTGCGTGCGTGCGTGCGCGCCTGTGTGTGTGTTTTAATGTTTTAAAAGTTATGTAATGGAGAAAAAAAATGAAAGGAGGGAAGTCGGCCTTTGTGTGATGAAAGGCATGCAGAGAAAAATGAACGCTGTCCAATTCTGAAATTCTTAGAAAATACTGTTCAATTGTATCATTATCTCTTTGCTGTAATGCCAGGAGTCAGCGTTCTGACACTGAGTGCCATTCAGTATTCTAAGCCTTAATGGTTAGTAGTTATCTCACAAGCTTATAAGTGGAACACAGACTATCTCCTCCTGCTTTCCTTAAATACAGCCACAGCACACGATCACACAGAGAATGTTCAATTAGGAAATACAAGTTGCTGCTGATAGACAATGAAAAGAGGGCTGTACATTAAAAAATCCATTAAAATTCCCCATTTCTCTCTTCCTCTGCCTATCTCTATGTCCCATTTCTGTCTTTCACTCTGTCTTGCTGTCTACAATGTAATCTTTCTCTCTCTCTCTCTCTCTCTCT
>NC_085880.1:34458150-34513150 GCF_034702125.1 Engraulis encrasicolus
GTACTGATAGCCGACTTTATCAGCTACGTATACATCGTGCCCTTACAATACATTTCCCTAGTCGTGTTTCATTAAAAATACAAAAACGTGGTGGTTTTTCACAAGGCAGAATACAGTGGTTGACCTGAATGAGAGATACTGAACTAAGTTGAGATATTTTGTTCGTTTGTTGCTATTGAGAAGAGCTGTGTGTGTGTGTGTGTGTGTGTGTGTGTGTGTGTGTGTGTGTGTGTGTGTGTGTGTGTGTGTGTGTGTGTGTGTGTGTGTGTGTGTGTGTGTGTGTATGTGTGTGTGATATGGATCCAGACCTTTGGATTGACTGCTGGAAGTCTGCCTGCTCTGCCGTTCTGGGGTGGGGGAGGGTAAAGTCTGATAGTGTTTGTGACAAGGTGACAAGGTGAAAAGGTCTCTGTCACGTCAATACCGACACTATAGCATCTCAAAGCCCAGCAAGACTCGGGAGCAAATGTGTCATTGTGATAGACAGTGCAATCAACATATTACAAGTTGCTCAAAATGACCATTAAGGTAATACAAAGGGCATTTTTTCAACAATGTTGTTGTCAACATCATGATTAGCTACTGACTGTCTGATGGAATGGTGGAAAAGGGCTGTCTGCTGCTAATCCAAGTTCTCTTTTTAAAACTGTTATATGATAAACAGTCTTAAACAACATAGTATAGTATAATTGCACAGTCTCATTGCACACATGTTTGTCCTGTGTGTCTTCATCCTATGTCTCTTTAACCCTCTGTTATAAACTTATTGTCACCAAAATGACAAGGACCAAGTCTTAATCTGTTACTCAAGACTCTCTGCATTGCCATAGCAATGTTGTTATGATGTACGTGGTTGAGTGTTTCCCTCGGGCCAATCTGCACTAAGATCAGAGAGAGTAGAGAGAGAGAGGTTCCATTGACCCGTTGTTTCCTGGTTCTATTATGGCCCCCTTAGGCAGACCTAGGCAGACCTAAGGACTGTTCTATTCATTGTAGGAGCATTATGACACGCCCCTTTAGGCAGACCGGAACCTGGTCATGTTAGGTGCCCATAGCAACCTATTATGTTGGCATATCTCTATACTTAAAGAATCTCTGCTAAGATGCTACAGAAACACAGACAAACAGGACAGCACTTACTATAAAATAATCCAGTCATCTTTATTTCCTGTCAGTAGTGTGGGGTGTACAGTAGAGTCCCACCCAGCAGTGCAGTGCTAGAGTGCTAGTGGTGAGGGCGCTGCTCCTCTGTCCCTATGCCCAGTGAGCTCCTGATGCTGTCCCATATCTCCCTGTGGACGTGGAGGAGGATGCACAGCATCAACGATCAATACTGCCCTACAAAGTGCAGCAACTACGCCTACATTCAAATGGAGAAAAAGTCTGCTGCTCTTTGAAACTGTGCTGCCTTTTGTTTTGCCAAAAGATATTTTCATGAATATTTACAAAGTAATAAACTAATATTCTTTACTAGTATGATCAAATTACAACAATGTAATGTGTGTGTGTGTGTGTGTGTGTGTGTGTGTGTGTGTGTGTGTGTGTGTGTGTGTGTGTGTGTGTGTGTGTGTGTGTGTGAGTGTGTGAGCATGTGTGTGTGTTACATACTTCCTCATCGTGTCATCCAACACCACTCCATTCAGAGACTTATCCAGAATGCCTTCCATGTCCTGGGCAGAGGAGAATACATTATGCTGTATGCCTGTGAGCCCTTAGTCCAGAGCCGCCATTGGAACCAACTGTATTGTCGGCCACATGGTAATGAGCTGGCATGGACATTTGGAAGGCAAGTGCTCAGTCCAAACCCAAACCACCCAAATCTTATCTGTATGCAATAATTGTGTGCAATACTTGTTTTTTTTATTTCATTTAAGGACCTTCAAACCTGTAAAGGCATAAAAGATGGAAACTAGCCTTTTCTATATTAAGCATTTTGTTCTAAATGCTAGTAATGTATTAACCTGGTTCTCACTCGGTGGTTGTTACCAACCATCTGGAACATTGTCAATCGCTTAGCTCTGGAAAGGCGTGGGTGTGTTCAAAACAGCTCGGACCTGATTGGAGAATTCACGTGGCTTTTTTTAAATCACATACCGTACTACTTCAACAACTGACTTGTATATACCCTGCCCCGCGATACCTCCCCGCGATTCTGATTGGACAGGCTGTGACATTTCTGATTCCTTTCGGGCTCGTCTAAAGGGTCATACACACACGTCACTGCTAGGTACTCGCTCAGCGAATGAACTCAATAGAATGTCAATGTGTTCCAGCGAGACTAGCAGGCGAGTAGGCGAGTACTGTACAAGCGATGCGATGTGGGCGGATCCCGAGTAACCAATTGGAAGGCAGAGTTCGGTACTTCTCGCCTGTTCATTGGCAGTTAAAGCCGCGGGAACTTTCAGTGAACGTTCCATGAAAGAGAGGCGAGTAGGCGAGCAAGCGAGAAGCTAGTAAATAGCAGCGATGTGTGTGTACGGCCCTTAAGATTTCCAGACCTTCGTGCGAGCTCACGAAAATGAGCGGGAAATGCTAGAAGGGTCTAAGTGAGAGCCAGGCTAGTAATATATGCTGTCCCTTTGTTAAATAAATAAACTTCAAACTTATCATGTGTGTAAGCATGTACAGTACTACATTAGCACAGACATTAACAGAAGACAAGATTAAGAGACAACAAATATTTGTCAAACATTAACCCTATCGCGCCGGACGCATCATATTTGATGCATCAAATTCAAAGCCCTCTCCACGCTGACACAAAAAAAATAGATCTCAAAAACATCCTGCGTGTCATTTCCAAACGTCCTGCAGTACACGGAAACCGCCACAAGAGAGCAGCGGTCAACAACAAGTTGATCACAGCTCGGCGAAAAATACAAAAATGGAGTAGAAGCGGTTTCCCTGACCGACGCTGAGATATCGTCAAATTGCAAAAGGTTTGTGTACAAATTTCCGAAATATAACTCTACATCCTTTAAATATGAACACTTGCTTTGTGCAATTAATCAAGGAAGAGTTTATATTTTTACACCGTGTTGCAGAGAGATCGTGCTAAAACTGATGAAACAAATAAGCACCATCCGGCGGTGGCAGGAAGTCAGCCATCAATGCATTTGCTCCATAGGGAAACTTACAAAGCATACCACGACGATCGTTTAACAAAACACACAAGTTGTTTTACTTCAAGACAAAGATATTGCCTTAAGAAACAGGTTTTACTTACAATTTTGAAAATGTAATGCAAAATGTTGAAATTATGATCTCGTAAAAAATGCATTGAAGTGAATGGAGAAATGATCCAATTGTAGTAATGGACCCATATATTCAAATTACACATCAAAAATGAATAATGATCTATATTACACTCATAAATAGGTTGTTAAGCATTCGATCAGCTATGTTTTTACATAGATTTTAAAAAATTACCCAACCAGGCTGTGGGAAATGTAAAATATGGTCCTGCTAAAACAAGGATAGGCTTAAAAAAATGGCAGGATCTCACTAAATATTTAAAGATAATCCTCAAATTAAATTGTCTGACAACTTTTTTAAATTAAAAAAAAGTTGTAAATGCATTAAAAGTCATTTTTCAATGGTCATGAAATTGGAATTTTCATTCCTTTAAAGCCTGATGCATCATATATGATGCATTAAATATCTCAGTGACCTTAACAAAATTTTGATTTTTTTTTTTTACATTTCTTATAAGGGACCAATATTGAAGCAAATTCCAAAAAAAATGAATTTTCTCTCATTGCTTTCATGGTTCAGGTTTCACAGGGTTAATGTAAAGGTATGCTGAGTGGCTAGCTCATCATTTGTCAGAACAAGGTCTCTCTGAAAGGGTCAGAAAATGGCCTTAAACTTCCAAAAAGCATGCCCATCTCCACTTGCCTTGTTGCTGTTCTTTAGGTGCTCATTGCCAGTCAGCAGGTGCAGGATTTCAGTCTGAGGGGACACAACACACAATGATGCCATTTGTAATACAACGGTCTCTGTCTGGTGTTATGCAGAGGGACAGAAAGAGACCGATACAGTGAGAGAGGGAAAGCTAGAGACTCATGGGGAGGCAGTTGAGAGAGAGAGAGAGAGAGAGAGAGAGAGAGAGAGAGAGAGAGAGAGAGAGAGAGAGAGAGAGAGAGAGAGAGAGAGAGAATTTGAATTTTAACACATCGTTTATTGTGACACCTTCACTATTTTACATTACAGGATATAGCCAACTCCATAGGTCGAAAATCCAGCATAGTGAAGGGAGGAGCCCTCTCCCTCATAACCACAACAAACCTTACAGCCCTTGCCCCACCCCATCATCATCCCATCACATGAATACAACCACATTATTACCAAATGAAGCGTAGCTTATGGCTACTATCAACTATCCACAAGCCTTTGTCCATACACCATTTCTTTCCAAACATATCAATGTTGTTAGTAAGTTGAAAATAGGCAAATTCTGCTGAGATCCTTGCCTCAACTAACATTTTGAACATGTCAATTTGTTCCACTGTTTTGCCCTCCTGCTCTAGCCTGTGACATTTCCACACAGCCATCTTGGCTTGACCAACAAGAAAATTTAAACATGTACATACAGATGCAGCTTTCTTTGAGTACTTCACGCCAAAAATAAACAATTCCTTGGAAAAAATGAAACCAAATCTAGCGCAAACTCGTGTGAGCGTGCAGAACAATGGACTTAATTTTACACATTCAGAAAAGACATGGAACACAGAGTCAGGTACGTTGCATGATGTACAAAGGTTAGAGACCCCACCCCCCAACCTTGCAAGAAACACCTTTGTGGCCATAGCACAGTGTAGGATGCGCCACTGAAGGTCACCAGCTCGTTTGGGGATCGGGCTTTTATACAAAGTCCTCCAAGAAGGTGCTGCGGATTGGCCGGCACCCAGAAAAGTCCTCCACTTAGTGTCTGGCCGCCCAATGAGTTGCGAACCGTAAGTGCTCTTCACACACACATGGTATAGCAGCCTCTTCCCAACTGTACAAAAACCCAGCCCAGTACAGTCTGTCCATTTAAGCAGTGAGCCCACCTGCACCCCTACCCCAGTGAATTTTGGGGATATCTTAAAATCAGGAAAACCCGGCGTGTCTGTACCCACACCCCTGGCCGCGCCTGGCCCAAGGGACAGCCTTAACCCGTCCGGCAATGAATCCTTTAAGCTCCCCAGCAGCCTTCCCATAGTCCTCAGTGACCTGAACCCCAGCTGTTGCGCCAATAGCTCAACAGGCTTCCACCCCTCATTTGGTAGGTCTAGCAGGTCTCCTACCCTTGAAAAACCCCGCCCAATGAACAGGTCAATTAACAAAGGTGAAAAACCCTGCTGTGCCCCAAGAAACTTGTTATAAAACAAAGGTTCTTCTGCCCCAAATGAACATCACCCTCCCTTGACATACTTAAAAGTCCAAGAGCTTTGAACACCGAGCTGTAGAAGGAGGAGTGGGGCTGCACTCTTCTCTGCGCCCAGTCACAGTCCATCAACACCAGGTGTTTATCAAGCAGCCCACCCCCTGCTTTCCTGAGTACTGCCAGTCCAAATTGCACCCATGGTGTACCCTCTGGTGAATACAGCAGTCTTTGAAGTGTCTGAAGACGCAGTGCCAACACCTTTGACTCCACATGTATTAACCCCTGCCCACCCTCAGACAAAGGCAAATGCAACACCCCAGGAGCCAACCAGTTGTAACCATCCCCCAAAAAAGAATGAAATTCCCTTTGGATTGACCCAATGAGTTCACTGGGTGGATCCAGCACTTTGGTCCTGTGAAAGAGCATAGAGGCAGCTAGATTGTTAATCACAAGACGCTGGCCTCTGTACGATAGTTGGGGCAGCACCCACCTCCCTTTGTGTAGTCTCCCCTTGACTTTGTCCAAAAGCCCCTCCCAGTTTTTGGCCATATACTTATCCGACCCCAAAAACACCCCAAGGATCTTGAAACCCCCCTTCCCCCATACACATGCTTTGGGCAACTTTGGAGGCAGGGTGTCTGCCCAATCCCCCAACAGAAGGGAAGTGCATTTATCCCAATTGACGCTGGCTGATGTAGCTCTTCCAAAAAGGTCCAGAGCCGACAACAGGACAGCAATGTCATTGTCGTTCCTTATCACCACCGTCACATCATCAGCATAAGCTGTGAGTCTGACGGGAGGTGAGAGAGGAGAGCCCAGTCTGGTGCGGTTACTCCAGTGAGATACTTCCTCAGGTGCCCCAGCAGGGGCTCGATGGCAAGAGAGTGGAGCAGCTCGGGCAAAAGGGCAACCCTGGCGAATGCCCCTGCTGACTGGGAACTGCCTTGTCAAAGATCCATTGATCTTCAACATACTGTACACATCCTTGTACAGCAACGAGATGTATGACGCAAACCCCTCCCCAAACCCAAAGGCTTTCAGAGTTTTTAGCATGTACATGTGCGAAACTTTGTCAAAGGCCTTCTCCTGGTCTAAAGAGAAGAGACCAAGATCAATTGAGAGAGAGAGATATGGCAATTTAGCATCCATCATTTATGTACTTCTTGGAGATGGAGGTAGTGTAATATACTATAGAGAAAGAAGATGAGAGAGAGAGAGAGAGGGGGGGGGGGCACTGAGTTGTTGGCAGGTTTTGCGAAACAAAAAATACAAACCGTGACAACAACATGGAGGCAGCAGGTTCATCTGGGTAAAAAATAAAGTACTAACGTCAGTTCTGGCCAGGCCATGGTAGTCAAGAAGCTTGCCGCCTTCCCCTTCATCTAATTCATTCCTAATTGATCCAGGTGCATTCCCTCAGCTGATAATCTTTCTTCCCTAGCGATTGGCCACACAGCTTCAGCACGCCTTTTAAATTCTATCCACTTCCTCTCAACTGTATGCTGCTCGGTTTTTGCTACCCACCACCTCCCCTGCTCCACCTTGTCGTGTATGATGTGACATGTTCTCTTGTCACATCGCTTGGCTCTGTTCATGGGGGGTTATCTCTCGCCCTGTCCTGCTGGGGTGAGAATTCCCTAAACTGCTGCTGCCCCCTGACTAAATGCTTTTCCATGCTGCTCATGGAAATAGGGGGGTTCCTCCGAACAGAGCTATACCGCCAAATGTAATTCATAATTTCAATAAAAGAAATTTCATTCATATTCTTCTCTTGTGTTTCTTGACTGAAATGGTTCTGACAGAAAAAGTCACGTGTGGAAAAGTTCAGTGCTGAACATAATTGGTGTGGGCACGGGCACTGAGACTGTTCTGGTTGGCTTGAAAAAAGTAATGGAGAGACAGAGAGACAGAGACAGACAGAGTGAGAGAGAGGGAGAGAGAGAGAGAGAGAGAGAGACAGAGACAGAGACAGAGAGAGAGACAGAGACAGAGACAGAGAGAGACAGAGAGAGAGACAGACAGACAGACAGACAGACAGACAGACAGACAGACAGAGACAGAGACAGAGACAGAGAGACGACGAGGGGAGAACGTGGCGCACCTTGGCGTCCCTGATGTACTTCTCAGTGGCGGAGGTGGTGGTGGTGGACACCATGTTCTCCTTGATGTCCTTCTCCAGCATCTGCACCTCCCTCCAGACGCTCCACACCAGCTTCCTCCTGGGCAGGGTGCTCACGTCCTCCTCCTCCTCCTCCTCCTTCACCTCCTCTGCCCTCTCCTCCTCCGGCTGTGGCTGCTGCTGCTCCCCCAGGACGCCCACCTCCTGCTCACCCAATGGGGAGGCTGCTCACAGAGGGCCACAGAGATAGGACAAACAGACAGCGAGGCGGAGAGAGAGGGAGAGAGAGAGAGAGAGAGAGAGAGGGAGAGAGAGAGAGAGAGAGAGAGATAGAGAGAGAGAGAGGGAGAGAGAGAGAGAGAGAGAGAGAGAGAGAGAGATAGAGAGAGAGAGAGAGAGAGAACATACAGACAGAGGTGTCAAGAGTAAAAGTGGGAAAAAAAGAAACACAGTTTCCATCCAACACGGGTAACTTGCATGAGTAACCAGTAGACGTGTGTACAAACATTCTTGTCTTACAATCGGCTGAATCTGTGCAGGTTGGATCAAGTTTGTGGTGGGTTCTAGTGTTTTTCAGTAACACAGTCTACCTCATTAGGTACCAAGGAGTAAAAGCTATGCAATACCATGTGCTAGTGTTGTAGTTACAGTACACCATGAATTTACTTTTACTTTAACTTTTGACACCACTGCATACATAGCATAGTATGTCTATGTCTGTCAGGGCTGTACTGGGCGATAAATAGGGACCGGGCGCTTTTGGCTTAAAGGGGCCCGTCATAATTAGCGGAACTGCAGAACTGACTTTCCGGTGGGCCCCGCACCCTCGTGGGCCCCTATTTTCAGAAATGAAAAAAAAAAATTCTGCACGATGGTGCAGGCCCACCGGGAAATGCCTGGTATGCCAGATGGCCAGTCCAGCCCTGATGTCTGTATTAAAGTATGTCTATGTCTGCATGGGAAAGTGAGAAACATAATTTTGATTCTTTGTATGACCAGTGCATGTACAGAAATGGACAATAAAGCCGACTTGACTTGACTTGATACAGGCAGAGGGTCAGAGAGATAGGACATACAGTAAGCAGAAGTGGCCATGCAACCTGGACTCCAATCCAGTGCAATCCAGTGCAAAATATTCCGAATGATCTAGTTTTACCCATGTGATTGACTGTGGGTTGCCCATCAATGGACATCAGGTGCACACACACACACGCACGCACGCACGGACGCACGCACGCACACACTCACTCACACACACACACACTTTTATGTACCGTTATCTTCTGTGGTGTCTGGACAGCTCTCCTGTGCAAGCTGGTACTCTTGCCTGACTCTGGACACAAACAAACAAACACACAAACCAATTTTGCCGACACTTTACATGACAGCACCATCATAAGCATGCCATGACACTGTCATAACTCACGTGAAGTTGTTATTAAAGGGGCATTCCACCGGTGGAGACATGAATATGTACTGAAAGTGGGTCATATGTATAGTAGAATAGTAACATACATTTCTAATTTGGTGCCTTCTTGGCCAAGAAAAGGCAGAGAATGACTTTTTAGTGTTTGTGGATTTGTGACAACAATCCCCATAATGCATTGCAATCCTCAAGTTCCACAGGCCACAACCAGGTAGCTCTGCCAGTGACTTACTGGAGCCTCGATGCCAGTGATTTCAAAAGCACTGGCACACTGATCTGTGATGGGTCTGTTAGCACATTAGGTCCAACCCCCTATGGGCGGGGTTGAAAGGGTGGGAAAAAGGCTTGTAGTCTCAACAGAAATCCACCTCTCTTACACTTCCTCCTACAATGATGCAAAATGACTATTTTTACATCATTGTAGGAGGAAGTGTTAAGAGGGGAATACAGATTTCTCCTGTCTCAGGGGGAATTGAGAGAGTGTTGCATGACCATTGAAAAGTATGACTGGGTGTCTAGCAACGGAAAGCCTAATGCAAATGGGTGGAGTGTCCCTTTAACATTATATCTCATTAACAGAATACGTATGTTATAACCTTACTGTCACCAAAATTGTAATGGCTATGTCAATCTGTTATTAAGGCTCTCTGTAATGTCATAACAATGTTATTATGATGTAGTCTATTTTTTTTAAATACTTTTTTTTTCTGGTTTTTCAACTTTATTTAGACAGGACAGTGAAGAGTGGGACAGGAAATGAGTGGGAAAGAGAGACGGGGGAGGATCAGAACATGACCCGGTTCAGGAATCGAACCCGGGTTGCTCACGTAGCAGTCCAGTGCCCAGCCGACCAAGACACGGCTGGGCCGTGATGTAGTCTAGTTGAGTATATACAGTGAATAAGCCCGCCGGCGACCCCATCTGCTCAAAGAGGCTATGTGTCATTTTGGCTATTGTCACTCATGACAAGTTGTTTGGGTGATTGAATGTATTCTCTTGGGAGCTCATAGTACCTGTGAAGTTCATAGAATGTGACTGGTAGCTAAATCCTGGCATCAATGTACTAACTTCAGCTCACATGTGTGGACAGACAGACAGACTGACGCACGCACGCATGGATGCCCACCTGTTGTTCTCCTCCAGGACTCTCCTGGCCTCCTCCACTAGCTCTGACACCTCCTTCTCCGCCTCCTCCAGCTCCCCTTCCCCCACAAAGCAGCTGCCCATCTCCCCACACAGCACCCCAGAGATCTCCGCCTGAAGATGAGGAGTGGGGAGGGAGATGAGTTACAGTTAAAAACAAAAAAAAAATCTGTTTATTAAATTTAAGTTCACTAAATTCCTTGTGCAAAAGCCTTCAGTAATATTGCTGCAGGTTTGAGGTGAGAAAGCTTCATCAAGGATGACATTTTTTTTTGTCCAAGGATAAAGGTTAAAAACACTGCACACTGATTGCTGTTCTTTATTAATTTCTCCAACAAATAGAAAATAAAAAATAACAGCAATCAGGGTGCAGTATTCTGAACTTTCCTCTTTGAAGATTTTTTAAAAATTCAACTGTCACTCAAATTCCACATGTCCACCTCCTCAAAAGCTTTAAAAAAAACAAGTGTGTGTGTGTGTGTGTGTGTGTGTGTGTGTGTGCACGCCGCATGCAGTACGGTTTGGTGTGGTGAAGTGTGTGTGTGTGTGTGTGTGGGGGTGGGGGTACAGTGTGGTGTGATGGAGTGTGTGTGTGGGTGCATGTGTGCGTTCGTTTGGGTGTGTGTGTGTGTGTATGTGTATGAACATGCGTGCAGTATGTGTGTGTTTGTGAGTGTGTGTGTGTGTGTGTGTGGGGTACCGTGTGGTGTGATGGAGTGTGTGTGGGGGTGCATGTGTGCGTTCGTTTATGTGTGTGTGTATGTGTATGTGTATGTGTATGTGTGTGTGAACATGCGTGCAGTATGTGTGTGTTTGTGAGTGTGTGTGTGTGTGTGTGTGTGTGGGGTACCGTGTGGTGTGATGGAGTGTGTGTGTGGGTGCATGCGTGCGTTCGTTTGTGTGTCTATGTGTATGTGTATGTGTGTGTGAACATGCGTGCAGTATGTGTGTGCTTGTGAGTGTGTGTGTGTGTGTGTGTGTCTGTGTGTGTGTGTGTGTGTGTGTGTGTGTGTGTGTGTGTGCGCGCACGTGTGTGTGTGTGTGTGTGTGTGCGCGCGCACGCGTGTATGTTTACCACATCCTGAAAGACGGGTTGGAAGTGGCGGAGTGTAGCTTCAATGTAGGTATCGTACTCTGCCTGCAGTGATGGACAGAAAGAGAAAATATAAATAAACAAATGAGCAGCCAGGTGGGGGGTTGTTACGGCCACGTGTGCGTCTGTGTGTTAATCACAACTGCAAGTAAGTTGATTTAAAATAAATAATATATACAATACTAAATTAATGATAACACAAAACAAGGTCAGGAGAAGATGCAGTAATACAACATCCATCATTAGTGCAAGGACATTGATTTGACACTTAATCTCTGAGAGGATTTAAGCAGAGAGAGTAGAGAGAGAGAGGTTCCATTGGCCCATTATTTCCTGGTTCTATTATGGCCCCCCTTAGGCAGACCTAGGCAGACCTAAGGACTGTTCTATTCATTGTAGGAGCATTATGACACGCCCCTTTAGGCAGACCGGAACCTGGTCGCGTTAGGTGCCCATAGAAACCTATTATGTTGGCATATCTCTATAGAATATCTCTGATTTAAGGAGGCTGGGCTGGGATGGGGCTGAGCTGTGCTGGGCTGGGCTGGGCTAGGCTGAGCTGGGATGGGCTGGGATGGGGCTGAGCTGGGCTGGGCTTAGCTGGGCTGGGCTAGGCTAGGCTGAGCTGGGCTGGGCTAGGCTGGGATGGGATGGGGCTGGGCTGGGCTGGGCTAGGCTGGGCTGGGCTGGGATGGGGCTGAGCTGGGCTGGGCTGGGCTGGGATGGGATGGGGCTGAGCTGAGCTGGGCTGGGCTAGGCTGGGCTGGGCTGGGCTGGGCTGGGCTGAGCTGAGCTGGGCTGGGCTGGGCTAGGCTTGGCTGGGCTGGGCTGGGCTAGGCTTGGCTGGGCTGGGCTGGCAGTTATTTCAGGTATCCCACTAATTAGTCACCCTTGGCTGCTGTGGGCTGTAGACCTACAGCCAGGAATAATTATGTCCAGGCGCTAGCTTCCAGGGCTCTATAAATGCTCTTCTGTGTGTGTGTGTGTGTGTGTGTGTGTATGTGTGTGTGTGTGTGTGTGTGTGTGTGTGTGTGTGTGTGTGAGAGAGAGAGAGAGAGAGAGAGAGAGAGAGAGAGAGAGAGAGAGAGAGAGAGAGAAAGAGAGTACTATACTGTATGTATGTGTGTGTGAGAGAAAGATAGGTGTGTGTGCGTGTATGCGTGTGTGTGTGTGTGTGTGTGTGTGTGTGTGTGTGTGTGTGTGTGTGTGTGTGTGTGTGCGCGTGCGTGCGTAAAGGACAACCTTGATTTCTCGGAGGAATTTTCCAAACGCAGGTGACCTGTCGCACACGTCAGTGAAGACGTCACTAATGACCCGGAGACGCTCTTTGCTGGGACCCGAATGTGAATGGACCGAGAGCTTCTGCAGCTCCTGTGGATCACACACACACACACACACACACACACACACACACACACACACACACACACACACACACGTGCGCGCGCGCACGCACACACACGCACGCACACACACAGCTAACTGCACTCATCCTCACCTCACCTGGGAGACTGACTGCCCAAAATAGCCTGTCCTGTCTCTCTATTGCGCATCATTGCTTGATTTGTAACTAATACGAGTGTTAGGGCTTAGAAAGTTAGAGTTTAGAGTGTTAGGGCTTAGAGAGCTTAGAGTGTTAGGGCTTAGAAATAGTGTCATACATAACTTTTCAGTGCATAAAAGTGCATTGTGCAATGATCATTACTCCACTCACAACACAATATTCGTGCATTTATACACACACACACACACACACACACACACACACACACACACACACACACACACACACACACACACACACACACACACACACACACACACACACACACGCACGCACACACACACACACACACACACACACACACACACACGCACGCACACGCACAGACACACATATTCACAACATTCCCTTGTGTGTTTGAGTTTCCACCAGTTGCTGTTTTTAGGAGGATAAGTGTGAATGATGTCAAGGACTTTAATGATCTCCCTACGGTGTAGCGTCGACTCGGCATCACACCTTTTCCTCCAGAGCATCAAAGGGTTAAAGTGTGGACTCCCATATTCCCTCCATCCCCACAAGTCATATCCCAAGGTACCTCACACAAAGGATTAACCCATTGTGTCCTGGAGCGACATATACGCTGCATTCAAGTTCTTGAGATTTGAGCTATTTTATTAAAGATGTGGGTATGTTAGAGCTGAATGAACACCATACTAGTGTAAAACGAAGGTTCTAGATTTTAAAGGCAACTTATCTCATGTTTGTATGTGCTTCGGAGGCTGAGATATTTAGGATTTGATAGGCAGAGAGAACCCTTAACCAAAAAGGGCTTAGGACAAAATGGGTTAAGGGGAAACTTCCCATCCTCCCCATACATAAAAATAAGACAGCTTCTCACCCACTCCTGTCATCAGGAAGAAAATAAATCAGACTAGCTAACGACTACAAGCCAAATTATTGTAAAATATGAAAGAAGACACAAAATCACAACTTTTATTTTTACAAGTTGCTGTCCTTTTGTCTTCCTTGTTTACTGTATGAAAGGTTTGGTATGCATGTCTTATGAAACAGTCACAAATCCTTCAGCTGCTATGAATGTGTTATGCAGGGACACGTCAGGTTAAATGTTACCGTGAAATACCACCCATGCCATGAATTCCACCCATTTCGCTTTCTCAAATCGTCTTTTTCCATGAATTAAGAAGTTGTTTTTCCACCCCCTCACACACACTACATTTGACAAATTGTGTACGTATGTCGTGTTCATACAGTCATACCTACGTCCATATTTCATGCGCGGATGCTTTTCCAGTTCCAGCCTTCCGTGTGTATCTGTATTCGTCTCACACGTAGGGTACGAATGGGCAGGGTCTGTCCTGGGGGTGGTCCAACTGGGCAATTGCAAGGGGTCAAGGGGGTGGAACCATCCCAAAAATCCACCCCCGACAACATTGCAGGAATCACCAATTAGCGCTACTGACATGTTATTCTGTGCTATTACAACGCTATCAAAATAATAGCATGCTATTGGAGGTTTCTATCAACAGTTTAAGCAGTTTTTTTTGCCGGTTTTGCTTTTTTTCATGGGGGGCTGGGCTGCGGTTGGAGGCAGGGTGCCGGAAGGGGCATCGTCCGGGGCTCCAGTCAATTGCTACGTGTACATGATGTTTTTGAATCGGATCTAATAGATCGGATTTAAGTAGATCGGATTAAGAGTTATTTTGCGACGTGTATACATGGCAATTTCACTTAAATGCGATTAAACGTCTGGGGAAAATAAAGCATTGCGATTGGACTGAGGACGCACGTGCTGAGTGAGCCAAATAAGGCGTGGGGGCGTGGTCGCCAAACCTCCGGGGAACTACTGGGACACAAGCTAATCTTCAGCCCGAAAATGAATTCCCTCAGTGGACTCAAGGCTGGTAAAATCCCCTTTGGGTCTGGTTCTTTCAAATGCTAGTTAGCACCCTCCTAGCTTAGAAAAACGAACTGGTGAAAGGGTGATGTGGAGTGTTGCGCCCAGCCCTTACAGCTTGGCTGTGCTACATATGTTTGTAATTGATCTGTCCACTGTCTCCAGCCCTGCAGGTGGAGCTGTGGGCTCATGCGAACAGGAAACATCTTTGGGCTAATGGGTTGGGCTACAAAAGGAGTCCTTCCTGTTTGCTTGCTCTCTCTCCACTCTGACTCGGCTCACTCGTCTGGCAGACCGTATGGTCAAGGCCGACGGCAGCCATGCTCCAGCACCACACTCGCACCACAACACTCACTTACTGATACACCCCTTGGTTGGTTCATGTTACTGATCGTCCATGTTTTTGTAAATAAACCTTTGTTTTAGTAAAATGCACAAATCGGCGTGGTCTCCCTTTATGTTACTATCACTCACGAGCCAGTGGTCGTAACATATGGGGGCTCGTCCTAACTAAAGATTCAGAGATTTGGTAATGATTTGGTATAGGCTACGATAATTCCTGCTATGGTGGCAGCGTAGGAAGGTGCGCAGGCCTATTTTGGGTACAGTTGTCAATAAGTATACGATAATTCCTTCTACTGTGTTAGCGTAGGAAGGTGCGTAGAGCTTCTTGTATACCATTTGCTTTTGGAACAGCTACTGTAATTCCTTCTACTGGCTAGAAGAGCGTAGGAAGGTATGTGGAGCTATTTTGGATAGTGATCAGTTTGAGTAAAACTACAAGAATTCCTTCTACTGGAAATGGGAGAGTAGGAAGGGTAGTAGTTAGGTTACAAGTGCATTGACTGATATGATTTAATTCAGGGTCTATCAGTCATCATTTCTTTGGGGAGATCCGCTGGTTTGTGCTTTTGATGGTTTACATTTGCAAGTGTAGGTAGAACATTAGAGCATTGATTTGTTTGTTTCAGCCATTTGGTCAAGTTTCATTGCAGTTTGTAGCATGGCATAGAGCCTTTAGGAGCTGTCGCCTTTATCCCCATCTAGCACGGGTTTTAGGTTCCTGCGGTCACAGAGTCTGGGCGAGGGCACCGCCTTGGAGAAACGGCTGAATCGGCTTTGTCGGGATAGTACGTCTCCACAGGTATTGGTGAGTAAATGATCCTCGTCCTCGGGCTCTGTGTGAAAATAGGTTAGACTAGTGGGGGGGCAAATGTTTAGGGGGATGCTCCATGGTTAATTTGCTGTGTTGACAAAACTGCAATGTTTTAGTGACCGAGTTGGATTGTTTGTAGAGGGCCTAGCTTGATTGAGCTAGTTTTGCTTTTGTTTCTTTTGGCTTATTCACACAGTAGGCAAATTGTTGATGGTTCTAGTATACTTTTAGTTTGTCATTGACTTGATTCGGCACAATGATTACAATGGAGGATTTGGTCAAGGCTCCGCTGGAGAGCTTGTTGGCAGCATTAAACAAGCAGGAATTGGTGCAATTAGCTGGTCAGGGAATTGACTTGCCATCAGCAATTAGGTCAGCTAAGGAGAAACACCTGACTGAAATGCAGACCGAAATGCAACCTGTAATTGAGGCTGCACCGCCTGTTAGTCTAAGCTTGTTAAGTTTTGAGCAACAAAAACGGCTGTTTGAATTGGAGAATTTTGAATTGGAGAAAATGAGACTTGAACTGGAGAAAAGTAAATTGGAAGTTGAGAAAATGAGGATGGAACATGAACTTCAGCAAAAGGCGGAGGATAGGTTGTTTGAAAATTTGGAATTCATACCTAACTTTGATGAGCGTGAGCCAGAGGTCTTTTTTTCATTGTTTGAACATGTAATTGCGGAAAGAAAAATTAAAGATGAGGATCGAACACTGCTCTTGGTGCCACGGCTAGTGGGTAAAGCACAGAGGGCATTTGTGGCTTTACCTGTTGAGAATCGAAACTATGATGTGGTAAAACAAGCCATCTTAAAATGTTACCAACTTCATCCAGAAGCTTATCGACAGCGATTCAGGAATTCAAGCAAAAATAGCAATGAAACTCATGCAGATGTGGTGAGGAGATTGACCAAGAGTTTTAATCAGTGGCTCACTGCAGAGTCTGTCGCCAATTTTGAAGCGCTGCGTGATTTGCTGATTTTTGAACAGTTTCAGAATATCTTGCCTAAAAGAATTCTTCACTTAATCAATGGGCGCGGAGTAAAGACTGCAGCAGAAGCAGCTGTTCTGGCTGATGGTTTTGAATTGACTCACAAGAGTAAGGCATATCATGGCACACCTCGTTATCACGATCATCGAATTAACCCTTCGCATCAATCTCAATTGCATTCTCATTGTCCTCGTTATGGTCGTAAAGACAATCGTTATGATCCTAGTTCTCCTTCATTGAATTCTCCTCCTCGTTACAATCGCAAAGACCATTTTAGTCATGGCAATTGCAAGATTCCAAAGTTAGACCCAAATGTTAATGACCAAGTAGGCCTACGAACAATTGACCAATGTAATTATTGTTTGGAAGAAGGACACTGGAAGAAAAATTGCCCAGTGTTACTGGCACGTTCTAAGGCTCAAGTTGAGAAAAGTAGACCTGTGGTGTCTTCTGCTGGGCGCCCAGGTGGTATTGGTAAGCCTGACATGTCTACCCCATCTGCTGTGGGGGTGGATAATTGTTTGCAGCCTTCTCCACTTAAGAAGTGCAGAGCTGTGCCAGGTGAGGCACACGTGCAATCAGAGACGGCAGGTGTGTCTACCTGTGCATCATTTGTCGAAGGTGACTTCGGGTCTTTGATTGGTCAAGGCAAGCCTACCCATGAATTAATTGGGTTGTTTAGAAAAGGTGCGGGTTAATGCACTCTTGTGTTTACGGGTTGGTCATTCTCTGTTCTTTGTCTCTCTCCTAACCCGTCCTTTTTGTTTGCCTTAAAGGTTTGCTGTCCAAGGATCCGGGATTTGCAGGTTGCAGATTGGGCTGGGGGTGGGGAGGGTGAAAATTGGCATTGCGGTATTGGCATAACTTTGTTGTGCTTCATTACTTCGTGGGGCACTTTTACATCAATATATGGAAGCCACAACATTTCTAGTCGCTTAGGGACTTTAAAGTAAGCAAAACTTTCATGTGAAAATCAACAGGAAGTGCCGCCATCTTTTTCTCACTGACAAAGAGCACGGGCTCTTGGCGCCATCGTGTGGTCAACGAGCATGCGTGGAACGACCGGATTTATTGTAATTCTGATTAAAAGGTTACATGACAGAGGAACGTGTTTAATCGGATTTAAAAGAGGAATAAACCACCCACTTTAATCGGACTTAAGTTTAAATCGGAATAAACTTAAATCCTGTTCGGTAAGTGTTTACATGATGTTTTTAAAGTGGAATTAAGTTTTAATGAGATTTAAAGTGAGTTAAATCGGATTTAAATGCCTCATGTAAACGTACCAATTGTAGCATTGCCACTGCGAATGGGCATTGGAGGGTTAACGTGTGAGCTCCCTGCTCAGGTGCGTTCCTCACCTGCTCTAGCTTCTTGTGGTGTGCGTCGGCCATCTTGTTTCCACTCATGCCGCTCCGCTCGGCCAGGTCCTGCCGCTGCACCACGCTCCGCTCCAATGCCCGCAGCGTGCGCAGCTGGTCCCCGCGAGTCAGGCCCCCCAGGTGGGTCCGCGTGTACCAGAACCGGCCCTGGTCCACCTGCATCACATCACAATGACATCACATCACATGCTTCACATCTTATCACACTAATTTTTATCCAGGGTGACTTACAGTTATTTAGGTACAGGGTATTGGTACAGTCCCAGGGGCAAAAAAATGCACATTTGAATCCTTTTTGTTTCAATTGCCCAGATTTTGGCCAAAGACCTTTCTCTTGGTACACAGCACAAACAGTGTGCAGACAGGCTGCATTTGTTTCAATCCTCTATTTCTAAGAAAGAAACAAAGAAAGGAAAGGACACACCTCCGCACATGCTGCTGCCTGGTCGTGAGATCCAGGTCCTGCACCTGCAGGTGTGGGAGGCTGGGAGAGGTGAGGAGGTGTCTTGGCCTCCCTATGTCTGCGGCTGGGCTTCACCAGGAACACCTCTGCTGTGTCCAGCACCGCCCTGGGCTCCCCTGCCACTGTGGGGGTGGGGGCACGGCTAGTGCGGCTACGGTCTGGAGAGGAGAGGAGAGGAGAGGAGGGGGGAGAGGGGAGGGGAGGATAGGAGGGGAGAGGAGAGGAGAGGGGAGGAGAGGAGGGGAGAGGGGAGGGGAGGACAGGAGAGGAGAGGAGGGGAGAGGGGAGGGGAGGACAGGAGAGGAGAGGAGAGGAGGGGAGAGGGGAGGAGAGGAGAGGATAGGAGAGGAGAGGAGAGGAGAGGAGGGGAGATGGGAGGAGGGGAGAGGGGAGGGGAGGACAGGAGAGGATAGGAGAGGAGGGGAGAGGGGAGGAGAGGAGGGGAAAGGGGAGGAGAGGCGAGGACAGGAAAGGTGAGAGGAGGAGAGGAGTGGAGAGGAGAGGAGACAGGAGAGGAGGGGAGAGGGGAGGAGAGGAGAGGGGAGGAGAGGAAAGGGGAGGAGAGGAGGGGAAAGGGGAGGAGAGGCGAGGACAGGAAAGGTGAGAGGAGGAGAGGAGTGGAGACAGGAGAGAAGTGGAAAGGAGGAGAGGGCAGGAGAGGAGAGGGAGGAGAGGGGAGGAGAGGAGTGGAGAGGAGAGGCGTGGTGAGTTGAGGAAAGGAGAGGAGAGGAGAGGAGAGAAGAGAGGAGTGGAGAGGAGTGGACAGGAGGAGAGGGGAGGAGATGAGAGGGAGGAAGGGGAGGAGAGGAGAGGAGATGCGAGGACAGGAGTGGAGAAAAGAGGAGAGGAGAGGAGAGGAGAGGAGAAAAGAGAAGAGAAGAGAAGAGAAGAGAAGAGAAGAGAAGAGAAGAGAAGAGAAGAGAGCAGAAAGGAGAGGAGAGGAGATGAAGTGGAAAAAGGAGACAAGATGAGAGGAGAGAAGAGGAGACACGACGAGAAAAGAGAGTAGAGCACATAAATATAAAGTAGAATAGGTGTCCAGGACCGATATTGAGGTGGTGGTGCTGGTAAAGTTAGTCATGGACTCTGTAATGATATTACTTTGAGGAGTACCATCACAAATATGTGATTAGAATTTTGCCCAAATTTTGAGTTCTCATTATGATGTCATAATGACTTTGCGAGATTTTTAACACAGACGTCTATGGGAGCTGTAGAGTGTTCCAGTAAAATTCTAGAAGAACCTTTAGAAATTCCTTACTCCTCAAAGGGTTAAGCGTCCTTCAAACACACACACACACAGACACAGACACACACACAGACACACACACACACACACAAGCCCATGCTCTTACGTGATTTGTCGCTGCCTCCGACCTCCTTGACGCTCTGCCCCTGTAGTGACGTAGTGGCGCTGGTGAAGTTGGTCATGGCGTCCATCATGTCCCCCACCCGCTTGGCCCTCTCCTGCTGCTCCCTGCTCAACAAGGGATTTAAGAAGAAAAATCCACACACTGTTGCTGCGCCCCATTTATTTCACACCAATTTGTTTCTGTAAAGTAGTGAAAGTGAAATCCCATTGAGAAACTCCAAGTCCCATTGTCATTGTGACACAGCACTCCACAGCACACAAGTGAACACTGCACACACTGCACACAACGAAATTGCATTTATGCCTCACCCGTGCAAGGGGGCAGCCCTCAGTGGCGCCCCATGGGGAGCAGTGCGGTGGGACGGTACCATGCTCAGGGTACCTCAGTCATGGAGGAGGATGGGGGAGAGCACTGGTTGATTACTCCCCCCACCAACCTGGCGGGTCGGGAGTCGAACCGGCAACCTCTGGGATGCAAGTCTGACGCCCTAACCGCGGCTCACCCATGACTGCCCTACATACATACGTAGATACATAGAATGAAGAGATTTATGGACATGGAAAAGTTTTCACACAGTTTGAAAATGCGAGAGGAACAATTTGGAAAGAAACGGGAGAAATGGCTTTAGCACAGAGACGATGATACCACTGACCTAATGATACAGGGACATACTTGATTGTTTGTATTTATAAAAGAATGAAGGGATGAACCCATAAGATGTTCTATTTGACCTCGTCAACTACAATGGTCCGGCAATGGGAAGCACAGTACAATACCGTTGGACTAAAGGACCAGTCCCTAAGCCCAACGGCATCGACACTGTGGGAGGGAGGTTTACTAACGTTCCACACCAACTCTGCTAGTTAGCCTCCGTTACACTCTCCCCCTTAAACCTCAATCCCAATCTGGTCACGGCACCACTGTGACAGAGGTCATCTTGGACCTGTTTGTCCCCCTCGGTGTGCGAACGTGCGACCTCGTCAACTACATCGGTTTGGCAATGGGAGGCACAGTACGATACTGCTGGACAAAAGGACCAGTCCCTCAGCCCAACGGCATCAACACTGTATGAGGCTTTGGGAGGGAGGTTTACTAACGTTCTTTCATGCCAACTCTGCTAGATAGCCTCTGTTGCACTTGTAACCTTGCATCTGGATGTAAAAAATGTATAATAAGTAAAGTAAAAAGAAAAGAGATTTGGATGTGCGTGGCAGGCACGCACTCTAAAGACTACCTGAGGAAGGAGGCCCAGTCCTGCTGGCCCATGGTGCTGCGGCCCCTGCCGTCGCAGGCCTCCGCTGCCTCCCAGAAGGCCTTCCTGGGCCCCCAGCGCGTATGGCCCAGGGCGTCGGGCCGCAGGTGCCCGGCCAGATACGTCTTGATGTCGGCCTTGTGCGCCTGCTCCAGATTGTCCAGGATCTTCCGGCAGTCCAACAGGTGGGCGCGGGGTCCATGACAGGGTGGCAGGGGCTTTGGCTGGGGCTTGTGTTGGGGCTGGGGCTGAGTCTGGCGCTGGCTGGGTGAGTCACACATAGCTGCTGCAGCAAGGCAATTTTCTTTAAAAAAAAAATAAAAAAAAAATACATGAGCTAATAACAAAAGCACTGCAGAGTTGGAGGACAAATGAGATACCATGGGGTAGCCGGGACGGGACGGGGTCTGGCTGGCTGCTTGAGTCACACATAGCTGGAGAGGAGAGCACAGGAAAATATAACTTACAGCCAGTTGTCCAATGCCCAGGAAGGTTTGTCTGTGTGTCTGGGTGTGTGTGTGTGTGTGTGTTGGGGGGTCTCATTACATCATTGGGTGGAGAAGCCTTTCAAATGACTGTCCAGGGGTAGCCTAAAAAGCCTACCAGGGACCCTGGATACAGATGCATACCGACTAGGGAAATGGTTTATAAATTGCTTCATTAGTGAATATTTCAGTCACCATGGTTAGTCAAAACAACTGAGTTGCTTAGAACTAAACGTTATTATTTTATTTTTTTAAGTGGTTGGAGTGCAGTAGGGTCAGCTGATTAATAGAATTGTCTGGAGCAAAATGTGGTAGAAGGCGTAGGGCCTACGGTTTTTACTCTCTGACGGCCGAGATCTGCCCCTGAAGAAACGAGTTGTTGATTCTTTCGCCCGCAGCTAAAACAAATTCGCCATAAACAGTCGTGTAACATTCTCACCTTTTGGGACGTTCTTCAGTTTTGACATGAGGAACCTTGTCAGCGACTTTCCCGCATGTAAACAGTCCGAGGGAGGCGAACTGAGGTTCTGTTTACGGTTGCTAAGCGCTGAATTCTTGCCACTCCTTCTGAGATTTGAGGTCCAGGCAGAAGAAGGCAGGCACGCGCGTTTTGGATTTTGGTTTTGATTTCGAAAGGTCGGCCTAAACTTGGGCCTACTAGCCTATAAGGCCTATGCCTTGATCCTCCAAGTTATGTTGAAACGACAACAATTATGATTCAAGCAACACTTATTTAATTTCTCTCTACGTTTGCAGACGATAATAAGGATATTGAAAGGACTTCGTATTAAATATCCCTAGTAATACACCATCTGTAGGAGATGGTTGCAGATGAGAATAGATCTATGTTATTTGGTTTGTTTGGTTTTTGACTTATCATGCCCCCCCTTCGCGAAATTCATTTACCTGGACACTGAATGAAGGGGGCCCTTGCTCACAATCTGGCCTCAAAATGTGTGTTATTATTTAAGATGTCGAGATTTTTTGTTGTCACTGGTGGCGACCATTGAGGCGCTAGCCTTTAGGCCTAACATAGCAGCAGTGCGTAAACAGTGCTTAGGCGTCAATGCGCAATATTGTTTTTTTTCACTCTGGTGATAAGTTGCTATTCTCGATGGCGATGCTGTTGTTGTCAGCGCCGCGGAATCTCTCCGGCAGATGGCGATGTAGATCCACGGCTCTGTAGAAAAGCCCTGTATTCCAGTAGGTTTGCTCTCTGACGTCAATGTACGCACGAGCCCTCTGCGCCTCCCCTCTGCTGTCAGGCACCGTGTGCGCAAGGTTACATTACAAAGAGGCCGTCCATGCATAGCGATATATTGTTCATAAGCAACATCTGCAGCCAAACAAACAGTCAAAATGAGCCACTCCTGACACACATGAGGATTTTCTGAAATATTTAATAAAAGTAATTACTGTTCTTACATTTATCATTGAGACATTCCTCATTATTCTTGGGCAACAGTATGCAATGGTCTCGGAACCATTTTATGTGTTCCATAACGTACACTTTGTACAAAACAAAAATGTTGACTTTCTTGTATAAAAAATATAAGTTAATTTAAATTTAAATCTAATTAAGAAAATAACAATAGTAATAATAATAATTATAATTCTTAATAATAATGATAATAATCAATAATTATAATAGTTGCTAAACATAGTGCAGACATGGGGAGCAAATTGATTTGGACAGAGTGGGATTGGATGGGGGTGTACAATGCAATGGAGCCTTTAATTTTTGAAGGGTGTGTGTGTGTGTGTGTGTGTGTGTGTGTGTGTGTGTGTGTGTGTGTGTGTGTGTGTGTGTGTGTGTGTGTGTGTGTGTGTGTGTGTGTGTGTGTGTGTGGGAAGGTGGGGGGCAGGGCAGTCTTAAGCCATTGCACACAGAGTCAGAAAGTGCACGACTGCCACAGTTAGCACCATAAGAGTGGATAGCTTACTTCTGCCAAATCTTGCACACACACACACACACACATGCACGCATATACATACGCACACGCATACCCACACGCACACGCACACAGAAAAGGTTTACCACACTGGAAGCAGATTTGAACACAGGCTACTAACACCCACAGGTGTATCCCTCCTCTCTCTCTCTCTCTCTCTCTCTCTCTCTCACACACACACACACACACACACACACACACACACACACACACACACACACACACACACACACACACACACACACACACACACACACACACACACACAGAAATAAAATCTACTCCACATCCTAAACTATTGGATAGTAGTAATTACATTCACGCAGTTGTCCTTTCCACAGTGTAGCAGATTATGATTGGTCAGCTAGGACTCGCATCTCAGGAACTGAAACTAAATAGCCAATCAAAACAGCTCCTCAGAAACGGTGCAGCCAATAAGAACAGCTCCTCAGTCAGGAGCCAATCAGCCAACAAGAGGAGGCCCCCAAGGGCTCATCAACTCCCTGCTAAAGCGTGGCTCGTCTCGACTCGACTCGTGTGCTCAGTGTCGCACTCAGGTGGAGGCTTTGGAAAGTTAGAGAGAGAGAGAGAGAGAGAGAGAGAGAGAGAGAGAGAGAGAGAGAGAGAGAGAGAGAGAGAGAGAGAGAGAGAGAGAGAGAGAGAGACGGTCAGCTGCAGCCCCTGACCTTATTTAGGCTTGGGTGGGGGGGGTGCATTGGGTTCTGTTGGGGGTAAGGTAGGAGAGCTGGGTGATTTGGGGTGGGGTGGGGGTGGGTGCTGGCTTTTGGGGGTGTGGTGGTGATGGTGATGGTGGTGGGGCAGTGTGGAAGAACTGCAGTGTCTCAGCGTGACCAGCACAAAGAGAGGACCAATGGGCCTGTCATTCAGGGAGGGTGGAGGGAGCAGAATTTGGGTCCCCATTACATTGTACAGTATGTATTGACGGAGGGCCTTTTCAGATGGTTTTGCCCTGTGCCTGCATGGCCAAGACTATCAGAGGCATCATAGGCCTATAGCAACATGGCATCTTTCAAGTAAGTAAGTAACACACCGATTTGAACCAAACTATCTCGTTTTTTGCACTACACCTTTGCATGTTGACTCGGGCCCCATAACACCCTGTAACAGGTTAGGTTTAGGCAGGATTTTTGGTCAGGGCCCAATATAGCAACAATTTCGCCATTTGCCTTGCTTGTTTTGCTGTCCTTGAGGGCCACGACTTTACTTACAAAGGTGTCGCACCACAACACGGAATGCACTGACATGAAATAAATACGTGTTTACATGATGCCAGTCTGGGGGTCGTTTCTCGACAGTGCCTTTGCTAACGACTTTAGCCATTTTGTTCGTTCTTAAGACCAACGTTGTAACCAAGGTCTTGAGTTGGTCTTAAGTTGTTCTTAAGTTGTTCTTAAGTTGTTCTTAAGTTGGTCTTGCGTCTAAAGACCAACTGAAGACCAACTTAAGACCAACTCAAGAGCAACTTACGACCAACTCAAGACCAACTTAAGACGGTTAGCAAAGACAAGAATCGAGAAACGGACCCCTGGACTCCGTTTCTCGATTCTTGTCGTTGCTAACCGTCTTAAGTCGGTCTTGAGTTGGTCGTAAGTTGCTCTTGAGTTGGTCTTAAGTTGGTCTTCAGTTGGTCTTTAGACGCAAGACCAACTTAAGAACAACTTAAGAACAACTTAAGACCAACTCAAGACCTTGGTTACAACGTTGGTCTTAAGAACGAACAAAATGGCTAAAGTCGTTAGCAAAGGCACTGTCGAGAAACGACCCCCTGTATAGTATGAGTATAGTCAGTGGCCCTCAGCATGGCAACATATGTACTGTACTTGTCCACGGTGATGCTGCGCTGGCCTGTGATGCATACAGACCTCCACTATTAGGGAACCATGATGACCCTATCCACAGTGTCATTTGGAAGCCTTCTCCCTTGACCAGCATGTATGGGCGTAATTTTAGGGGGGGATGGTGGGGACATGTCCATACCACTTTTGAGATAAATCTAGCTTGTCCCCACTACTTTTTCACAATTCTAATGTAAAAACAGCATATCCGGACAATTTGCCATTGAAATGTCCCCACCACTTTTCGAGCCAAACCTACACCTTGACCAGCATGTATACCATGCAGGCACACATGTACACTACACTTTCAAAACACAGCAGGACTGAAGGCTGGGCATGGCTTTCCATGGCTGATGTCAGCATTTTGATCAATTCTGGAATATAAATATGGACTATAACAAAAGAGCATATTCCCTGTTCTCATCTGCTTCCATTATAAATGACTGAACAGCAAAGTATCTTGGTTTATTCAAAAGGGGTATCAACTACCAAGTGCATGCCGTGTGTGTGTGTGTGTGTGTGTGTGTGTGTGTGTGTGTGTGTGTGTGTGTGTGTGTGTGTGTGTGTGTGTGTGTGTGTGTGTGTGTGTGTGTGTGTGCTGTCTGTACTGTGTGTAATGTCCACATATGAGCGCACGTGTGGATTTGAATGACTGAGGGTATGTGTGTGTTTTTTGGGATACTGTATGTGTGTGTGACTGCTCATTGTATATCTGCGTCTAAGGGCCTGTACACATAGTGACGTTTGTGTTCTGCCAAAACATGAATCAACACTCACATACAGATGGGAGTCTGCTCTTATGGGCCACAGAAACAGAATATTGCCGTTTTATTAACCAGGGGTGGACAATCCGAGTTCAGAAAGTAAAAACCCTGCCACAAATTTGTTCCAGCCAATTCAACGAACCAGCTGATCCCAATTATCACACCACTTTATTTAGGTGCCGTTTCCACGTAGCTGGATATTTTTATATGTGGATATTTTTTTCTCCTGCTTGTATTGGTTTTGCATTGGTTTTGGCCTTCCGTTTCCACGTAGCAGATATTTAAAAATCCAGGTGCAGGAGAAAAAAATAGCAGGAGAAAAAAATATCCTGTTTAGGGGTCTGAAACTCATTTGTTACAATGGAGGATTTTTTTTTATCCACATGTTGCGTTTACACCTAGCAGGAGGAAAAAATACCCTGCTAAAAAAATATCCTGCTACGTGGAAACAGCACATTAGTTGATGGGCTTTTGAAACCACCTCTGCTAGCAGCACAGGAGGAAGAACAATCAGGCAGGCCTTTCTCAATCCAGTTTATCCACCCCTGTTATTTAACATTCATAATGATCACCTTCTGAAAAGCTGAAAGTTGTTGTGGTATAAGATGTGCTCATGTATGTAATTCTAGATGCAGTCTCACTTTTTAAATTGTCTGTAGGAAAATACAAAAACATAAAAGGCTACAACCAAACCTCAGAGGCAACTGTGATTCTCTAAAAACACATGTTGATTTTAGCACTGTGTGCTGATATTTACGTAATCACTTAAGACATGGCCCCTGTTATAAATTTGCTGTTACCAGAGTAGCAGTGACCAAATAATAATGTATTACTAAAGGCCTGGTGTAAAGTCGTAGTGGTGTAGTAGGCTACTATGGTAGTTACTTTTTTTTTTCAAGGACTACTTTAGCGTTCCACTGGTGCATGATGGGGCTACGGGCTTTGGAAGCATAGACAGTTGCTATTATATTGAATAAATATCACAATAGTCAACAAGAAGTCCTTGTTGTATGGTGTAAACCACGAATGATGTTACAGAAAAAAAACAGTCTGAAGTTTAATGGCAGAAAGGCAAAGCAGCTGCAATATCCTGAGCCTACATTGCAGGCAAATTACACCACAAATTGTCCCACAAAGTTGGATTGAAATTATCATCCAAATAACGGCATTGTCAGAATTTCCCACTGTTCTACTATGTAGGCCTACTGTTACCTGGCACCCAAAATGGCCAGCCAGAAGCCGAGAGGATAAAATAGGCCTACTCTACAGTTACAACGTTGCAACAACGTTCCTCTGTGTACAGGCTGTAATGTGTGTACCGTACTGTATGACTGGATGTAAGTGTACATACAGTATGTAGCCTATAAGTTTGTGTGTGTGTGTGTGTGTGTGTGTGTGTGTGTGTGTGTGTGTATGTGTGTGTGTGTCTGTGTGTACAGTATGTGTTTGTGCATGTGAACATGTGCATGAGTGTGCCCTTCTATATCAGCATGTATAGAGCTCAGTGCAGTTACTGCTAGTCAGTACCATTAGATTTCCTTCTGTGGAGCACACCACTCCGAACCTAGCATTAAATGTAGTCTTAGCCTTGGACCTTAGCCTTGTCCTAGACTCCAGAATTAACAAAGCCAGCATGGACATTAGTCTAAGGGCCTCCACAGACCGATTCCGTCAAAGGGCGGAGCACTGCTCTGCCAACGTTTGATCCCACTGTTTTTAATACAACCCCGCACACCGGCGCCAATATGTCCGTGGATGTCGGCTGCCAATGACGGCTGAGTTCTAGTTTGTCAGAGCCACCCATCGTTTATCCATGCTATGCGGTGATGAAATTCCCCATTCGTGTTTATAGCACGCCTGCGCCAGTGTGCGGGGGTAACCGAAATTGTCGGAACCGATAGTGCTCTGCACTGCTGTTGGAGCCGATGTGCGGAGGGCCTTACGGTAGGGACACATAGGAGGCGAAGCAAGCAAAGCGAAGAGAGGCGAAATCCAACCGTCATCAGGTCGTCGCGGCGAATCAAATGGAATGGAACAGTTAGGTTGTTGATTTGATTGGACCGCGACAGGCGAATTCGCTCCTCATTTGCATAACATTAAACTTTCTTTAATAATTTCGCTTCGCTTCGCTCCTGTTCGCTTGCCATCGCTTGCCTTCGCCTCTCTCATAGGAATGAATGGAAAAGTTCGCAAATTCGCGTGTATGTGTGTCACTACCGTTGGACTCCAGACTGAATTCTCAGAGGGATGAAAGCCAGCATGTACGTGACAACAAGAGCCTTAAGTACTAACCTTGGTCTTAGACCAGACTTAACTCTCAAGAGGGATCAAGACCAGCATGTACACTACAGAGTCCAGCATATGACAGACTTAGACTCAGTCTTGGTCTCAAATTCAGTCTTCCCCAGACTTGATCCAGCAAGCTCCAAGCCAGCATGGTCAGAACAGCAGGTTCTAGTACACCGCAGGACTGCACTTGGGAGCGAGGTGGAGAGAGGTGTGGTGTGGTGGGGTGGGGTACGGTGGGGTGGGGTGGGGTGTGGTGATATGAGGCGTTGGCTTGAACAAAGAAGGGGGGCAGGGGAGCATTTTAGTGGGCGGAAACAGGATGTTGAAATGGTTCTCACCCAGGATCAGCATTTTAGCTTACGTAACATCCCCACTCTCCCCAACAACCCCACCATCACTCGTCTCGTGCGAAATGGGGAAAGCAAAATGTTTTTTTTTTTTTTAAATAGAGCTTTCTAGATATTTTTTATTATTATTTGTGCCATCGTCACACAAAATAGGCTGTATCTCTTTCATTCAAGTAACTGCAAAAAACATTTTTGCTCCAAGTAACAGGAAAAGCTGCTCGAGTCAAGACAGATCAAGCAGTGTATGTGTTGTGGAGGAGTGGGTTGGCCTTGCCACATGCATCACTTCAACATTCCTTCCGTCTCGTTTTTTTTTTTTAATAAAAAAAACGTTTTTTCTCCAAAAAAGAGCAAACAAACCTAAAAAAAAGAAAGAGTTCAAAGCTTGGCGTGTGAGGGTTTTTTTTTTTTTTGACCACAGCAGGAGAAGTACCGTTGCGCTGCCTTCTGAACCCTCTTACTACAGTTTAAAGTCAAGAGTTCACATATATATCGTCATGTCATGTCCTGCTGCAGAATAAAAAGATGGGTTCAGCTTTTTTTAAGGCCCCTTTAAATAAGACAACAACAAAAACAAACAATCCAACCAACAAAATAAAAGCTTTTTTCAAATAAAAATAATGAAAAAACAAAATCAGACATTAACAAACGCAAAGCAAAAACAGCAACATGGTAAATGAAAGGTAAATTAAAAAAGCTTCTGACACAGTCCTGCCAGAAGAGAGGGTCCCAGATAAGGGTTGGGTGGGGGGTCAGGGAGTTGTGTGTGTGTGTGTGTGTGTGTGTGTGTGTGTGTGTGTGTGTGTGTGTGTGTGTGTGTGTGTGTGTGTGTGTGTGTGTGTGTGTGTGTGTGTGTGTGTGTGCGTCTGTGTGTGTGTGTGTGTGTGTGTGTGTGTGTGTGTGTGTGTGTGTGTGTGTGTGTGTGTGTGTGTGTGTGTGTGTGTGTGTGTGTGTGTGTGTGTGCGTGTGTGTGTGTGTGTGTGTGTGTGGGCAGGTGTCAGTGGTGTCCATGAGTCAGGGGAGGTGGGGGTGTGTGTCAGCGGACAGCATAGGCGGCCGAGAATGTGTGTGTGTGTGTATGTGTCTGTGTGTGCGCGCGTGTGTGTGGGTGGGAAGCAAACTCTCTGTCTCCCTGTGAGGTAACTGTATATTTGAACATAAAAAAACAAGAAAAATAAATCCATCAAACTTCAGTTTCAGTTTCATCTGGTCTCCTCTCTTGACTCCTCTTCTGCTGGAGAGATCTCAAGACAAAATCAGCTTTACTGTGTTTGTGCCCGACCGCCGTCTGTCCATCCTTGTCCATGCTCCTCTCCCATGCAGGATATATGACTCACTCTCTCTCTCTCTATCTCTCTCTCTATCTCTCTATCTCTCTCTCTCTCTCTCTCTCTCTCTCTCTCTCTCTCTCTCAGGTGTTTGGTCTCCCTCCCTCTCTGTCTCCCTCCACCTTCTCTCTGTCCATCTCAGGTATGGGTGCAAGCTGGGCTGGTCAGGGATGGGAGGGATCAGCCCCAGGGTATGGATGGGTAGGGAGAGGGGGTGTGTGTGCTGGGCCCAGTAGACGCATGTCTGTGGCGGGTGAGGTCGGTGCAGCGTAGAGGTGGGAGGAGTATGGAGGGTGGAGGGCGGTGGACAAGGTGCTCTATTGTTGGTGCTCTGGGGAGAGGAGAGGGGGGTTCTGGGCAGGGGGTGCGGTTCAATTGTCCACTTTTACAGGGCCAGAGTCTGCCACTGCCCCCTCCTCTGTCTCCACCTCTTCTTGTCCTCCTTCCGTTCCCCCCTTCTCCTTTTCCTTCTCCTCCGTATCCCCCTCCCTCGCCCCCTCCCCCCCAGGTGTTGCTACGTCGGCAGGGTCCCATCCTGCAGGCTCCTCCCCTCGAACGATCTGCTCCCACTGGTTCAGGTTCTCCCTACACACACACACACATACATGCAAGCACACACACACACACACACACACGCACACGCACACGCACACGCACATGCACACGCACACGCACATGCAGATGCAGATGCACACACACACACACACACACACACACACACACACACACACACACACACACACACACACACACATACGTATGCACACACGTGCACACACGCACGCACGCACGCACACACGCACATACGAGAGCAAACACACACACACACACACACACACACACACACACACACACACACACACACACACACACACACACACACACACACACACACACACACACACACACACACACACACACACACACACACACACACACACACACACACACACAAATAAAACAGTGCACTCAATACACGCAACATGTCCATGTATACATAGAGAAATCCGCATAATGCATAAGTCTGTCATAATGCATATTACAAAAACAGCTTGACATCAACTGATCATGGTTTTTAACCACACAAACCATGCTTCGTTACTATGGTTTAGGTTTATGACAAAGAGTACACTGCAGTTAAACCATGGTTCTCATGGTTGTGCAAAAAATACCTTGAATGGATAATCATGGATTAGTCATAACAATACTATGGTTGGTTCAGAGTACTTAGAGTAACCATACCATAGCATGGTAGAACCATGGTTACATTTGGAAGAGGAAGCCAACGCACACCAGAAGTTTCGAGGTGCAGGTAGCGGGTGCAGGATCACTTTCAGAGAGGAGGATACCGCATTCTCTTGTCCATCGTGCTGAATTTTCTCAATTGAGAAAAAAAACTTGAGAAAGGCCACACTGGCCGAAACGTTGCTTCTGTAAATAAAATTCAGCACGATGGACAAGAGTGTGCGGTATCTTCCTCTCTGAAAGAGAACCATGGTTACACCATAAAAACCATGGTAGATTTTCGTAAGGGTACTTGTGTGTGAACCCAGTCAGAGTGAAAGCAGATCTGAGAGGCCTAATTCACTGCAGATGAGCCTGAGTCATGTCTGTTTCTGACGAGTCATCTTCTGTTGAGGCCAGGCGGGCTTAGCTAGAGTCAGTTCAGGTCACACTACAGGAAGGCTGCACTGCATGCCTCTACACTGCATGCCTCTGTACTGCTCTCTATATTGGTCTGCTTTGCCATGACCTTACAAGAGGGCTAATCCACAGCGGTGCTCCTATAATCGAGTTGCGCCCAGGGCGACGCCACCTCCAACGCCCCACCCATTTCACAGAGGCTCCGCCCCAGGCAACAATCGGCAAAAAAAAGTGTAATACCTGACAAAACCACTAATAGTAATACTATAATTACAACCATGTGGTAATGGTGTAGAAATAACAGTTTTAAATGATTTTAATATGTTTTTAAGTATTTTAATATATAGCGATATTCGCGACATCATTTGGGGGCGGGGTTTCTCGCCATGATTGGAGTTTTATGATGGTGCAGCGCCCCCTCAGGTGCTGCCCCGAGCAATTGCCTGGTCTGCCCGCCCCTAGGAACACCCCTTCTAATGCACAGTAACAAAAAAAAAATTCAAATGAGGTATATATAGAATATTTCAGCGTAAACTTGCATAAACCCAGATTATATAAGGGTATTCACAGCACTGTGGAGAGTCAAATTGTGTCAAACTGTGGAGTGCCAGTGTAAATTTCTGTATGTGCCTAGCTGTAATTCTACCGTTACAGGTCTTAACATCTACACAATATTGGGTAAAATTAACTCAAAGCGTTAAATTAACACTCAAATAGTGACAATAACACTATTTTGTACTTAAGGGTTATAACCCATTGCACAAGGCATCTCTGACAAGACTAGTCCAGGGGTGTTGCAGAAAATAAACAGGTGGGCCAGCAAGGCATTAAAAAGCTGAGCAATTAAGATGGTGAATTCAAGATGGTCATTTGAGAGAGAGAGAGAGAGAGAGAGAGAGAGAGAGAGAGAGAGAGAGAGAGAGAGAGAGAGAGAGAGAGAGAGAGAGAGAGAGAGAGAAAGAGAGAGAGACAGACAGACAGACAGACAGACAGACAGACAGACAGACAGACAGACAGACAGACAGACAGACAGATAGACAGAGCTGCCAGCCTAATGAACTCCCTTGAGGACTTAATTCTCTTCCTTTTCCCTTTCATGCATCTATTACTTCCTGTCATATCAAAGCTGGCATAGACCATGTCATTCATAATCATAAAACAGCAGAAAACAGAATGGCGTGTATCTATGTCATTAGTGGAGCTGATGTCCGCTTGTGCTCTATGATCTGACTTCAACAAGGCTCCACCGGGTCTGAGAAAGGAGAGGAGAGGAGAGGAGAGGAGGGAAAAGGGGAGGAGGGGAGGAGGGGAGAGGAGAGGAGAGGAGAGGAGAGGAGAGGAGAGGAGAGGAGAGGAGAGGAGAGGAGAGGAGAGGAGAGGAGGGAAAAGGGGAGGAGGGGAGAGGAGAGGTGGTGAGAGGGGAGGAGAGAGGAGAAGAGTAGAGATGAAAGGAGAGGAGGGGAGAGGAGAGGAGAGGAGGGGAGCGGAGCAAATGAGGAAGAGACGAGGGTTGAGGAGGAGAGGCAGAGAGGAGGAGAGGGGAGGAGGGCAAGAGGAGAAGGGAAATGGGAAAAGGGAGAGGAGGGGAAGGGATGCCTAGAGAGAAGAGGAGAGGAAGGGAGGCAGAAGAGGCGAGCAGAAGAGAGGAAGGGATGGGATGGGAGGCATGGTATGGGAGGGAAGGAGGAGTGGATGGGGAGGGCAAAGGAGGGGAAGGGAGGGGAGAGGAGGAGTAGCTGAGGGCAGGGACGGATCAGGATTCCATGGGCCCCTGGGCCTGACACCAAGAAAGGCCACCCCTCAATGGGTGTTGCTAGTTTACAAAATGATTCAGGCTCTAAGGCCAGGTGTGAGAGCCTACACAGTACATTTGCCAGTGTTCATTTTGCAGTGTTAAGGCTTATTAACACTATTGGAGTAATTCCAACACCAAATGGAGTGAGATGCTCTCCAGTGTCGGTGACAAATGAAGTTGTTAAATTGTGTGGAGTTAGAAGTACTCCAGAGAGCCACCGCCTCCCCGAGGTGATGGAGTTTGTCAGCGCCATTGTATGCTCCCCACAACGGCTTTACTCTTTATAGTATTAGCTTAACACTATAAATCTAACATCAGTGTTTAACACTGATCTGGAGCAGGACCAAATAGACACTAGAACAGTGTTAATTATAACTCTGTAAGTGTTATTTTAACACTACACAATGTACTGTGTATGTTGTCGACGGTTGTCTCCAAGAGAAATGTGAAAATACAGTTGTTAAAAGTGTGATTTTAAAGGGACACTGTGTGAGATTTTTAGTTGTTTATTTCCGGAATTCATTCTGCCCATTCACTAATGTTACCTTTTTCTTGAATATTTACCACCAGCATCAAATTCTAAGTATTCATTATGACTGGAAAAATTGCACTGTCATACATGAAAAGGGGGATCTTCTCCGTGGTCCGCCATTTTGAATTTCCAAAAATAGCCATTTTTAGCTGCAAAAATGACTTTACTTGGACCATACTAGAAAAACTTAGTAAACTTTCATGTAAAGATCAAATTTGGCAAAAGGCAGCCCAATTTCAATAAGTAGCATAGTTGCAGTACCCTTTTTGACCATTTCCTGCACAGTGTCCCTTAAAAACAACATGAGAATCAGTGTTGCCAGATGGAAAATTATGTAAAAAAAACTATCGTACCAAAATTAATATTTTTAAAAAATATATATTTCTAGGGGCTTTTATGCCTTTATTTGATAGGACAGTCTGAGATGGTAACAGGAAGCGAGTGGGACAGAGAGCTGGACTGGGATCGGGAAATGACCCCGACCGGACTCGAACCGGGGTCCCCGTGGGCATGCAAGCCCAGATGTGGGGGGCTTAGTGTGCTGCGCCACAGCGCCCCCCCCCCCGTACCAAAATTAAATTAATGAAAAATAATGTGCATCATGTTTTTTGGATGGTACAAATACAATAATTATCGTACATCTGGCGACATTGATGAAAATGCAAATGTAGAGGCTAGAGCTTCAGGGCCCTCTTGACTCTTGGGCCCCTTGGTCTGGGCCCAGTATGCCCATGCAGTAATCTGTCCCTGGTTAAGGGGAGGGTAAAGGAGGGCGGGGGTGGCCAGTGCTGGATTCCAGACTGGAACCCTTTGGTGCTGCTGACGCACAGACCCAGACCCAGACCCAGACCCAGACTCTCTCCTCTCCTCTTCTCTCCTCTCCTCTCCTCTCTTCTCTCCTTTCCTCTCTTCTCTGCTCTCCTCTCTGCTACTCTCTCATCTCTGGTCTACTCTCTCATCTCTCCTTTCTGCTCTCCTCTCTTCTCTCAGCTCTCCTCTCTTCTCTCATCTCTCCTTTCTGCTCTCCTCTCTTCTCTCTGCTCTCCTCTCTTCTCTCATCTCTCCTCTAATCTCTCATCTCTCCTCTCTGCTTTCCTCTCTTCTCTCTCTCCTATCTTCTCTCTCCTCTCTGGTCTACTCTCTCCTCTCTGCTCTCCTCTCTCCTCTCTGGTCTACTCTCTCATCTCTCTGCTCTCCTCTCTGGTCTCTTCTCTTCTCTCTTCTCTCATCTCTCCTTTCTGCTCTCCTCTCTGCTCTCCTCTCTTCTCTCATCTCTCCTCTAATCTCTCATCTCTCCTCTCTGCTTTCCTCTCTTCTCTCTCTCCTATCTTCTCTCTCCTCTCTGGTCTACTCTCTCCTCTCTGCTCTCCTCTCTTCTCTCTGCTCTCCTCTCTGGTCTCTTCTCTCATCTCTCCTCTCTTCTCTCCCAACGCACCAAGGGCACAAAAGATTGAGAGCACACACACACACACACACACACACACACACACACACACACACACACACACACACACACACACACACACACACACACACACACACACACACAAGGGAGGGACGAGCTAGTTGCAAACAAACAATAGTGTCACTCACTCACACATTCATTCAATCAGTCATTCATTCAAATGAGTTTATAGATCAATCAATTACATCAGATTTCACACGCACGCATGCATGCATGCACGCACGCACGCACGCACCTTAGAACACACACACGTACGCACACAAAGATTCTTATAAATCCGAGATTGAACATGACTCCACTGAATGTGAAATATTTCCACAGGTTACCCAGGGCAACGGTGACAAACAAATAAACAGTCTGGCTGGCCTTCACGATGTAAGCTTCCATTGTTGTGTCTGGCGCCCAGTATTGTGTGTGTGTGTGTGTGTGTATGCGTCCTCTCTCTCATATGAGTGTGTGTGTGTGTGTGTATGCGTGTGTGTGTGTGTGTGTGTGTGTGTGTGTGTGTGTGTGTGTGTGTGTGTGTGTGTGTGTGTGTGTGTGTGTGTGTGTGTGTGTATGCGTGTGTGTGTATGCGTGTGTGTGTGTGTGTGTGTGTGTGTGTGTGTGTGTGTGTGTGTGTGTGTGTGTGTGTGTGTGTGTGTGTATGCGTGTGTATGTGTGTGTGTGTGTGTGTGTGTGTGTGTGTGTGTGTGTGTGTGTGTGTGAGACCTGTTGTCTCTCCTCTCCCCTGTGCTGCCAGAGTGTGTGGTGGTGGTGTTTATTTGGAGCCATGCGTGTGTTTAGAGTCAAGCTCAGGGGAGAATCAACAGGCCCACGTGGCAATAAACACACACACACACACACACACACACACACACACACACACACACACACACACACACACACACACACACACACACACACACACACACACACACACACACACACCTCTGGGCTGGCTCTCCCTCTCTCCTGCCCTTCCTCTCTGGCCAATGGTATGTAGTATGATGGAATGTATTGATGTACCTTTGTTTCTTTTTTTTTTCTTTTTTCCCCTCTTTTATTAATTTATTTAATTGTTCTTTTTAAAAGCAGCTCCTTGTGGGCTTTGTGTATGAATTCTGTAATAAAATATTTTTAAAAGTCAAAGTCACGCACGCACACACACAGAGTTCTTTTATTTTTCTAACTTTTATTTCTCTTTTTTATCTATTTTTTCTTTTCTCTACAATAAATTGTATCCTGGTTGACCCTTTTCATTTTTGCAACACAATGCACAGCATTCAGCCTTCAATTTTTATTGGAGAAGAAAATCTATCAATACCAATCAATATCAATATCAATATCAATCTCTCTCTCTCTCTCTCTCTCTCTCTCTCGCACACGCACGCACACACACACACACACACACACACACACACACACACACACACACACACACACACACACACACACACACACACACACACACACACACACACACACACACACACACACACACAGCTGCTCACCTGCAGGCCTTGAGGAGTGGCTTGGCAGCGGGGAAGAGCTGGGACAGCGTGGTGTAACAGGGGATCGCTACAGCATTGTAGAAGCTAACCTGGAGAGAGAGGGAGAGAGAGAGAGCGAGAGCGAGAGAGAGAGAGAGAGAGAAAGATAGTGGGAGAGTACAAAGGGGGAGAGAAGGAAGGAGTGAGAAAGAGAGTAAGAGAGAAAGAAAGACAGAGGGACGGACAGTGAGGGAGAGAGAGACGGAAAGATGGAAAACAATGGAAAAAAAGAGAAAGAGAGAAGATGGTAAACTCTGACGGCAATGACATTTACACAGCATGATGCAACATGAGTTCCAAAATCAACACGGAAAAACTGACTATAAATGCACGCACACACACACACACACTTACACACACACACACACACACACACACACACACACACACACACACACACACACACACACACATTCACACACACACACACACACACACACACACACACACACACACACACACACACACACACACACACACACACACACACACACACACACACACACACACGTCATTAGATGCACCTCGGGAGGAAACACCAAGCCAACGCCATGCCACAGCGCCACTGGGGAGAGGAAAGGGGCCAAGTGAAGATGGGGGAGGGGGGGGGGGGGGGCTGGGGCAACTATGGGTAGCCATGGTTATGTCATGGTTATGCTATGGGCAGCCATGGTTATGTCATGGTTATGCTATGGGCAGCCGTGGTTATGTCATGGTTATGCTATGGGGCAGCCGTGGCTCAATGGTTAGAGCGCTGACCTGCAGATCAGAGGGTCGCAGGTTCAGAACCCACCCTTTCTAGCACCTTCATCCATGGCTGAAGTGCCCTTGAGCAAGGCACCTAACCCCACATTGCTGCAGGCCAGGACCTGTAACCAATACCCTGTGCATAAATAGTCTATTGCTTGTAAACATCTAGCCTGCCTATTGGACACCAGATGGAAATTAGCCCTTGGGCTACAATCTGGCATGTTTACATATATGTACATGTATGTATATGTTCATTAATGTGCAATGTCCTGAACAAATAAAGTAAAGTAAAGTAAAGTAAATAATTGTAAGTTGCTTTGGATAAAAAGCGGCACCTAAGCGTAATATGATGATGATGATGATGATGATGATGATGATATGGTGGTGGATGATGGTGGTTTGGGATGTATAGTTGACGTAGTTGGTGGATGATAAGCTGGAGGGTCAGAGGAGGCAGCCTCTTACTGCAGATGGGCCCGTCGACGGGCCTATTCACGTTTTGCTGAAAACACTCTACTACATTCAACTACAGTGCCCTCCATAATTATTGGCACCCCTGGTTGAGATGTGTTTTTTAGCTTCCAATTATTATTATTATTTTCTAAATAATATGGGACCATAATGGAAAAAAAGAGAAAAATCCAACCTTCAATACAAGTGCATTTATCCAGTGGGGAAAAAATCCCACATAAAGAAATAATTCTTTGACATCAAATAATGTGTGTCACAATTATTAGCACCCCTGGTGTTAATATTTTGTACAACCCCCTTTTGCCAACAAAACAGCACCTAATCTTCTCCTATAATGTTTCACAAGATGGGAAAAGACAGAAAGAGGGATCTTCAGCCATTCCTCTTTGCAGAATCTCTCTAAATCATCCAGAGACCTGGGTCCTCTCCTCTGTACTCTCCTCTTCAGCTCACCCCACAGGTTCTCAATGGGGTTGAGGTCTGGGGACTGAGATGGCCATGGGAGGAGCTTGATTTTGTGTCTGGTGAACCATTTCTGTGTAGATTTGGCCATATGTTTCGGGTCATTGTCTTGCTGAAAGACCCAGTGACGACCCATCTTCAGCTTTCGGGCAGAGGGCAACAGATTTTGATTTAAAATGTCCTGGTATTTCAAAGCATTCATGATGCCATGCACCCTAACAAGGTTCCCAGGGCCTTTGGAAGCGAAACAGCCCCACAGCATCACTGACCCACCCCCATACTTCACAGTGGGTATGAGGTGCTTTTCAGCATGCGCATCTTTCGTGGCACGCCAGACCCACTTAGAGTGTTTGTTGCCAAAAAGCTCAATCTTGGTCTCATCTGGCCAAAGCACACGGTCCCAGTTGAAGCCCCAATACCGCTTGGCGAACTCCAGACATTTGCGTTTATGATTGTGAGTGAGGAAAGGCTTTCTCCGTGCAAGCCTCCCAAACAGCTTGTTGGCGTGTAGACAGCACCTGATGGTTGATTTGGAGACTTTGTGACCCCAGGATGCTACCATTTGTTGTAATTCTGTAACAGTGAGCTTTGGAGATCTTTTGATTTCTCTTACCATCCTCCTCACTGTGCGTGGTGGCAAAATAAACTTGGGTCCTCGTCCAGGCTTGTTTACCACTGTTCCAGTGTTTTGAACTTCTTAATTATTCCTCTCACAGTGGATATGGGCAGCTGCAGTTGAGTGGCAATCTTCTTGTAGCCTCTGCCTGACCTGTGAAGGTCGACGCACACCTGCCTCACTTGTATGCTGTGTTCCTTTGTCTTTCCCATGTTTAAGAGTGGATAAGAGAAATGGCCTCTGTGTCACGTCATATTTATACCCCAGGGAAACAGGAAGTGATGAATTACTAATTAAATGTTCCTACATACTCAGGTAAACTTTGTAAACTACTGTAGAAATAACAGAAATGCTTCAATTATATTTATTTCCTGGGAATTGTTAAGGGTGCCAATAATAGTGGAACAGGTGATTTAATGAAACAGATTTATTTTTCAGTCAGGGATTTTTTTATTTTCTTACAATTCATTTGAGTTGAAGGCTACATTTTCCTACAATTTTCAGTGTGACAGTATTCTTCTGCAATAAACACTGAATTTATTTTAAGGCTTTTAACACATCTCAACCAGGGGTGCCAATAATTATGGAGGGCACTGTATGTGTGTGTATGTGCGTGTGTGTGTGCGTGGCTCACCTGGCTCTGTGGGACCTGTGTGTGCGTGCCTGCATGTGCGTACTATCTGATCTATTGTACAGGTGTGTTTGTGTGTCAGGGCTTGACACTGGCACCTGCCAACCGGCCAAATGCTGGTAAAACTTGGCTGTGGCTGGTAACAATTTCAGTGTCACTAGCCAATTTGGCAGGCAGCTTATTCTATGGTATGACATATAAGAATAGAGTATATTCTGCACTTTGCCCCTTGTGTATCAATGCTTGTATTTAAGTTCAAGAAAAAGCTCAGTTACTCAGTTTCTAATTGCTTGTTTTATTTCCATGTAGAAACCCATGCACTCATCTTCTTGCTTTAAGCACCTCATTGTCTGATGTTAGATATACAGCCTCATGGTAAAAAAAAAACAAACAAAAAAAAAAAATTCAAATTTGTGGCTAGTAGAATAGCTGCATGGCTAGTGACTCGGGAAAAGTGGTCGGCAAGCGAAAAAGTTAATGTCAAGCCCTGGTGTGTGTGTGTGTGTGTGTGTGTGTGTGTGTGTGTGTGTGTGTGTGTGTGTGTGTGTGTGTGTGTGTGTGTGTGTGTGTGTGTGTGTGTGTGTGTGTGTGTGTGTGTGTGTGTGTGTGTGTGTGTGTGTGTGTGTGAGACCAGTTGTCTCTTCTCCTTCCTATGCTGTCAGTATGTGGTGGTGGTAGTGGTGTTTATTTGGAGGCATGCCTGAGTTTACAGTGTGTGTGTGTGTGTGTGTGTGTGTGTGTGTGTGTGTGTGTGTGTGTGTGTGTGTGTGTGTGTGTGTGTGTGTGTGTGTGTGTGTGTGTGTGTGTGTGAGAGAGAGAGAGTGTGTGTGTGTGCGTGGCTCACCTGGCCCTGTGGGACCTCGTCCTTCTTATCTCTGTCCATCATTGGCATGGGCTGCATTCCAATCTTCTTCATCTCATCCCCCTGAGAGAGAGAGAGAGAGAGAGAGAGAGAGAGAGAGAGAGAGAGAGAGAGAGAGAGAGAGAGAGAGAGAGAGAGAGAGAGAGAGAGAGCGAGAGAGCGAGAGAGCAAGAGAGAGACCAGTGTGTTGTCTATATGAGGTGCAGAAATTATTTTACAGTAGCTGGTCACTTTAAGTACATTGTGGTACTATGCATAAGCTGGCAACATTTTCATGCATTTGTTGAATTGTACATGACCTCTCACATTATTTACTTTTTGCAATGCTAATTTCTCCAACATTAACATGAACATCAGTGATCAATAATTTAGAGACTAGAACAGGCCCTGGTCAAACTATTTGTTCTATCAGGATACAGCAGCAAAGCATTGCAGTGGTTGAACATGCCCCCTTGTGTGTGAAGCCTACCGTACCTCGGCCCAGAACTCGGCGTAGATGTCATTGGCCGTTAACCGCGTCACCTGCCACAGCTTGGTGACCGAGCAGAGGTCACACGCCGTCATCATCAGACCAATCACGCGGTCTCTGCAGATGACAGAAAGGCTATCAGACCAATCAACAAAGACTATGCAGACGAAACTAACATCATCGGGCAAATCACACCTGTTCCTGCAGATGACAAATTATTGCACCAATCACAAAGTCCCTGTAGATGAGAGATGCAGATGACAGTACAGTACAGTATGATCTGAAGAACACCTGCTCATGAGGCAAAGAGCAGGGAGGGAAGGTCTGCTGCATTTGGTTGGAAGATAAGCTCAAATATCAATCATTTCTCCACGGCATCCCATCCAAGTGATTTTATCCAAAGATTTTTATGCAGTTGGAAGACCCTTCACCACTTTGACAAGCAAATCATTTGCTGAAGAAGGGGTGATCTTACTCACTTACTGCCCCTTTTGCCTCCTGGCAAGTAGGGCAGCAACAAAGGTTCCCACTCTGGTCTGTTCTGTGCTTTTTTCTGGATACTATCCCATGTGAGGCTCATAAGGGGTGATCTAGTGCATAATCTCTACTAATGTTCACTTTCACATCAACCAGAGACAGTGACCGTGACGGTTCTAACATTTTGACAAAACGTGCTTCAAAGAATTCAGATGTTTGCAGTTGAACTCTTTGTATCTCACTCCCTCTGAATGACATACAAATGAATGGATTTAATAGACCTTTGGTATAACTGACATTCTCAGACATTAACAGCTTTGAGAAGTACATATGGCAAAAGCCAGCGTTTCATAATCTCTGCCAAATGTTTTCGATTGTGACATTGATTTTAATGTGTGTAATGTCAGCAAATCAAGTCACACAGCCCTCCAATTCATTCAGATGTAATTGTGTGCTCGTGGCTGATGTTAGTTTAATGTGGGTTTTAATTATGCCGCATGACTAGCTGGGGACGAAGAGAACGATTGGCCACACTGGCGTCCACTGTTCTCACTCTTGAGCACATTCCAAAGACTTTAGCGGCAAAAAGGGGAAAAAAACGTGCCAATAAAAGTAACAGCAAAATAATAATGACTACCGTTGCATTTACAAAAAAGACATTGTCACAATGAAATCGCAACTTTGCTTGTACACAGCTTTCAATAATAACACAAATCACACCCCGGGTATGAGATGGCATCCAATTAATTCTCTATAAGTCCCTCAATTTAGCGGCCATCTTGTCGACTTGTGCGCGTGGCTGTTAAAGTCCAGTCCACCGGTGGCCAGCAGCAACACGGACTGACCCAACCCAACCACCCAACCCAACCCAACCCAACGCAGCCCATTCAACCTTTCACATTTATTTGGTACCATAGACTTCCATTGCTATGCTTAATATGACTATAATGTTAAACTGGGCAATGCAAAAACACATACCGGAAAAAAAGTCATGAACAATTTCCTGAAATGAGGTGGACTGTTCCTTTAATGTCTAAGCCCTCTGACCTGTGTGTGTGTCCAGTCCAGTCCACCAGTGGTGGGAAGAAACACGGGTCGACCCAGCCCAGCCCAGCCCAACCCAACCCAACCCAACCCAACCCAACCCAATCCAACCCATTTCACCTTTACTCTTTAATATCTATGCCGCTGACCTGTGTGCGAGGTTGTTGAAGTCCAGTCCGCCGGTGGTGAGCAACTCCATCAGCTGCTTGCGGTTGCTGGAGTAGAGTGCCAGGTCGGTGGCAATGATGGCCTTGCGGATGATCTCCAGCACCTGCTCGTACTCCCCCGAGCTCAGGTTGGAGAAGATATTGTGCCCTTCCAGCTATGGGAAAACAAAGAGAGCAATAAAAAAGCACGTGCTCTGCTTAAGAGGGGTCAATCGTCTGGCTCCAGCTTCAGCTTCAGCTCCAGCTCCAGCTCCAGCTTTCGCCCTGGGGATCAATCAGTTTAAACAGACGCTTTATGCACACCTCTGTAGTTGGCCAGGAGCATAGGATGTTATCTCCATGAGGATGTCGTTTAAATGTAAAAAAAGATCCTGCACCCTGTCCATTCCACCAGCAAACTTTAATACAACTTTTCGGTCAAAGACTGGTCTGATGTGTGCGGTAAAATGATGTGTGCCATCTGCCTCACCTAACTAGGATAAAGAATGCTTCAATCAATGCATGTTGCATGAGGAATACAAGCACAGCGTACAGCTAACGAATGAGAGGGGGTGAGGCAGAGGGGAATGGGCTGGTTTGGTGCAGCTAGCCTGTGGCAGCACAGCTTAAAGACTTCCTCTGCTATTGGGAGGCCAGGGGGTGGGGTGAACCGAGGGAAATGGGTGGCTACCCTGGAGGGTGGGCTTTTGGGGTTGGGGCACCCGTTGCGGTCTGGTGCCGGGTCCAGTAATCTCCTTGGCGAGCCCCTCTGTGAGAAACTGCCAGTGTGAAACCGTCCGTGTCAAAAGCCCTCTCGCTGCTTGTCCAAAAACGACAGCTCTTAACCGCCAAAGAGGGGGTGTGTCGAGCAATAGTTTCAGGCTAGCGTTTCAAAGCCATGCCAGATTTGATATTAATATGTGGCGTGTTTTGGCCGGACTGCACGGGGGAGATCTAGGGAGAGATTGTGGTCAGAGGACCGCGGTGTCACCTCTTAACCAAAGCTTGCTCCCAGCGAATATTCGGTGTAGCTTTACGGAAAATTCGAACGAATATGTTGACTTTGTAATGGACGTGGGGAGCACCCCTATCCCTCAAGTAAGATTCACAACCCTGTGTGTGTGTGTGTGTGTGTGTGTGTGTGTGTGTGTGTGTGTGTGTGTGTGTGTGTGTGTGTGTGTGTGTGTGTGTGTGTGTGTGTGTGTGTGTGTGTGTGTGTGTGTGTGTGTGTGTGTGCGTGTGTGCGCGCGCGTGTGTGTGTGCGCTCGCATGCACATGTGTGCATGTCTGTGAGTGTCTGTGTGTGTTTGTGGGCTCCTTGTGTTTCAGTTTCATATCCACACGTCCAAAGGGAAAGCCCCTAATGACCATGGCCAAGTGTGACGGGAGAACGAGTGAAGAGAGACACAAGAATGAAGTAGAAGAGAGAAACCAGAGAAAAACATGACGATACAGTACATGCATTACACTGAGCAGAACAGAGGGATGACGATAGCAGAGAGAGTAGATATATACTTAAAGAATCTCTGACCATAGACGAATAGAGAGACATAGTTAGGTATGTAAATGATGCCCTTGTTTAAAAAAAAAGAGAGAGAGAGAGAGAGAGAGAGAGAGAGAGAGAGAGAGAGAGAGAGAGAGAGAGAGAGAGAGAGAGAGAGAGAGAGCGAGAGAGAGAGAGAGAGAGCAAAGGAGAGTGCGGTAGAGAAAGAGAACTTCAAAACGTATGTTATGTAACTTGTTTTACAGTAGTTTGTCACTTTGTACATTGTGGCTCTATGTATAAACTGGCAACATGTATGTGCTGAATTGTACATGACCCCTCACACGACAGAAAAATATGATGATATAAAAAGTGAAAGTGAAAGCCCATTGGGAAACTCCAACTCCCATGGGGCACCTAAGTCTCCACCCCTTCCGGGCAGCTTATGGGGCTGGCAACGCAAAAACTTTTGACTGGGCTGTAATGGACTGATCAAAGCTATTTTCCGATCCACCTCGCATTTCCCCGTCGATCACACATATGCTGTGCCTCAAAATTAATAACAACCAATGGTGTGCTTGTTGACTTCACTTGGCAAGCGATTTTTGAGTTGTGTGTGTGCAAAAATATACAATTATTTGGACTACACAACAGACGTTGCATGTCCGATGTGCAGCCACTTAAGCCGCAGTGCAGCGGTAGGGTTGGCTGTGCCTTGGTTCACGTCAGATATGCGAGGCGCACGTGTAGTCTCTAACACAGTTTTGCACAAAAGCTAAAATAACGTTTCTTGCGTGTCGAAAATGAGTGGTCTTACGACGCAAATCCAAACCTTTCAAATTCACTGTCATCATATGTGAAATCCGGAGCACATGCCAAACGGGATGAGGATTTAGCTTGACTCGCTCCATTAACTCTCATTCAAATTTTTGAGAGCTCCAGCCCCATGGATCGGAAGTAGAAGGGCGTGACTTAGGTGCCCCATTGTCATTGTGACACAGCACTCCACAGCACACAAGTGAACACTGCACACTGCACACAACGAAATTGCATTTATGCCTCACCCGTGCAAAGGGGGCAGCCCTCAGTGGCGCCCCATGGGGAGCAGTGCGGTGGGACGATACCATGCTCAGGGTACCTCAGTCATGGAGGAGGATGGGGGAGAGCACTGGTTGATTACTCCCCCCACCAACCTGGCGGGTCGGGAGTCGAACCGGCAACCTCTGGGATGCAAGTCTGACGCCCTAACCGCTCACCCATGACTGCCCTAGCAGTATATACGTGTAGTTCTTGGATAACACTGAGCAGAGGGATGAGGATGGACGAAAAGAGACATACAGTAGCTATGTACCTAAATGATACTTCTTTGAAATAGAGAGAGAGAGCGCACGCGAGCAGGAGAGAGAGAGAGATGTGGTGCTAGTATATGGTGTACTGTGTGTGTGTGTGTGTGTGTGCGCGCGTGCGTGCGCGTGTGCGTGCATGCACATGTGTGTGTGTGCACTGCACGCATGCGTTTTTGTGTAGATCTCTACCTGTAGGATGGAGACGGTCTGTGAGAAGTGGTGTTGCTCCATGGTAGAGGTGGAGTAGAGAGCGGCTAGCGGATGGTCAAACTTCTGCAGATAGCTGTTGCTGTAGCCCCGGTGGTCCAGGTCATGACACAGACACGCGATCAGCAGACCTTTCCTCTGGAGGAGCGGAGAGAGAGAGAGTCGAGTCAAGTAGGTTTTATTGTCAATTTTGTTACATGCACTGGTCATACAAAGAATTTGAAATTACATTTCTTGCTTTCCCATACAGACATAGACTAATCTAGGTAAGGACATAGACAGTATAGACATAGACAGTACTTATACATGGACTTAAGACAGTATGGACATAGACAGTGAGAGAGAGAGAGAGAGAGAGAGAGAGAGAGAGAGAGAGAGAGAGAGAGAGAGAGAGAGAGAGAGAGAGAGAGAGAGAGAGAGAGAGAGAGAGAGAGAGTGAAATTGGTGTGAGGAAGAGAAATGATGCTTGTTTGATGTATTGACACAGTCACTGGTTCCCTCCCTCATATCAACAGCAGAACTTCCAGACGAGTCCCCCACCATTAGCAAATGCAGCGCAGGTTATGAGAAAGAGAGAGAGACAGAGAGAGAGACAGAGAGAGAGAGAGAGAGAGAGAGAGAGAGAGAGAGAGAGAGAGAGAGAGAGAGAGAGAGAGAGTGAAACTTCCAGACGAGTCCCCCATCATTAGCAAATGCAGCGCGGGTTATGACTAATGTCAAATGGGGGTATCGAGACAAAGAGTTGTTTGCCCCAAGTGTATCAACTGTTTGTATTTAAGTTCAAGAAAAAGATGAGATACTCTTTTTGTTTGTCAATTTTCTCTATTTGTTACTCTATTTGTTTGATTTATTCCCATGTAGAAATATGTGTATATGAAAAGTGAAAGGCCAACTGGGAAACTCCAACTCCCATTGTCATTGTGACACAGCACTCCACAGCACACAAGTTAACACTGCACACTGCACACAATGAAATTGCATTTATGTCTCATCCGTGCAAGGGGGAAGCCCCCAAATGCGCCCCAAGGGAGCAGTGCGGCGGGACGGTACCATGCTCAGGGTACCTCAGTCATGGAGGAGGATGGGCGAGGGCACTGGTTAATTTCTCCCCCCACCAACCTGGCGGGTCGGGAGTTGAACCACCAACCTTTGGGCTACAAGTTTGACACCCTAACCGCTTACCCATGACTGCCCATATGCACTCATCTCCTTGCGTAAGCACCTCATCATCTGAGGTTAAAATGTGCAGTAGTATGATAAACAAACAAACAAAAAAAACGAAATAAAATTTGTGGCTAGTAGAATAGCTGAATGGCTAGTGACTCAGGAAACCCAAAATGTGGCCAGTGAATGAAAAGTTCGTGTCAAGCCCTGGTTTGCGTGTGTGTGTGTGTGTGTGTGTGTGTGTGTGTGTGTGTGTGTGTGTGTGTGTGTGTGTGTGTGTGTGTGTGTGTGTGTGTGTGTGTGTGTGTGTGTGTGTGTGTGTGTGTGTGTGTGTGTGTGTGTGTGTGTGTGTGTGTGTGTGTTGCTCACCTCTAGTTCAGTGAATATGCCCTGGACCTTCTGCAGGATGGCGTACATGCAGTGTGCTACTGTGACCGCATGCTTCCAGTTGTGGTACGGAACACGCCGGTAGTTCTTCCGCACCGACATCGTGAAGCGACACAACTTCTCCAGCTCGAAACTGCAATGGAGGGACACACAACCACATGCACGCAAGCACACGCATGCACGCACACATGCACATGCACACACACACACAAACACACACACACACACACACACACACACACACACACACACACACACACACACACACACACACACACACACACACACACGCGCGCGCACCCGCACCGCACCCGCACCCACACACACACTTCAGAATTCTGAATCTGTGCATGAAGTATTCTGATTTTGTGACAAAAATACAAACAAAATAAAACAGTTAGGCCACATTGTGATTTTAACATCCATTTTCATTATGAGTTGACTAAAAAGCAATAAAAAGATCGGCTGATAATACGGCACACCTTTGCTGACTCTTCTATTCACTAAGTCGGACTGTCGTCACAATCACGTCTTTGTTATGTAGAACCTGAGCCAGCTGAAAATTTCCCCCAAGTTAAAATGGCAATGCTCACGGTCACACAATGTCACGTGAAAAGTATAATTAAGTAGCAACAATGCAAAAAATTGGAGTTTAAGAATGCTTCACCTCACCACATATTACAAGTATGTGTCAATTTTTTGTATCACGACAATATGGAGGAATGTTGACATTCACACGAAAATGCCCAGATGTTCGACTAGATGAATGTACACCGTATTAGCGCTGCACGATGATGGAAAAAAATATAATCATGATTATTTGGCCCAATATCGAAATCACGATTATTATTCACGATTATTACACGACAACGAACAACTGAACTTTGTGCAGAATGCTATTAAAATCACAAAATGAAATATAACCAAGTCTTTATATAAGGGATAAACAAAATAAAAAATGGAATTCTAAAAATCTAAAGGTAAGAAGCTTAGGTGGGCCTACACATTTATGGTTGGCCAGAGATATCAGCCGGGCAACATGTCCTGGCTTGCCCCCTGTGCAATCACGATTACGACAAGGCCACGGTTTTAATCATCGTGCCCAAAATCAATTTTCAAATAATTTTGATGAACTCTGCAGCAATACACTGTATATATACTGTACCTGCTTTTGCCACAAGACCTGTGTATCATGTAGACGAAGACAGCTGGCCAGAACTCCTCAAAGGGACTGATATCAAAGTGGAACCTGTAAGGGTGGAGGAGAACAATTTACACAATCATTTAAGCCATTTAAGCATTGAAGCATTGTTTGAACTGAAGTTATCTGTGTGGTTTCCTTCATCTGAAGATATGCACATTATTGGCATGTTTTAAGGGGCACTGTAGTCCTGGCTGAGTTGGTCCTACTACGGTATGCATTTAATCCGACAGCAAAATGACTTATTTCTGTTTTTGTTCATATTGTGAGTGTATTACTAAAAGAACGGGCTGCTCTTTCTGGTCCTGTTGGGCTTTTATGGGGTGTCAGTCCTCTTTTAGATCACATTGCAAATCTCATTGTACTTTGTACTACACTGTAAAATATCGCAAGGTGGTTAAAGCAGTTTAAGTAAAAGGGTAAGTTGCCCTGCGGCCTTAGGTTTGTAAGTTAACTGAACTTGAGGCTTAACTCAACTTAAGGCTTTCTCAGGTTGAGTTCACTTACAAACTTAAGGCAGCAGGGAAACTTACTTCTTTACATTTAACTGGCCCCAATTAAGGACTTTCTAGGTTTGTCTCTGCTGCAATGTTTTACCGTGAATTCAAAGGCAATGCTCACAAAAAACCTCAGACAATCAATCAGATACACACACACACACACACACACACACACACACACACACACACACACACACACACACACACACACACACACACACACACACACACACACACACACACACACACACACACACACACACACACACACACACACACACACACACACACACACACGTACACATACACACACGTACACACACACACAAAACATAAGGGTCTTCAGCATTTTACCCTCTTACTCAAGAGTCATCTCACACACATGCATACACGCACATGCACGCACACACAGAGACACGCACACGGACACACACATGGGACACCCCTCTCCGCTCTCATTAAGTAAGAGTCAACACAGCTTGGGCAAAGATGTGGGATATTCCCGCTGCATGTCCAGTGACTAACCAACCCTGATGGGGTTGACTCAGAGGCAGCGGTAAACCTCCTTGAAGAGACATACTGTCAGGGTTCCCACTCTAATTCAGACATAAAATTCCATGATTTTCCATGACCCAAAAAACGGAATTTCCATGACCACTTCCGTAAAAAGAAATCACGTTAAAGCATTTTTAAAAGTGTGAAAACTGAAAATTGTCTTCACCCCTAGAGCCGAAACTGAACCATCACCAGACTTCAGTGGGCTCATTGCATTGCACCATGTTGCACATTACAGTGCTAAACCAAACCGTCTCTGGCAAAGCGTTGTAGTATAATCAGTAAGAAACAATGTTATACACCAAACATTTGTTTTTCCGTTCTACACAACTGTTCAGTAAATTCAATGATATTCCATTACTGTGCATACAAAATGGTAAAATTCCATGACTTTCCAGGACTGGAAAAACCTTTCTGAAATTTCATGATATTCCAGAAATTCCATGACCCGTGGGAACCCTGTACTGTATAGGCTTTTCCAGCCTTTAATAGCCCAGTAATCTCTTCTATCGGCAGGACTGTATTGGGACCAAAAACCAACCCGGTCATATTTGGCTTAAACTGGCCCTTCACACATACGGTACAAGCTGCTTTTTGTACTAATAGGCCTACTTTGCTTGACTCAGTCAACTGTCTGTATTAGAGATGGGCTAATGGGCTGGACTCCTCGAAACAGTGGACCAATCCCTCAGAAAAAAAAACCAAACAAAAACAATAAGATACGTTTTTCTAATTTGAGAGGTAGCTGTGAAATCTGAGCGTTAGGGTTTAGAAATAGTGTCATAGATTTAAAAAATTGCGCAAGCAGTTACAGCAACTGTACTATGCCACGTCCCATGAACTCCCCACGAATATGTTGTTGATTAATGTAAATCAATACACATGTATAAATTACATTTAAATAGAACTTGTCAAGACACTGATTCATAGATGGCCTGATGAACAGTGATCTGTGCGGTTGTGGTGTGTGTGTGTGTGTGTGTGTGTGTGTGTGTGTGTGTGTGTGTGTGTGTGTGTGTGTGTGTGTGTGTGTGTGTGTGTGTGTGTGTGTGTGTGTGTGTGTGTGTGTGTGTGTGTGTGCGTGCGTGCGTGCGTGTGCCACAGCTGTGGCCCTGTGTTTGTGTGTGAGTGACACAGACATGTGGTTAACATTGTGGTTATGAGCACAGTTTAAATTGGGCCAAAGCCCTCCAGAACTCAGCTTCCGACTCCTCAGCCATCCACCCACCTCCGCAATTTAGCCAGCGGAGCATTGCTCCCTGAGCTAAGGTATTTACAATCATACAATACTGTTGATTTAAGACATTGACCGCTGTGAGTAAAGCAGAGTTCTCCTTCCATGGAAAAGTCACTCTAACCACTTATGAGTGTCCATGCTGAGTAGAGATGCACCGGATCCACTGCTTAAGATCCTGCCGGATCCGGAACCGGATACCGGATCCTACGAAAGGGTTGAAACACATGGTCTCCTCGCACACGTGGGCCCTTTTTATTACGTTGGCTCAAACTACTTTTTAGACTCATTGGCTTGCTGCCAAACTGCCTGCAACTGCCGCTTCCAAAGAGCTTTCACTCCATGCAGTGATTGGGGTTGTGAAAGACTAGAGATGCACCAGATCCTGATTTTTAGGTAACTGCCGGATACCGGATCCACTGCTTAAGATCCTGCCGGATCCGGATCCTGTGAAAACCCCTATTATCCTGCCGGATCCGGAACCAGATCCGGATCAGGTGCATCTCTAATGCTGAGGTGAACACAACTCACACTCTTCACAAAAAAGCCAATCTAACCAAGTTGCTTATGAGTATGCTGTCCATCAGTGTTTCCCAAACTGGGGGCCAGGACCCCTAAGGTGGGTGCGGAGGTCGCAGAGAGAAGGGACTTTGCATAAAAAAAACGTTTTTCCAATTGGTTCACTATAGACGTTCCCAAACCGGTAAGAACAAAAACAAATTCGTTCCTGGAACAACTAAATATGTTCGCTGTCATCTGTTAAACAAAGGACTGTAAAATTATGTATCATCCAGCTTCAACCAAATGTAATACTATTACAACCTCCATTACATAAGACGAGAATAATTAATAAAAACAATTATTACATATTTCAAATGTGTTTTGTTAATTGAAGGACCGTCAACACAAACGTCAACAACATAAAAATATTAAGTCACATGGCTATGCCACTCAGTGGGCAACATCAGTAACCACATCTTTGTGGAACGAAATAAAAACTGGTATTAACCGATTACCATTATTTCCAATTACCCTTCTGTTCTGGAACATAACGTTTCTTCTTTCGGTTCCATGTCAAATAGCAAAAGTTCATGGTTTTAGTTTTCGTTCCTTGAAGTGGTTCAAAGCTCTGGTTCTACCTGTGCAGCCCTGAATTGAATGTGGATCGTATACATATGAAATATATCAGCCACCACACCATGAAAATGAAGAGCTTCATTCCAAAATGGCGTAGTATATCCATTTTGGGACATTTACGGAAATGTTTGGACATTTTTGTATTGGGCATGGCATTGCATTGCAAAACACATTTTATAGGTTTAAAAGGGGTGTTTTCAAAATATCTGAATGGAAAGAATTCACACATAGGATGTCTGAACAGTCATTTTCAGTAAAAAAAATGCTTAAGTCAACAAATGGCGCTTACATCATTTTGCAACAAAACTCTTCAAATGATGACAGGATCAGCAGGTGATGTCATGGCGACTCACCGGCCATGTCTGCAACTCTCCCTTCCACACGTGGAGAGCCAGCTGAGAAACACACTGACTCTCACTAACTCTCACAATGTGGCAAGCCAGCTCAGACCGTACTCACTCACACTGTGGTAAGACATGAGAGACTGAAAATACAGTACATTCAAGCCGCAGACAGCTTTAACAACGTCTCCTCAGCGTTTCACTAACATCACCTCATTTAAGAGGTCACCAAGGACCCCATTCATGGCCATATGGTGAACAATCAGCTAAATACAGTCTGGGGAGATTTTTTTTATTTGTGACTAACAGAGTGGTTTTTTTTTTGCTTGGCTGTGTTAGGCAGAGTTTGTTTGGATGTGTCACCTTGAGAACAACCTCTGAGACAGAGCTTCGTCCTCAAGCCACCTGAAGTAACAAGCTGGATGACTTCAAGGAGGGTGCCATGGTGAGAGCAAAACATTCTCATGCTCCCAATCATGTCATTCCTAAGTATATGCATTGGGAATTGTGGTACTCTCACCGTGTCTCTTTTGGGCGCGCGCCATTGGTAAGTGTGTGCACATGAGAGTAGAGTAGAGCAGGAGGTACTCACATTTCTATCTCTTTGTAGATGGGCATGGGGAGGTTGAGCTCTGCTAGGGTCTTCCACTCCTCCGAGGTGCAAATGCTGTGGTAGGACAGCTTCTCCATCGTCACCCTGTAGATGCACTCAGAGTGCCGGATACGATGGTACATCTGGAGAAGGGGGGGGGGGGGGGGGGGGGTGTAAAACGGAGAATACAGACAAGAAAAGGAGTGGAGGTTACAGGTGAATGAACACTCGGAATGCTTGATACGATCGGTGGTATATGTGGAGGAGGAGGGGGAGAAATGGCAAAACAGAGAATTAAGTCAAGGAAAAGAGATGCAGGTGAATGTAGACTGAGTGCCAGATGAGATGGTACATCTGGAGATGAGGTGTGGTGTTTTACTGTACAGTGTGTCCTGCAGATGTAAATGAGCCTGAGGCGAACCCTCGCAGCTTCTCTAGGATCAAACTGAAGACGCCCGCTGAGGGCCAGAGTTAGGGGTGTAAATCACAGCCTTCATGACGATACGATACGGTATCAATTTCATAAATCAGGGGTTCGATTTTTTTCGATACTTAAGAATTCCCCACGATACGATGCAATTCGGTTCGATTCGATTTTTTCCAATTACTTTCCCACTACTATTGTGTTATGGAGCTAGGGCATTGCACAGGGGCCAGCGATTCGATTCTTTTTGATTCTTAAGAATGCCCACGATACGATTCGATTAAATCGCCGGCCGATACTTCCGATACATCGATACATTTCGATTTTATTTACATCCCTAGGCCAGATACGATGGTGGGATATCAGAGAGGGGAGAAAGAGTTACAGTAAGTGGGGGAAAAAATCGAGAGGAGGAGATACTAACACGTGAATAATCAGATTGAGAGGATGAGAGGAGTCAAGTAGACAACAGAAAGAAAGAATAGAAAAGCAGATGGAACAGGGGAGAAGAAGAGAGGAGACGGGGAAGACAAAAGGATAAAACAGCACTGGAAAGGAGAGAAAAACGCTGGTAAGGATAGGACAGGACAGAACAGGTGAAGAGGAGAGGAGAGGTGAAGAGAGGAGAGGAGGGGAGAGGAGAGGAGAGGATTGGAGAGGAGAGGAGAGGAGAGGAGAGGAGAGGTGAAGAGATGATATGAGATGGGAGGAGAGGACAGGATTGGAGAGGAGAGGAGAGGAGAGGAGAGGAGAGGAGAGGAGAGGAGAGGAGAGGAGAGGAGAGGAGAGGTGAAGAGATGAGACGAGATGAGATGGGAGGAGAGGACAGGATTGGAGAGGAGAGGAGAGGAGAGGAGAGGAGAGGAGAGGAGAGGAGAGGAGAGGAGAATCAAGATAGAAGAGAGGAGATTGGAATAGAGGAAAAGAGAGCAGAGAAAAGGAGCAAAGGAGAGGTTAAGAGAGGACAGGAATGGAGGACTCATGAATCAGTCAGGCAGGCAACCAGCAGAGAAAGTCCCTCATAAACAGTGGGAATGACTAAACAACGTTTTGTTTGAGCGCGAAGACAGAGATGTGTGCATGCCAGGCGGCCAGTGAGCTCGGCGAGCGAATGTGACTCTGTGAGTAGGAGGCAGAGATATCTATGATGTAAACGCATGTGAGACAGGCGTGTGTGTGTGTGTGTGTGTGTGTGTGTGTGTGTGTGTGTGTGTGTGTGTGTGTGTGTGTGTGTGAACAAGAGCACAGAGATACAGTATTTGTGCGAGTAACCATGTGTGTGTGTGAGAGTACAGCCGTGGGTGTGTGACAGAGACGGCCCGAGCACATGGA
>NC_085880.1:34520650-34523150 GCF_034702125.1 Engraulis encrasicolus
AGGAGAGAGGCAAGAAGGAGGAGATGGGGGGAGGAGAGGAGAGGATGGGGTGAGAGGAGAGGAGAAGGAACCAGGGAAGACGAGAGGAGAGGGGAGGAGAGGAGCGGATGGAGAGGAGGATGGAGGAGTGGGAAGGAGGTTTAAAGAAGAGAGGAGGAGTATAAAGAAGGGGGAGGAGAGGAAAAGAGACATGGGGGGAGTGAGAGAATAAGGGGGAGAGTTTTCATTTAAGAAACCATTAAGTCTGCAATTACAGACAGACTTTCCTACATCTGTTCAATGTAAATGTCTGTGTGTGTATGTGTCCAAGTGTGAGTCTGGCCATATGCTAAACTGTGTGTGTGTGTGTGTGTGTGTGTGTGTGTGCGCGTGCGTGTGTGTGTGTGTGCGTGTATGTGAAAGCCCATTGGGAAACTCCAACTCCCATTGTCATTGTGACACAGCACTCCACAGCACACAAGTGAACACTGCACACAACGAAATTGCATTTATGCCTCACCCGTGCAAGGGGGCAGCCCTCAGTGGCGCCCCATGGGGAGCAGTGCGGTGGGACGGTACCATGCTCAGGGTACCTCAGTCATGGAGGAGGATGGGGGAGAGCACTGGTTGATTACTCCCCCCACCAACCTGGCGGGTCGGGAGTCGAACCGGCAACCTCTGGGATGCAAGTCTGACGCCCTAACCGCTCACCCATGACTGCCATGACATCACTGTGTGTGTGTGTGTGTGTGTGTGTGTGTGTGTGTGTGTGTGTGCGTGTGTGTGTGAGTGTGTGTGTACTGTATGTTGGACTGGTTTGTACTGCATGTGTGCACAGTGCATGGAGACACATGTAATAATCATTGAAGACTCACATTTGCACAGTGTAAGGCCAGAGCACAAAAGACAGCAAACATCTTAAAGTTGTTCTCGTCGGTTTTCGTGAAGGCACTTCCGTTCAGCTTGTTGACCATCTGTACCACGCCTATTACCGTCCCCCGGCTCACGATGGGCATGCACAGGATGTTCCTAGTTGTGTAGCCAGTGTAGAGGTCCACTTCTCTGCACAGGTGCGGAGAGAGAGAGAGAGAGGGTGATACTTTTGTTTTGTTATTTGTATGCTTTGGCAACATTGTATCATTACAGTCATGCTAATAAAGCACAATTTGAAAATTTGAGAGAGAGAGAGAGAGAGAGAGAGAGAGAGAGAGAGAGAGAGAGAGAGAGAGAGAGAGAGAGAGGCAGAGAGAGAGACAGAGAGAAAGACAGATAGAGAGGAAGACAAAAACAGACAGCAAGAGAGAAAGACAGACAGAGACAGAGAGGAAAATGAAAAATGAAATAAAATTGTATCAATGAAACTTCAGTTATGACAAATCTCCCAGCATTTCCCCTTCCGTGAGCCAGGATAGTGTATACGTTCATAGCAGAGCTCTACACACTTTAAGGGTGTGTGTGTGTGTGTGTGTGTGTGTGTGTGTGTGTGTGTGTGTGTGTGTGTGTGTGTGTGTGTGTGTGTGTGTGTGTGTGTGTGTGTGTGTTTGTGTATGTGTATGCTAGTGTATGTATGACAGTGTGTACGCGTGTGTGTACGTGTGTGCGTGCGTGCATGTGTGTGTGCTTGCGCGCGTGCATGTGAGTACATGTTCATGTAGGCTATGTACAGTATGCATGTGTATGTCTGTATGTGTGTGAGTGAGTGTATGTGTGCATGCAGATGTTACCTATTGAACCACCAGACTGTATAGGTATGTTTGTGTGCGTGTGATTGTGTGTGTGTGTGTGTGTGTGTGTGTGTGTGTGTGTGTGTGTGTGTGTGTGTGTGTGTGTGTGTGTGTGTGTGTGTGTGTGTGTGTGTGTGTGTGTGTGTGCGTGCGCGCGTGCGTTACCTATTGAATCGAGGATCTGCATAGGCATCTGGAATATTTAGGACTTCCCCTGTCCGCGCCACTTGGCCCGCTATTCCTTTCTCTATTGAAAACCTGCAGACATACAGTGCACAATACACACACACACACACACACACACACACACACACACACACACACACACACACACACACACACACACACACACACACACACACACACACACACACACACACAGAGACACATTATAGAAATAAAAAGGCATGCACACACACACACATGCGCACACACACATGCACGCATACACACACACACACACACACACACACACACACACACACACACACACACACACACACACACACACACACACACACACACACACACACACACACACACACACACACACACACACACACAGTGTTGTATTCATTGAAAGACTATGAGTGTGTGAGTGAGTGTGTGTGTGTGCGCGCATGCGGGCGTGTACGTGTGTGTGCGCACGCGCGGGTAGTGACTGATTAAGTGAACAACTAATATAGAGTACAGTCCCATCTCCCTTCAGTCAGAGAATCAGGTCTGTGCTGTGTGATATGTGTATGTGTTTTTGACATTAAGAAAGTAAGTTACGCGCAGCGCGCTAAGCCCCCCAC